>NC_141148.1:123096018-123421466 GCF_053477565.2 Lygodium microphyllum | reverse complement strand
TGAGCACAAACTGAGTGTATCTCCCGAACCATAAGGCGTAATGGGGAGGTTTTTAGTTCAGATCAAGGAGAGGATGCCCTCTTCAAAACAAGATATAGAGCCCATGCTCATTCACACCAGAAGGTTTTGTTGTAATCAAATTTTGCGGGCTGATTGTGTAGGATTAACTGTCTGCAATACCTTGCAAAGACTCCCTCAAGGAGCATACCTTATCCCAATGGTGAGGGTCTTATCCCAAACATCCAGGGCCTCAATGGTGGCTCCCAATGCCACATATAGCCATACATCCTTTGCATCCGTAGTTCATTGCTGAGACCATTTCCATAACTGCATACCCTGCCCTTCTTGCATTGCATCCACCATATATTTCCAAGTGATACATGACATTTCCAATGCATGTAGAGGGCTGTAGACTCAAATGATCAGGGCTCGGGCTATTCCATCAAATTTACTTGCACACTTGCAATAATTCTTGGGCTTCAGATCACCGGGAGGTGGGCAAAGTTCCCCCCCGGGCCGGGTTGTGCACCCCTTCAGGGTCTTTGATGGCAAGGGGGGGTCACCCCTCTTTTGTCGTGCCACCTCTCCTGGCATCGGGCTTTTCCTCACCCAGAATATACATGGTAGACATTTATTAATTAAACACCCAGCATGAGATGCATTTCAGGAATCAAAATTTTGGGCTTTTCATGAAGTGCATGGAATTGGAATGGGGAATAGGGATAGAGAGCTTACCGGCAGTGACTCACTGCCTACTCACCCTTATACAATGGATTTTTAAAAATCAATTATTGGCTCATCCAATTCACAAGAAGCCAAACGGGTTATGGGTAAGCAAAAATATAATGTCAATGAAGCTTCAGCATGAGTAAAATCCATTCCAATGCCATAAGATCAAAGGGAAATGACTGGGATTGATATTCAGCATGCATACAATGTCTGGGACTCCTATTATCTACTTGGACTCATACATTCTCTCAAACAAGTGGATAGGATTCAACAAGAGGCTTAAACGGAGAGAATGAGAGCCAAGAATCGGTTACCTTGAGTCTTTTGGAGAAGAAGGTAGCCACTAATGCCACTTCAGTCCTTCATGAGAGCTCCAATTGATCCCCCATGCTCCATAGCTCCAATGTCAAGAAAGGGTGAAGTCAAGCTTGGGGAAGGATGGCTCAGGACCTTCCCATGAATTGCTCTTGTTGAAATTGAAGCTCTACTTGCATAGCCATGGCTGCCCACAAGTGCATGTCTTCAAATCTTGCTTCTAATCTTCTTCCCATGCTTCTTGATGGCTGAAATCTTAAGCTAGGCTTGAAGAGGGAATCCCGGGGACCAAGAAGGTTCCATGGCTGCCATGGACTGCACCAGATCAGGGTTTCTTGAAGTGGAAATGGGAGTCCAAGAGCTGAGGAGGAAGCCTTCAATGTGGCCAAAGAGACTTGCCAAGAGCCAAGAGTGAGATCCAGGTAGGAGAGGAGAACTAGGGAGCTGTCCAGCAGGCCAGGAAGCAGCCCCTTTTTTGCGCCGTAAATTTCGGGGCTACTCCTGGAAGGTTGGGGATGACCACCCAGCTCAGCCCTGCTTGATCAGTGGCTCTTGAGCTTCAGAAGATGAAGGGGCAAGGCTGATGCTTCATGGAAGAAGGGGGAGAAGCAAGATTTGGGGCTGGTTTCCTCCATGGGAGCTTGTAGGCAACTTGTGGAAGGAGGAGAGAGAAGGTCTTCTTGAAAAGTAACTGAGCTTTTGGCCTTCTCTAGCTGTGCTACCCTCCTTTTTGCCCAAAACCCTCAAGAAACTTGCATGAAAATTAGTGATGACCTGTCAAATTTGTCTGCCCGCCTCCAGATGTGTCCATGGTTCTTGGGAAAGCTCCAAGAAAGGCTGCCATAGTCTTCAAGAGGGCTGACAGCCTGCTTGAGTACTCTTGTGTACCTCTGAGAGAGATGTAATTGGAGTTTTCTAACTGTGGGAAACTGTGAGAGTCCTAAATTTATGGGAAAAGAGAAGGATCAAGGACAAAGCTCCGATACCACTTGTAATGAAAGAGACCTTACTGTCCTAACTAAGGGGAAGGAGAGAGAGAAGGACTGTAGTAAAAGAGGGAGAGGAGAGAGAAAGGCAAGAAGAAGAGAGAGAAAGAGGAAAAAAGGAAGAAGAAGAGGAAGAAGAAGAAGGAGAAGCCATGGAAGCTTGAGAAGATGAAAAGAGAGTTTCTTGATAATTTCTATGATGTCTCAAAATACCCTCTTACACCTTATATACCGTTAGTGTGATTGGTATGTTCCCATGCCATGTTCCCTTGATCCCCGTTCATTACAAGTCTCCTCTAGTACAGCAGCAACTGCTCCCCATGGAGCACAAGGACCATCACATAAGAAGAGGAGATGGAAATCGAGCAATATCGCCCTTCGGGAGATAAGGAGAATCCAACACAGATACGAGCTTCTCATCCCGAAAATTTCTTTTCATAAGGTTGTTCGCAAAGTCATGCAAGAATTGGAGCTGAAAGGGATGGGAAGATTTTGGGCGCAAGTGCGGAATGGCCCACCAGTAGGAAGGTGGACTCTTGTAACTATGGAGGCTCCACAAATAGGTGTAGAGGGGTTTCTCATCAACTTGCTCAATGATACACAGTTTGTGGCCATCCATGCAAAGCGTATCACAATCACAGATAAAGACATCAACTTTATCATTTGGCTTCGACACAGCAAGGAGACTCCTCCATAGGTTATGAGATTTATGATGCAAGGTTTGTAATGAGTGTTATAGCACCATAGCATTTTGGAAGGCCAAAAAATTTTGTATACTCTATCACATTTGAATATTTATTTATATATACATAATATCTCATGCAATGTGTACTGAATTCAAATAATTGAGCAAAGTTGTTTTGTTTTGTTTCTTGAAACACACGACTCTTAATTTTTGTTTAACGTATGAAGGTGTCGAAAGTAGTAATACATACGAATAAAAGTTATATTATTGCTTATGCACAATTGCAAGTGTAGTACTATGCATTGAATGATGTTAATGTATGCGAATGCATCATTCACCTACCACACATTATCATCACACTTACACAATCGCAAGTGTAGTACTATGTGTTGAATTGTGTTAATGTATGTGAATGCGTCATTCATGTACTACACATTATCGTCACACTTACATAAACCAGACATTTACTCAATAATTCTTTATTTATAGGGACAAAGTAAAATATCTTATATTCATCAAGAAAAATACGTGCGATGGCTGATAGTGATGGTAGATACAAAAAGTCGATAGCCAACAAGAACTCTCAATTGTTCCTTGGCTTTTTCATCGGTGGAGAGGAGGGGCCAGCTTTCGATGAAAATTATAAGTTCCTTCTTTGCCTCAAATATGATGCGCTTCCCCTTCAGCTCTTTCTCTAGGAGAAGCGAATCTAACACTTTAGCAAGGTCACCTAATGTAACAAGCACACACATTTTTCTCCACCACGCCTTTGGTCAAACAAGTAAAGAAGCTTTGATCGCTTGACTAGCACCACTTTCTCCAAGCTAGATGTCACAGGTATCGCTCAAAAAGGTGCAACCTAAGCTCGAATTTTCATGATTATTTCTTGCTCTCCTAGTGAGAACTTCTTATAGAAGACCACCAAGTCTAAACAAGGTTGGCAATGTACTCCTTCAGAGCTAAATCCTTCCGCCGATCTGCATGCCAAGATCCTCCTTGCCTTGATACAAACTCATCTATATATAGTATGTTCTAGACATCACATGGATATCTTGCAAATTCATCCTACCATGTAGAAGACGTGCACAAGAGAAACTTATATTCATGCACATGGTTTGCACCATCAAAAGTAAGATCTGTTGAATAAGACAATACATACGTTTTCATTTGGAACAAGGCCATTATAAAGGTGAGTAGGTTCTAAAAAGACATGACATCATGGTAAAAAGTGTATATTTTTAGTTCATTTATGCATTTAATTCATAGAATGTATACCAAGTGCAATCTACTATAAATAACTAATATCTAGCTTGAAATAAGCAATCCAAGGGAAAGCAAGTATGAGCATGGGAGTCCCTCAAATTTCAAGTGACATGGGTGATATTATCTAATGTGGTAGATACCATATATAGATGCATGCATCTTCCCTATAAAAAGCCCAAGATCACTTAATATAAGAAACTGATCCTATCTTCTGTACTCAAAGTCAATTACAAGAACACATTGAATACATATTTCAAATAGTTTTAGTATCCCCAAATGAAAAATATGCCCTTTAAAATCAAGATTCTCGATATAGAGAAAAATTTCCTCCTTAAATTTTAAGTATCCCATTTGTAAAAGATTGTGTGTAAGTGCATTGAGGCATATCAAGTCCTTGGAGGGATCACCCATTAAAATGTAAGTCTATCATGTGGATTCAATGGAAGGAATCTTTGAAATAGAAAATTTAGACCTTTTTTACATACAAAAAGGTAGCATTTGATGTGTATATTCAAAGGTTGAATAGAAGAAGGGTGTATCTTAATCATGATAAGTTTCTAAATAATGGATTTTTAAACTAGGTATTGAATGCACATGATAGTAAGGGTTTACATATAATGAGCCTCTTGATATCAAGCTATTAGAAAGGACCTACTTATGTGTCATGTGGATCCAATATAAGTAAAACCATAATATTTAATTTTAGCATGTTACTTTATCTCTTTTAAAAGCATGTGAATAGACAAGAAAAGTAGAGGATAGGAAAGTCATTCAAAGTAGCATAATGAGATTAAATTGAGAAATTCAACTAAGAACATGTATGAAATTTGTCTTTAGATTGCAATATAAGTGACTATCTTAGTTGTTGGCATCAAGTTTCTTTACCACTCTAAACATACTAAGTTGCAATATTTGAAATTGGAGATTCTTTTAATTTGAGAGTAGTATGTTTAATATTCTAGAAGAGAGAAAATTCCTTCGAATTATATAGTCACATGCACCATATGTCAATTAAACAATGCATTTTTTCCATCTTGCATGATCAACATTTGTATAAGTTTTATTCACATGCGTAGTTGTTATTATCAAACTTATCATTGACAATCTAAGTGATGTTGTCGAACCTTCCTCCATATTACCGACACCATTCACTACAATATCCAAGGTGGTCCTGTTATCAATTTTTGACTCCGTGCTTACCAAGATTTCTTTCATTGATAAAAGGATTGCATAGCATTCAAAGAATACATGTACATTAAATAGCTACCAACACAATATTGAGCAAGCAGTACTCGTGTTAGCCCCCCACACAATATCCCACCTTGATGTAACATCATTGGTGCATGAATAAGCATCATTAGAGGCTTCAGTAAGCTCCGCACATGGGAGTACAAGCTATTTCAAGCTCACTACAACATACATTCTACTGTTCACAATCCTTGTGGACTTCCAAATCCAACGTAGAGTGAGGATATTGCTAAATTCAATGCCAAATAACTCAGTATCACTATGAGCTACTCATTACAAGTGGTTTGTTGTATTTGTCTTCATTGTCCAAGAAAAGAGGTGCATTTTCTCTTACAATTCACATTAATCCATATTATGAGTTTGTTGCTAGTTATTACTATTGTAATCAGCACTCAATAGTGCCAAAGGTTCTCTAGAAGATATGCAATACAACTCCCACTCAATAGCCAACAATGAAGGTATCAACCATTGCTCTATTGATGTCCATGTAGACACTTTGGAAACTAGCTGCAACCATACGACTTCATGTTGAGTTCCAGAATTGTTTGCTGGTCATAGAACTCACCTCTCATAGCTCCATTACAAGCTAATGAATCCCCGTTAAATGCCTCAATAGGCCCTAAGTATTAGCAACATCAAATTCATAGCTAATTCAAGCCTTCTACATGGATCTTTCTCACACAAGTGTATAGCTAGACTACAACTAAAAAGAGAAGTTGGTGGAGCTTGATTCTTAACATTCCCAATGGTCACAGTGATGGATTCTTACAGAAGCTTCATAGAACTACATAGACCTTTCTTATTGGGCATGTAATGGGAGGTGCCACTATCCAATACCCATGAGTCAATGGTAGATATTCCTTGCATCAAGAAACATACTTCCTCAATGGTCGCTATGAATAACTCCAACTCCACTTCAACTGTATCAATTATCTCCTTCCCTTCAGTCTTCATGGTGCTATTCTTTTCATTTGTCTTATTGACATGACAATTTGCAATTGCATTTCCTTTATTCTTGCAATAGAAAAACTCTCCTTGAAAATTGTCTTACTACTCTTCTTCTTGTCACCATTGGTAGAGAAACCACCCTTGCCTTTCACATTGGTAGCGAATGCAACATCTCTACTAATGCTACCTTCTTAGGCTTTAAGCTAAACTCCTCCATTATGACACATAAAATTCATCAAACATTGACTGTTTAAGGAAATTACCAATCCATCAAAATGTGGTGGACAAATCCGAAGACACCTTTAAGCTCACTCCTCACTAGCATTTTGTATCCAAGCACTAGCCTTCTAGTCATGCAAATTCTTGATCCAAGTGATGAATGCTTCAACTATATTTCCTTCCAAAAACTTATTTGCTACTAGTTGATTCTCCAAGTTTTAAATCCTTATTTGATTTTATGTTTTGTATAGACTCCTTAGTACATTCCAAGCCTCTGATGCCTTAGTTGTATGCTAAATCAAGGTCAAATCACTGTAAGAATAGCTTGAAACTAAGGCACACAATACCTCTATATTCTTTCATTTTCAAGCTTTTAGAATATCTGCATTTGGAGGAATCATAACACTTGAATTTGATGGGTCAAAGGTGGGTTATGATTTTGGATCAATCCCCCAATTTCGAAATCTCACAAACTATAGTTCATACCATCTAACTTGCCTTAGTTAAGGGTTCATAGAAGAATTCTCAATATTTGATTTATCGATATAGCACCATCACCACTTGATGTGTAAGGTGTCCACCTGTTATCTTCAGGACACGTCTTAGCAGTCCATCGGAAAGGATGTCTAGAAAGCTCCACCCGGCACTCCCATGGAATGTTACGGGGTTTGCGATCTAGGGCTTTCCGCGTCTGCCACGTAATAACGGAAGTATTCCGGCCGCTCCCACTTAGGACTGACCTAAATTAGAGATTTCCCTATTGGTCATTTCCTAACGGCAACTAGCGTTGAACCCGAGCGAACTAATTTACACAAAAATGCCAGGTCCGAAGCGGATTCATGCTGCACTTAGTTCAAGGAGAATGGGAAACGAGAGGGATGCAAAGCTCAACCTCTCTGCCATAAGACATAGTTCCATTCCGTTCCCCTAAAACAACATAAATCGGGACCATTAATAACTTAGACTCCAAGTCAACGCTCTCGTTGTTCGCGTCCTTTGAACGATCTTCCTGTTGTCCATCGTGATTTGAGAAAAGTTCCCGGGCAACCAGGACCACCCATCCGTAGGACGGACCTATGGCCACATCCATCGCACTTTCCTCAGGTTGTTTTAGTTAATTAATTACCTGAAACATTTAGTTGGACATGTATCAATCATCTTCCTTAATTAGCCCGTTAGGCACTGGTTCCTTCATGTAATCATAGCACTTGACATAGAAAAGCAATGTCAAACAAGTTTCTTTTTAATAGGTTATCATGTTTATCTTTGAAATACATAAAGTCCAACCCATAGTCTTATCCACAATCCGCCTGAAGGCTATCCAGCAATCCACTGGGATCACTAATCCAAGATTCCGCTCGTAGACTAGTATGCGGGCCTTGAGATCCAATCCCGAGTCACGTTAGCCTCTTGTACAGGGCCCAAAAGGCGAGGGATTTACAGCCAGAGCCCCCCTTGGCACCCAAGCGTCCTCCTGCTCCAAGTAGCGCTCAACGGAGAGACCTCTCGCGGCAGGTCCGGTCCACCTTCCCCGCGTGGTTAACAACCCCCTTGGTTAGGGTTAGGCAGGCAGTCGGGGGTAATTGAAGCTGCCTCTCCCTTTCGGCCTTCAACCTGAAGCATTTAGATATCCATTTATCCTTTAATTCTTTGAGCAAACAAAGCAAAACAGTGCTCTTAAAACTATTACAAGCACAAACAATTCCATTGGTCATTATTTTTGGCCAACTGCTAAGGAGTGAATCCTTCATTCCGAATGCATCCAACACTCGATCCGGGATCAATTGCGACTTGGCAAGATCCCCAAGGGTTTGTTTGTTAACCCTATATCCTAGGTTGGGGTCATACCCTATTAACCCGACTTAGTCAAAACCTTAAGTTCATATATTATTCCAATTTATTGATTGGTCTTTTACTTCCAAGAAATTATATTTACCCAAGAAAGATACTATATTAGGATGATTATTCATCCTCTTGCAAGATAACTTGCGTAAGAATCTGCCAACCTCATTCCGAGGATTTGGCCATTCCCATGCGATTCTGCAACTTGTTGCACAAGTGTCGTATCAAACTATGGGACTATTCTATCCATCAATGATGACTTCTAATCACGGTATCATGATTGGATATAACAATCCGTTCCTGTTTGCATTAGGCTGACATAGTCGGTCCTAGGGTTCCGAGTTCCATCTTTTTAGTGAGAGATTCTTAGAGAAAAAAAAACCTTAGATCTTTTCTTGCAAGTATGTCCTATTGTCCCTACATTCCGTCAATGTGGGCAAGTATTTAGGGTACAGGAGTTTTAGTTTTGGCAATACGTGCGACTAGGTAAATGTCTTCACCGTGCTAACCCTAGTCAGGTCCTTGGGATATGTTGCATCGAATTAACCCTTTTCTAAACGAGTACTGCACGGTTTTAGGTGTTTGGGTTTATGCCAATTTAACATGTCTATTCTTGAAGATAATTACGCTATCATTTCTATAACCACATGACTCATTGTCTATACGTAAGTTGATTTTCAAACCCTAACTTTTTAATTTAAGATCAAGCATAGGCTAGGTTATAGCCTAATTGCGATTAATCATTCTATAACATGCGAACAAGATTCATGCTAAAACATGCAGCCTTTTTCTACTTTCATTTTTGAATGAATTTTTTGTATGCAAAACTTACACACTCTTTTGTTGATTTAAGCTTCTTTAGGCCACTTGCCTAGAGTTAAATCTTCTTCATGCAACCCTAGAAATTTCCTACGGTTGCTAATAACTTTCTTTAAGAATCATTTCAAAAAAAGATATTCAGTAATGCAATATGCGGTTTATTCCTTTCATACTTAATCGGAGTGTACTTTCATAATTTCATTTTGTAAATATGGACATTAATCTAATTTCAATTCATTGCAATGCACAAAAACTACTTGCTAGAAATGCATATCAATCTTTTGCTCACTTTATTTTGTTCGTTTTATTAAAAATACTAATGTCTAAACTCTTCTGTCGTGAGCTAATTCTTTTAAATTAACCAAAGTATTTAAGACGAAAAATGCATCCTGTCTCCAAAAATCATCCACGCACGATTGAAGTCTAATGATGTAAAATAAAAATTAGGAAGAAAAACTTGGACTTGTGGTGAGATGTCCACGTGGATGTTAGGAGACGATCCTCCTGCAGCGGTGCCTTGTGCTTTCTTAGGAGCCATCGTGAATGAGGCCTTTCCGTCGTGGATGCAGATTTATGAACTTGGCCGTCTCCTTCGCACGCGTAACTCCCCTTTGTGACAGCTTGCACCATCTTTCAGAAACGGTTTTTAGAAGGTTTCCTCCTTGAAGTAGGGATTTCACGATTATGACCTTACAACTGTCAAGAATGACGTTGTGGAAATTCTAAGGGCTTAAACTCCAGGTTTTAAAAAAACCTGCTTTGTAGGGTTGATGGGAAAAGGGTTTTGAAACCCGGAAGTGAGGATTTCATGAAAAAGGGGGTGCTTAAACCTCCAGAGGGGTTTTAAATGGTTTTAGTGGATCGAAAAAGGAAAGAAGGAGAATGTATAACTCGCTAGTGAGGGTTTAAATCATGGAGTAATTGGGCTTTTAACCCACTTGAAAGGGTATTAAGAATGGGCACGAGAAGGGGGCTTTGAATTTCCGGGGGGGGGGGGGGGGGAAGGGGAGGAAAATAACTCTTGGTGGAAAGGAAAAAGGGGGAAACAAGGGAGAAGGAAGGGTGTATAAGACCTTGAGGAGGGGATTTTATGAGGGGGAGAAAGGGTGTAAAAGACCCTTAGGGGGGAATTTATGGGGGGGAAAAAAGGGCTTAAGGATGCCACATGAAGGGGGGCTTCTTAGGAGGCTTTTAGAAGCCTCCTAAGAAGCTTCTAGAGCTTTTGAAGAATGTGGGAGCCTACATGGATAAGGAGATGGAGGCGAAGGTGAGATGGCGGCAGGGCGATCCCAGTGCCGGCGCTATTGCGACTCTCTCCTCCCCTTCAACGGTGACGTACAGCCTTGTCCTCCCTTTATGACAGTGACTGCAGTAAGACGGCCTTCTCTCCTCCTTTTCTCATGACCACCCTTTCCTCCTTCACGGATGCATAGTAGGGTCTCCACTCTTCCCTCACCACTATGGCAGCAACAGTGCATCCGCCTCCTCCTCGACAGTCGTGTCCCATGGTTTTTATAGCTAAGGGAAGGATTCTTCCCGCCCTCATGCGGCCATAATGCATGGCCTCCTACCTTCAGCAAGCTCCAGCAAAAGGAGCTTGCTCACCCCATGCTATTCCCTTCTCCTCCAACACGACAGTCGGCTAGAGGAGAGAGGGATTATTATTTAAAAAATTTGTCATTAATCATTTCAAATATTATCCCCATGACCTCTTCCCAAGAGGGGGTTCATGCGACATATGCGGTTTCGTAGTCCTAGTTTTTACCGAAGGAGATAATGATACATCATATCTAAGTTCGTACCATCCGGGACCCAATGCCGGCATTGTCTTTTTCCGAGAATTCACATGGCATCAATATATATTTTCGGTAGAAATATTACATTCTCTCCCCCTTGGACGATTCGAGATGTCCTCATCTCGAGATAAACTGGGGATATTGATGGTTGAGAGTGCTTTCATTAATCCAAATGGCATCCTCCTCGGGATAATCTTTCCACTGGATGAGGCATTCTCTCAAGGTTCTGGATCTCAGTTGTCTCTCCCTAACATCTAAGATCCTATTAGGCCTTAGTTCAAGGACTCATTGACTAGGCATTACAACTTGTTGGTCATCAAGTACATGGTTAGGATTAGGTACATACTTCTTCAATAGGTTGATATGGAATACATTATGAACCTTTAGGTTCTCAGGGAGTTGCACTCTATAAGCATTAGGTCCTAGGCACTTGAGGATCTTGTACAGTCCACAATACCTTGGACTTAGCTTCTTGCAATCTCCTAAGGATAGGGAACTCTTCTTTGGGCGTACGCGAATGAAGACCATGTCTCCTTCTTCGAAGACTCTATCTTGACGCTTCAAATCCGTGTATGCCTTCTGTCTATCCTTGGCACCTTGGATGTCCTGTCTTATCGACCTTATTTGGTCATCCATCTCTTCCAACATCTGCCTTGAAGCTTCAACCCTCAAGGTTGGATCTGAGAAGTTTAGGGAACTTTGACAGTCATGACCATACAATGCTTGGAAAGGGGTCATCTGAATGCTTTGTTGGTAAGAAGCATTGTAGACAAATTCTACCAAAGGCAAGTATTGAATCCACCTTTTTGGCTCACGACAATAGTGTTCCCTAAGCATATCCTCAATGATTTGATTGACTCGCTCCGTTTGGCCATCCGTTTGGAGATGGTAAGCTATGCTAAAACAGAGTTGAGTCCCAATGGCTTCGTAGATAACTCTCTAGAAGTGTGATGTGAAGAGAGAATCATGATCACTAACGATTCTTCTTGGTAGTCCATGTAGCTTGAATATCTCCTTGATAAACAATCTTGCAATGTTTGAGGCTTTATAGTTTGTCTTTATTGGAATAAGGTGTGCAGCCTTAGTCAACATGTCAACCACAACCATGATGGATTTGTATCCTCCATAAACTTTGGGTAGGCCAATAACAAAGTCCATACTGATGAATTCCCATTTCATTTGGGAAATGTCAAGTGGTTGTAACTTCCCTGGCATCTTGACATGTTCAGCTTTGATATGTTGACAAGACAAACACTCAGCGACATATTTGAGAATGTCACCTTTAAGCCTCTCCCAATTGTACCTCTTCCTAACTCCATTGAGGGTCTTGGCATAGCTAGGATGTCCTGAGAAAGGGGAATCATGAGCTTCCCACAATATCTTCTGCTTAAGTGACCGGCTTGCCGGTATACATAGTCTCGTTCTATAGTAGACAAGTCCAGTATTGATACAGAATTCATGATACTTAACCTGTAGCTTTTGGTCCTGATCCTTGATAGAGATCTCCCTTAGCATCGTTTGATAGGCTGGATCATGGCATGCTTTCTCTCTAGCTAACTCAAGTATTGCATTGTTTGGCATAGATACCTTTGTAGCTAGAGATCTAGCTGTTGATGGGTTTTGCAAGATTAATGAGTTAAGGAATGCCTTTCGACTGAGTGCATCGGCAACTACATTCTCTTTTCTTGGTCAGTACTTGATTTCAAAGTCATACTCCTCCAGCACTTCAATCCACCGATGTTGCCTCATGTTGAGCTCGTTCTGGGTAAAGATCCACTTGAGACTCTTATGATCAATCACTAGAGTAAACTTGTTACCCAATAGGTAGTGTCACCAAAGCTTTAGAGCATGGATGAGAGCTAACAATTCGAGATCATGCGTAGCATAATTCTTCTCATGACTCTTCAATTTCCTTAAAGAGTATGTTACGAGATTACTTTCCTACATAAGCACACATCCTAAGGCAACTGTGCTAGCATCAGTTACTACCTCGAACTCCTTATTGAGGTCTGGAAGTTTTAGGATAGGTGCTGATACCAAACTTTGCTTCAGTCTATCAAAGCTGGTTTGTTCAAGAGTTGACCATGCAATGGATGTTTGCTTCTTCAGTAAGTTCGTCAGAGGCCTGCAATCAAAGCATAGTTTTTTATGAAGACGCTATACAATCTTGTCAATCCAAGAAAGCTGTGTATTTCTTTGATAGTTGTTGGTATTGGCCATTCTATCACATCTTTGACCTTGGATGGGTCCACTGAGTTTCCTTCTGCTGATACGATGAATCCTAGATATTCAATCTGACATTTGAAGAATGCATACTTCTTCATCTTAACATAAAGCTTATGTGACCTCATTGTCTCAAGGACAATCCAAAGTTGGGGTTCGTGATCTTCTTCCTGTTTAGAATAGACTAGAGTGTCGTTGAAGAAGACGAGCATGAAGTCATCAAGATATGGCCTAAAAATATCCTGCATTAACTTGTTGAAGGTGGCAGGTGCATTTGTAAGCCCAAATGACATAACTAGGAACTCAAAGTGTCCATATCTTGTATTGAAGGCCATCTTGGGGATATCTTCTTCCTTGATCATTATCTGATAGTAACCCGACCTGAGATCAATCTTGGAGAAGATCTTTGCACCCTGAAGACGATCAAGAAGCTCATCTATTCTAGGAATAGGGTACTTGTTCTTGACAGTTGATTGATTCAACCCTTTCTAATCAATACATAGTCGAAGCGTTCCATCTTTCTTTTTCTGGAACAGTACTGGAGCTCCCCATGGTGAACTACTAGGACGGATGTAGCCCTGATCTAGTAGTTGCTTGAGTTGTTCCTTCAGCTCAATTGCTTCCGGTATAGACATCCTATAAGGTCTCTTTGCAATTGGCGCAGCTCCTGGTACTAGCTTGATCTCATGATCCGCTTCTCTTTGAGGCGGGAGTTCTGTCAACTCTTCAGGAAATACATCTACGTATTCCTTTAGCCATGAAGGTCCTTCATTAGACTCGTGCTTCTGATCTAACTTGTTGAGCTTAATCAAGTAGACATGTAGTCCTTTCATGACTCCCTTTATAATCCGAGATGCCTTGGCCAATTGAATTTTTGGATTTTCAGCCTCTCCTTGAGTTGTGACTAATTCCCTTTCAGAGTTTCGAAAGGAAACTCTGCCCTTTCCATAATGAATGTGGGCGTCATTAGGTTTAAGCCAATCCATTCCGAGTAGGCACTCATGGATATCTAGGCTCATGACTCTGAATTTGACCGAAGTCGTCTTTCCTCCCAGAAAGAATTCCACCTTAGCAATTTTCATGGTACAAGTAACCTCATGACCATTTGCCAATTCCACAAGCAAGATAGGTGCTTCTACTGTGGCTATTCCTAATCTTTTTGCACAAGTTGGTGAGATAAAGGAATGTGTACTGTCACAATCAATCAAGGTCTTGAAACTTTTACCTTGATAGTCGGACGGTGTCTGAATCACCGAGAACTGGAGATTCAGACCTTTCTTGTGAAGAGTGGCATGGACTGTCGCCCTTTCAAACTCTGCTTCCAAGGTCGGATCTTCTTTTTCTTCGCACATTTGCGTAGTGGCAACACAGGCAGTTCTTCTTCTACGTCGAGTAGTGGCTCCCTAACCATGGCCAATTCCTTGGAAAGGTGCTTGGCAATGTCCTTCTCCAAGCTTGGGACATTGCCTCTTAAAATGACCGGGTTCGTTGCAGTGGAAACAATGGAGGTTTCAGCCATTGCTTTGAGTAGGGACAAAGTTGTTGACATTGTTAGTTCTTGCTTTCTTTCTTTATCCCTGATTTTGACCTTGAACTCTCTTCATTTGAGGCCTGAATGCTCCTCTGTTCTGGTCATTATAAGACCAAGTTTTGTTACCTCTTAGTCTAGCCTGTACCTCTTGAATTATAGGGGCAGCTCGAATGAGTGCGTCATGTAGATCTGATGGCCGCACAGATTCGAGACGAGTATTCACTGTTGGATTTAATCCAGCATAAAATTTTGACACTTGCTGTGTCATGTCCATCTGTGGCACATACTTAAGAAGTGAGATAAAATTAGAATAGTGTGAGTCAAGAGTGAGTTCCAGTTGTTTTAGCTCGTAGAACTCATTCATTTTCTACGTGTGATATGCATATGGTAAGTATCTTCCCTGCACGGCTTTCTTCAGCTTCTCCCTGGTAATGGATCCTTCCACGATCCCTTGATCTCTGCACCATTGCTTCCACCAAAGCCTGGCTTCACCGGTGAGCTTCAGCTTGGTGAGCATAGCTTGATTGGCGCGTGCAGTACTGGCTGCTTTAAAGTAATCCTCCATGGATTCAATCCAAATTTCAACATCTTCTTGGACGGACCTGCCTCTCTTGTCAAATTCGGGCAGCTTAATCTGCTTGAGAAGAAACTTCTTCTCCTGGATTACAATAGAACTTGATGTAGGAGGCGAACTGGGATTCTGTACCTAGGGTTGTGCATGGATAAAGATTTCTTAACGTTATTACTCGTTAAACACTGTGAATTATATTCAGTTTTCATTTCAGCTATCAACCAAGTAATCTAACCACTTAACTTCTTATCAATTCTCATGCACAAACAGACATTGATAAAAAGAAGTCTTATTGTATTTATATGGGCATAGCCCTTTCAGAATACAACATTTCCTGCGATGATAAGCCAATTGTTTACATTTAGTTTGGGGAGAATAATGTTGTATTACATTTATCTACAGGAACTGAATAATAGTATGGTTTCAGGTCATGGATCTTCAGGAATAGGTAAATCATTGGAGGTTCAGGGTATCCTTGCCTTTGGAACCCATTCTTCTCATGGTGCCCCAACACTTTGATCCTGTTGGCAGGGATTACACGGGTCACTTCCTCATATACATATGAGTTCAGCTCAACCCTCCGACATATTCGACGTGAGTCTCCACAAAAATGAATACCTTCACAACTTTCAGGTCTTCCAACAACTTGATCCTCTTTAGGTTGGTTTGAAGGTATGGAAACCGGTGGGTAGCTATATAGTAGATTCCTGAGCTACCCATTCATCTTCGTTCCATGCACAAAGGCGATGGGTTATAGATACGTTCTAGGATGTTCATCTTCTCAACCCTTTGTCGATAATCTGGGGAATGCATCGCACTCATAAACATGACTTAGAATACTGAGAACCTGTTCCATGCTTCATAGTTCTGCAAGATAGTATTGAAAGTAAGGAAATGTTTGGAACAACAACATTTGCTTTACTTCATCTTATTAAGATTTTATAAAAACAACTCCTTCGTTGGTTCACTCTAATACAAACTGTAACGTGTCCACATGTTATCTTCAGGACAGGTCTTAGCAGTCCATCGAAAAGGATGTCTAGAAAGCTCCACCCAGCACTCCCATGGAATGTTATGAGGTTTGCGATCTAGGGCTTTCCACGTCTGCCACGTAATGGAAGTATTCCGGCCGCTCCCACTTAGGACCAACCTGAATTAGGGATTTTCCTATTGGTCATTTCCTAACGGCAACTAGCGTCGAACCCGAGTGAACTACTTTACGCAGAAAACGCCAGGTCTGAAGCGGATTCACACTGCACTTGGTTCAAGGAGAATGGAAAACGAGAGGGATGCAAAGCTCAACCTCTCTACCATAACGCATAGTCCCATTCCATTCCCCTAAAACAACGTAAATTGGGATCATTTATAACTTAGACTCTAAGTCAACGCTCTTGCTGTTCACGTCCTTTGAACGATCTTCCTACTGTCCATCGTGATTTGAGAAACATTCCTGGCCAACCGGGACCACCCATCCATAGAATGGACCTATGGCCACATCCACCGCACTTTACTCAGGTTGTTTTAGTTAATTAATTACCTAACACATTTAGTTAGACATGTATCAATCTGCTTCTTTAATTAGCCCGTTAGGCACTGGTTCCTTCACGTAATCATAGCACTTGACATAGAAAAGCAATGTCAAACAAGTTTCTTTTTAATAGGTTATCATATTTATCTTTGAAATACATAAAGTCTAGCCCGTAGGCTTATCCACAATCTACCCGAAGGCTATCCAGCAATCCACATGGATCACTAATCCAAGATTCCGCCCGTAGACTAGTATACGGGCCTCGAGATCCAATCCTGAGTCACGTTAGCCTCTTGTGTAGGGCGCGGAAGGTGAGGGATTTACAGCCAGAGTCCCCCCGATACCCAAGCATCCTCCTGCTCCAAGTAGCGCTCAACGGAGAGACCTCTTGCGGCGGGTTCGGTCCACCTTCCCAGTGCAATTAACAACCCCCTTGGTTAGGGTCAGGCAGGCAGTCGGGGGTAACTAAAGCTGCCTCTCCCTTTAGGCCTTCAACCTAAAGCATTTAGATATCCATTTATCCTTTAATTCTTTGAGTAAACAAAGCACAAACCTGCTCTTAAAACTATTACAAGCACAAATAATTTGTAACGTGTCCACTAGTATAATCCAGGACATGTCTTAGCAGTCCATCAGAAAGGATGTCTAGAAAGCTCCGCCCGACACTCCCATGGAATGTTACTGGATTTGCGATCTAGGGCTTTCCGCGTCCGCCATGTAGCAGAAGTATTCCGGCCATTCCCACTTAGGATCGACCTGAATTAGGGTTCTCCTGATTGGTCATTTCCTAATAGCAACTAGCGTCGGACCCAAGCGAACTACTTTACGCATAAACGCTAGGTCCGAAGCGGATTCACGCTGCACTTGGTTCAAGGAGAATGGGAAACGAGAGGGATGCAAAGCTCAACCTCTCTGCCATAAGGCATAGTCCCATTCTGTTCCCCTAAAACAGCGTAAATCGGGATAAGGCATAACTCTAGGTCAACGCTTTTGTTGTTTGTGTCCTTTGACGATCATCCCGCTGTTCTTCGTGATTTGAGAAAAGTTCTCGGACAACCGGGACTACCCAACCGTAGGACGGACCCATGGCCCATCCTCCACACTTTCCTCAGGTTGTTTTAGTTATGTAACTATCTAATACAATAGTTGGACATGTAACAACCAACTTCTTTAATTAACCCATTAAGCACTAGTTCTTTCACGTAATCTTATCACTTGACATAGAAAAACAATATCAGACAAGTTCTTTATTAATAGGTCATCATATTTAACTTTGAAATACAAGAGTTCCGCCCGTAGGCTTATCCACAATCCGCCCGAAGGCTATCCAGCAATCCACAAGGATCACTTTTCCAAGTTTCTGCCTGATAACTAGTATGCGGGCCTCGAGATTCAATCTCGAGTCACATTAGCCTCTTGTGCAAGACCCGAAAGGCGAGGGATTTATGGCCAGAGCCCCCCTGGCACCCAAGCGTCCTCCTGCTCCAAGTAGCGCTCAACGAAGAGACCTATCGCGGTGGGTTCAGTCCACGTTCCCAGTGCGGTCAACAACCCCCTTGGTTAGGGTCAGGTAGGCAGTCTGGGGTAACTGAAGTTACCTCTCACCTTCCAGCCTTTAACCTGAAGTATAGATACTTATTTATTTTGTAATTCATTGGTCAAACAAGTTAAACAGTGCTCTAAAATCTCTAGCAAGCACAAACATTTCCATTGATCGATTTTGTTGTTGGCAAATTGCTAAGGAAGGAATGCTTCCTTTCGAATGCATCCAGCACTCGATCCGGGGTGTCTTGCAACTTGGCAAGATCCCTTATATTGTGGGTTAAGGCGTACCTTATTAGCCCAACTTGGTCAAACTCTAAAGTTCATTGGGTACTTCAATTTTTGCTTTAATCTCCAATTAATCTTCTTTACCCAAGGAGGATATCAAAGTACACATCCTCTTGCAAGATAACTTTGCATAAGGATCCGCCATCCTCATTGCGAGAATTTGGCCTTCCTTCTTGTGATCCAATCACAAGACCATATGACTTCGTACTTGCTGTGCAAGTGCCGCATCGTACTATGCGATAATGGAATCACGAATCAATCTGTTTTGGGTTCTTTAAGCTGATGTTGTTAGACCTAGGGTTTCCTAGCTTCATTCTTGTAAGAATCTCAGGGACAAACCCTAGTTCCTTTTTCAGTTACAATTTACTGACCCTACATTCAAGGAATGTGGACAAGTATTTAAGGTATAGATGTTTCTTGGAATTTTAACTCATTCCCAAAGAATATTTCGCAGCATTTTAATTTGGTTTACTCTAGAAGGTAATTTCGAGATTACTTCCATATGATTTGTTATCTACGTGTCAATTGACTTTTCAATCTTATATTTCATCAATTTGAGGTTAGGTTAAATCCAACTAATCTTCCCTTTTCTTTGCGAACAAACTCATGCTAAATAAGCAACCTTTTTCTTGCTAAGTTATGCAGTTAACAATGATAATTTCATAGAGTTTATGCATCGTAAGAGTCCTTTCATGATTTGCATTTTCCATGCATAAAGCTATTTGAAAAAAAAAATTTACACTTATGCTTTATCTATTTTGCATGTTCCATTAAACTAAATTCCTTCGTCGTGAACAACTAGGACAAAATATAACCTATCCCTAACATTTCATCTTGCATGATTGAATTACAACGATATAAAAGTAAGAAGAAAAAACCTGGGTTTGGGGTGAGATATCCACATGGATACTGGGAGATGACCCTCCCGCAGCTACTCCTTGGACTTTCTTAGGAGGCATCACAATTGTAGTCCTTCGAACATGGAAGCAGCTTTACACTCTTTTTCGGAATTCTACCGTCGCTCCCTTGCGCGTCAATACTCTTCTTCTGTTTTTCGAGTAGGGAAAAAAAAACCAAGTCCCAAGGGTATTTTGGAAAGGCAAGGAACAGTTAAGGGTTTAACCACGAGGAGGGGGTAATAAGACCTTTAAGGTCTTAATTCTTTTGGGAGGGAAAGGCTTACAAAGCCCAAGGAAAAGGCCCTATAGGGTTTTACACACGGGGGGGGGGGGGGGGGGGAGTAACAAGCCCAAAAGAAAGGGGCTTAAGGGTTAAATACGGGGGAGGAAAGGTTTAAATTACGGGGTTCCAATACCCATGGGATGAGGGGGCTTAAAACACGGCAGGGGTGTGTGTGTGTGGTTCCAAAGGCATAAGAAGGGGGCGTTGGGAGATTTTTGGACACGGGAGTGAAAGGTATAGGAAGGGGGATCTTGGAGGGATTTTAGGACATGGGGGGTGAAAAGGCCTTAGGGGTTTTAAAACCCAGGGGGAAAGATGAAGGGGAACACAAGGGGTGAAAGACCCTTAAGAAGATAAAACCAGTGGGGGGAGGGGGGGAATAAATGGGTCTTAAGGGTCTTAAAAACCCGGGGGGGGGGAGGGGGGGGGGATAAAAGGGGACACGAGGGGGGCAAAAGGGGGATTAATTAGCCCCCTTAAGAAGCTTATTTTAAGAAGCTTCTATACTTCAACGTGGAAAGGGGGGGAAGGGGGGCGTTTCAACGCCGCGTTGGCAACGGGCAGGTGGCACTGCAAGCTGAGGCGGCGGCACTCAGCAAGCTCCAGCAAGGAGCTTGCTCACCCCATGCTATTCCCTTCTCCTCCAACACGACAGTCGGCTGGAGGAGAGAGGGATTATTATTTAAAAAATTTATCATTAATCATTTCAAATATTATCCTCATGACCTCTTCCCAAGAGGGGATTCATGCGACATATGCGGTTTCGTAGTCCTGGTTTGGTAGAAATATTACATGATGTGCTAGCATCGCTACCTGATGTAGCAAATGACATTTCTCTTGCTCACTATTAAAGCCCTTACCTCTTGTATACTCTTCACTCCTCAAAGTGCCTTGGGCTTTGGTACCATGTAGAAACTATATGACACATTAGATTAAATCTAAGCAAGGAGTAAACAAGACCTAGAAAATATGAGAATAATAGAAATCACTTGAATTTTAAATAAACATATACAGAAGATGGTTCTATCCACCTATACGAGTCCACTATGAATTTTAGATGGTGATCCAAATAGATGACAAGCAAAGAGCTTAAGAGTAGCTTGAAGAACTCTAATTGGATGAAAGATAGATTAATAATGGCTTTGGAGCGGTCTTCCTTTTATAGCCTACAAAGGTAGTCTAGTCATATTGTTCTGACCATTTTATGAACCTTCCCTAGTTGGCTAGGGGAATATTCTCTTTACCATCCACCTGACAAGTCAATTGTGCCTCAAGTATGTACTACCATAACCACTCTATGTAACCCAAAGGCTAGATCCACGAAGGCCACCTTTTTGCTATTCAATCACATAAATCTAATATGACATACAAGTTAGACCCAACCAATGTCCTCATGCTCACATATGGCTTCTACTCATCATGGGACCCTTACAACTTAGAGCAACATGGATCATTGGTCACACCTTACAAGGGTGGGGCATTGAGTATATCTAAAACTCAAGGTGATGGCTTGAGCAATAATTTGACAAGACTATAGCTTGTCCACTCTATGTATCCCAAGAAACTTCATTATAGCCAAAAAAGCTATGTGTTACAATGCTCTGTACTAGAATCAAGAACACCCAAAACTAGTTTAGACTTCTAGGTTTAGCACATTTCAAAGATCTCTCTCAATTCCCTTTCAAGTTCTAATTTACAATGATCCCAATGGTTTTCTTTTCACCTACAACACTAGATCTTCTTGATATGCAACATGTATCCCCATTTAGTACTCTGAGTAAGCCTTTCTTGGCTAAAGACACCATGGATATTCTACTTTTACTTCATCCCTATTAGGTATAGCAATAGCTTGATTATCAAATTTTCTAGGATCCTGTAAGTCATACAAATCTCTCTTTTAAAATAGGAAATTTAGTTCAAACTTGATATTCATGCTTTAGATTCTTTTATTTCCTATTTAGCCTTCCAAATTCAAGTGTTTTGTTTGTTCTCCAAGGATCCTAATGTTCATTGTCTCAATGGCCCTTATCAGATTTCCCAAACCTATCAAGATTTGTCCCAATTTAGTGGACTCCATCTCGTTCTATAGTAGACAAGTCCACTATTGATAGAGAATTCTTGATACTTAGCCTGTAGCTTCGGGTCTTGATCCTTGATAGCGATATCCCTTAGCATCTTCTGATAGGTTGAATCATGGCATGCTTCTTCTCTAGCTAGCTCAAGTATTGGATTTTTTGGCATGGATACCTTTGTGGCTAGAGATCTAGCTGTTGATGGATTTTGCAAGATTAGAGATTTAAGGAATGCCTTGCGACTAAGTGCATCGGCAACTACATTCTCCTTTCCAGACCGGTATTTGATTTCAAAATCATACTCCTCCAGCACTTCAATCCATCGACGTTGCCTCATGTTGAGCTCTTTCTAAGTAAAGATCCACTTGAGTCTTTTATGATCCATCACTAGGGTAAACTTGTTATCCAACAAGTAGTGTCTCCAAAGCTTTAGAGCATGGATGACAGCTAACAGCTCTAGATCATGGGTAGCATATGGTTTTCCATGAGCTATCATTATGAGTAGGCTTTTCTCTGGCTATCTCTCTTCCCCAAGGACTCAAAAGTGCTATATCAAATATGAACGTAGCTAGATCAGCCTCTTACATGGTGTGATTTGCAACTAATCATATAGGGGGAGCACGTTTTGCTCTTCATGATCAGCTCCTTTTTTCTTATGCATTTTTAGCCATCAATTTGAAAATTTTCCTCACTCTTTTGATCTTACCCATGTGCACCCTCTTTGGCCTCCAGTTAGCCCATTTAACTTTCAACCCTATTCACAAATAAAGTTTTTAGTCGTGATCTCTCTCTTTTAACTTTGCTACACATTCAACAAAAATTATCAATGACACAAACTTGAGTTCAAGTCATATATATTGAGTCTATTTGCATCATGTCTTGGATACAAGAATAATGGGAATGGAAGAATGGAAAAACAAAAGGTTAGCACAACATTGACTAAGAACATTGAAATCCTATGAAACAGTAATCCTCCTGAGTTTTCCTTGAGTGGACGCGCAGTGGTATGATATCCAATCCCTTCAAACTTGCAAATCCTCTGGCATGTTCGGAATTCTCAGTTTTCTACAGGTTTTGTGCCCTCATCATCCACCTCCATGTCATTCTCTTCTTCCTCTTTCACACTTTCATGAGAGTAGTGTCCAAAATCGCATGATGGGGGGATTTGCTTGAACTGCTGCGCCAAACACACACTGTATACACAAGAGGAAGCTCACTCAAGAAAACAAGAAGAGAGATGGAGGCCAAAACGTTTTCTTGCTGATTTCTTCTTCTTCTTCCACACATTATACAATGTACACAAAGTATAGATAAGATACAAAATAAAGGAAAGTGGCCTTCTAAGTTCAACAGTGCATAATCAACTGGCGTTATATATTTGCTAGCTGTAGAAAGGTGTAACAAACAAAATATAATAAGTGATAAGTCAGTGGCCATGTGAGTATCATAATGACCATCAACGTGCTAAGTGTAGACGTACGGACTCATCTAGCTAGGCGGTCCATCATCAATGCCTGCACGTGTTAAGCTTGCCGTCTCAACACTCCCGCTCAAGCTCAACTCTATCTCTGCAATTCCAAGTAAGCTTCAGAACTTTCAGAGCTTCTTTGCACCCAATGCCTTTTGAAAATGTCAGCTATCTGATCCTATGTGCTGACATATACCAAGTCAATCTCTCCTACAAGTACCTTCTCTCTCACAAAGTGGTAGTCCACCTCAATGTGTTTTGTCCTAGCATGGAACACTGGATTCCTACCTAACTGTATGCTGCTTGTGTTGTCACAATGAATGGCAATTGGACCATCTCCCTGCACATCCAAATCACCTAATAACTTTTGTAGCCATACCACCTCACATGCTACCTTAGCAATATTTCTATACTCAGCCTCTGTACTGGATAAAGCAACTGTAGGTTACTTTTTGCTACTCCACGTAACTGTTGCACTACCAAGGCAAAACATGAATCCACTAGTAGATCTTATGTCTGACATGCTACCAACCCAATTTGGATCTGTGTATCCAAAGACCTGTATGTCCTTACCTGCCTCATAAAAAATTTCATAATGGAAAGTGGACTCCACATGCCTCAATATACGTCTACCTACATCCAAATGAGGCTTTCTAGGCATCTGCATAAATTGACTAACAAGACCAACAATATAGCTCAAGTCTGGCCTTGTGATAATCATGTAAATCAAACTCCCTACTATCCTCCTGAACATAGTAGGGTCTTCTATCTCATCCCCAACGTTGGCACTCAACTTCACATTTTTCTCCAATGGTAATAAAAGAGGCTTACATGCTGTCATACCATACTTGGAGAACATATCCAAGCCATAATGCCTTTGGGATATCCATATACCATCATCACATCTGATCACCTCAATAGCAAGAAAGTATCTCAGCTCACCCAAATCTTTCATCTCAAACTTCTTCTTCAAGAAGTCCTTAACTTCAGCAATCCCATTGTCACTGTCACCTATAATAATCAAGTCATCCACATAGATGACTATGATGACCAAACCTACATCTCCCTTTCTCACATAAAGTGAGTGATCAGTATTAGAAATACAAAAACTAATATTGACAAGATACTCTCCAATCTTGTCAGACCATGCTCTAGGTGCTTGCTTCAGCCCATAGAGTGCCTTCTTTAACCTGCACACATATGTGGGATGCTCTAAATCCTTATAACGTGCTAGCTGCTCCATCTACACTTCTTCTTGTAATTCACCATGCAAGAAGGCATTCTTAACATCCATTTGCTACAAACTCCAACCTTTGGCTACTGCCAAGGCAATCACACATCTAACAGTTGCCATCCTAGAAACTGGACTAAATGTCTCTTCATAATCCATGCCATGTGTTTGAGCATAGCCATTTGCAACCAGTCTAGCCTTATACCTACTAACTAAACCATCTACATTATTCTTGACTTTGTAAACCCACTTATAGCCAATAGCTTTATTACCCTTAGGGAAGGGTACCAAATCCCAAGTCTTATTGGCTTGTAATGTATCCATATCCTCATCCATTGTTGCATCCCAATGAGCATGACCAATAGCATCCTCAAAACAAGTGGGCTCAACATCCTCAACTAGTTTCACCATATAAGCATAATGGTGAGCTGCATAACCTTCAAAACCAAATATTTTAATAGGATATCTGACCCTGCCAGATTTGTGTATCACCAGATCACTCAATGGAGCCTTTGCATTACTATGAGCTCTTTGTACACGTGGTGTCCTAAGTGAAGGAATACCAAGCTCATCATCCAAACTCTCCGAACCACTAGAATCTCCATCAAATCCCAAATGAGTGGTAGATGTATCATTACCATCCAGCACTTTCTTCTTTCCTTTGTCCTTCCCTGCAACACTTATAGATCCACCTAAAGATGTGGGGCTACTCCTTAGTCTCCAAAACCAACGGCTCACTATAGGTATAGTACTAGATGATGTTTTTGGTCCATTAAGACTCCGTGATTCTTGTTTTTCTTTCTGCATATAGCTATCCTTATCATTATCATCATCTAATACATCACCAGCAGGTGCATACCAGCAGCCCATCTCATCAAAGATAACATCCCTGCTCACTCTCAGCTCACCTGTGGTGACAGGGTTATAACTGTGATACCCTTTCTGCTCTAAAGAGTACCCAATAAAAATACATTTTTTAGTCTTTGGATCAAGCTTCTTCCGTAGCTCATCTGGCACATGAACATATGCAACACATCCAAATACCTTCAAGTGCGATACATCGGGATTCTTGCAGTAAAGCATTCTTCAGGAGTCATCCCATGAACTCCAGCTATGGGAGTTTTGTTCATAATGTAGACAACAATATGGATAGCCTCAGACCAAAAATATTTGGGCATATTCTTTTCAACCAATAATGCCCGTGCGACTTCTGCAATATGCCTATTTTTTATTTCTGCGACCCCATTTTGTTGTGGGATATACCTGTAAGTAAATTGCCTCTTTATCCCATGAGTCCTCAAGAAGCCACTAAACTCATTAGAGAGTTACTCTCCCCCTCCATTTGATCTCAAGCACTTCACTTTTAAGCTTATTTCTATTTCAACAGTTGCCTTAAAAGATTTGAAGTGCTCAAACACATCACTTTTTTCTTTCATGAAGTATACCCATAACTTCCTTGAACACTCATCAATAAATGTGACAAAGTATTTGCTGCCACCAAGAGATACATTCTGTGTAGGCCCCCAAACATCTGTATGCACTACGTCAAGTATTTTTCTACTCATCTGTCATGCGAGAAGGGTTGTCTTGCCTGCTTACCAAACTTGCATGCTTCACAGACTTTATGCAATTTTGCAACTCTAAAAGAAGTTAAACCTATAACCAATCCTCTGGACTGCATTAATTTGCATGTTCAATATGTTTATGCCATATTTCAATATCTAAAACTACTCATTTTCCTTTAGTATACATAGCAGCATCCATTGCAAGAATTCTAGCATCTAAAGTGAACATTGGACAAACTCTACTTCCTTTTGCGACGAACCTGCACTTATCATTTAAGTCTTCTACAAAACAACCTTTTTCATTGAATCGAACCCGCAAACCCTGCTCTACCATTTGGCGAAGAGACACTAGATTCTTTGTGATTGATGGCACATGTAATATATCAGTCAGACTCTTTGTCTGGCCATCATACAAGGACAAGGAAACCTTTCCAATGTGTGAAATTGGATGGCATGAATCATCACCCGTCTACACATAACTTGGATTTTGTAAGTCTTGCATCTCTCCAAACCATTCAACATGACTGGTCATATGATTAGATGCACCTAAATCGACATACCATACATCATCATGCGTCCCCTTTCTTGTAACTGCATTCATCATGCTGCATAAAAAATTGACGCTCATTTTCGTCTTCATTCTGTCATGAAGACGATGCATAGTTTCCTTGCTGCAATTTACCACTATGAATATCATCCTTCTTAACATAGCAATGTGCTGCAATATGGCCTATTTTGCCACAATAATGGAAAACAATAGAAGAATTACCAAAACCTCTATTATGTATCCACCTCTTTCTCTAAAGCTCCCCCTGCTTCTAAAGTTTCCTCGGCCTCCTGAAACCTACATTTCACCAAATTTCTGATTAAACCTGTTTTGTTGGTTATCGCCAGCACGTCCCATACCATGGCCTCTTGAAGAGGATCTACCACGTTCCCTTCTTGAACTTGAGTAAAATGCTTGAACCTGTTCACCATTTTTTTCCAGATGAGTCACCTTGCATATTGATCTCTTCGGTAATCATGAGAGAGATCAGCTCATCAAAATATGGAAATGGATTTCGCATGTATACTGAAGTAACAAATGATTTCCACG
The DNA here is from genome assembly GCF_053477565.2 of Lygodium microphyllum. NCBI lineage: Eukaryota > Viridiplantae > Streptophyta > Polypodiopsida > Schizaeales > Lygodiaceae > Lygodium > Lygodium microphyllum. The sequence continues at coordinate 123,394,319 of NC_141148.1, read as the reverse complement.
CCTTCTCATTATTAAGGCCACTCAAAGTGGATGAAACCAAATCATCATCATTAGGCATTGTATCAATTGCTGCTAAAGCATCTGCAATGCTTCTCACCTTCAAAACATACTCATTGAGAGACATTTTCCCTTTCTTCAAGGCATTCATCAACTCTTGCTTGAGTTGAATCTTTCGTGCCTTTGTATTTACTGAAAACATGTTCTCAAAAATTGTCCAAGATACATGCGAAGTTTCTGCATTCTTGATATGTCCCAACATCGTATTATCAATGATTGCAGATAACCAGTACATTATATTTTTGTCTTTCGCATTCCGTTCATTCCCTGCTTTTAATTCATCTACAGTCGGAGGGATACCCAGCTCTGGCTCCTTTTCTTCACCTGAAACAAACTCATAAAGATCCTTTCCAATGAGGAAGTTCATCACACAGAACTTCCATGAAGGGTAGTTGTTCTTGTCGAGTTTCTCAATAATGGGATCTCCACTATTCTCTGCCATGATCACAAACAAGGATACAACATAGTAAGCTAGTCTTCTGCAATCTTTCACAACATGTGCACAATAATACACCAAGCAATATTTTTCATTGATTGCTTAATAGTACATGTAATCTTCAACCTGTTTGCAAATAAACCTTATGTTTGCTTCCTGAAAATGCCTCAAAAATTATAGATTTGAAATTTTTAACCTATGCACCCACTTTCGATCAATACAATCAAAATCACAGTGTACCTTGAAACTGTTGTCCGCAACCTTGCGGCTCTAAAACGGGGCCTAAAATGGCCTCAAATGCCCAAAATAACTATGGAAAAGCCCTAAAGAGATCATCTACAAAACATATAGTGCTCTGATTGCATACCAAATCTCACAACAATCTGAGATTTTCGCTCTACCTTGCTTTCGGTGCCTCCAGAGGCACTATCCAAGAGAGAGAGTGGAAGAATGGGAGAGCTTCTTACTCGTTTCTTGCTTGCTCAAACCTTGCTTCTTCTCCTTCACTTTAGCCTTCAAAATCAGCCTCTTTTAGTGGCGTGGCTCTGATACCATGTCAAGAATCGCATAGTAATGAGGGGATTTACTTGAGCTCTTATGCCAAACACACTGTGTATATACAAGAGGAAGCTCACTGAAGAAAACAATTAGAGAGATGGATGCCAAAACGTTTTCTTGTTGATTTCTTCTTCTTTGTCCGTACCTATACAATGTACAAAAAGTATAGATAAGATACAACATAAAGGAAAGTGGCCTTCTAAGTCAAACAGTGCATAACCGACTACACTAATCGACTGGCATTATATCTTTGCCAGCTATAGGTAGGTGTACCAAAATAAATATAATAAGTGATAAGTCAGTGGCCATGTGAGTATCATAATGACCACCACTGTGCTAATTGTAGACGTGCGGACTCATCTAGCCAAGCAGTCCATCATCAATGTCTGCATGCATTGAGCTTGCCATCTCAACAAGTAGTACATGTCTCCATTTTCTATATCTCATATGCATCAAACTCTTGTCTCTTTAATAGTTTGATCCAAATCCTAGGATGGATATCCTCACTATTGCACCATCAAACTCATTAAGAGAATAGGTCACATTGTCATGCACACGTCTCACTACATACTGACCAAATTCTTGCTTAAAGACCTTTCAAATAACATTACGTTGATTGTATAAATTTTTTTCATAAATTAGCACCCAATCACCCTCCTATACCACCCTTGGCCTCAATCTCTGCTTCTTCTCAAACCTTTTCTTGTTCTAAAGCCTTTCTACTACCTTGAGACTTATGCCTTAATGTCCTCCGGTCTCCACTCCAATTGTCTAATGAGTAGAGCAAGCAATTTCTCTCTACTCAACCCTTCTTGTGAAGGCAACACTGTCCATGTAGTAGCCACCTTCTCCATCAAGATAACAAGCTTCTAATTATGCAACAACTCAACAAGCATAAAACTTGTCACTCCAGTATCTGCCATCTTGATAGCCCATAATGTGTATGGTAATATTCACCTTTACACGACTTGTCTAATGCTATAATGAAAGACCAATGTCCCCTCCCAATCTTTCCATTATCTTCAGGATTGTAAACTGAAGTTAATGCTAGTTTTATACCCATTTGTGAGAAGAACTCATGAGTCTCATTTGCATGCACTTTTCAACGATCATCAATGATCTTGCCAATACATTTTTATCGATAAAGGATCTCTTCCAAGAGAAATCTACATACACCTTGTGTAGTCTTAGTACTTAGAGATATTGTCTCCACTTGATTTGTCAAAGCCTTACACATAAGCATGAGGTATCACATCCGCCAAAGTGTTGTAGGCATAGTGAAAAAAAAATCTACAAGTTATTTGTAATGAAGAGACAAAGGATAGGTTGGATGCAACCCATCTAAATGTTTTACAATTGAGTACATTTGTCAAATACTATATGATTTCAAAAATTGTGCAATATCCTTGTACATGTTCTACCAGTGATATATTTCCTTGATCTACTCAAAGGTGCCCCTAACATCTCCATGGCTAGTCTAGAGGCTCTCATCAAACTCCTACATTACTCACACATGAGTACCTCGATCATTGATGACTTGTAGTGGAGCCCTGTTCTTCTTCTTTGCATGCTTCCAAAGATATCCATCCTGTAACAAGAGTCTATATGTCTTTCTTTTAATCCTTTACTCCTATTTTAACCAGTCACCTTTCTTGGATAGCGTGTTGAGATATTGCCCTATTTTTAGCTATTCACATGCATATAAGTCCTCCAAAAACACCTCCATGGTTGAAACATGACACCTATAATGTTTTCTTTCTACTATCTAAGCTTTGTCAATTATTGAATGCACTTTATTTGCTACTACTGAAGCTATTATTAAAATAGCACTCCTGTCAATCTACCTATTATAGTTGTATTTAATGTTGTCTCTACATTTAGGGCAGTTTAACTTGCATCTATGATAGCTATACTTGCAATTATAATAACTGCCACTCTAGTTTCTACATTAAAATATATATTTTCAATTGTAAAACCACTCTTCTCTTCATCTTCCATCATCCTCTCTTCATCCTCAAAACATGGTCTTGATAATATGTTAGTAACTAGATTTCTACTCCCTAAAATGTGGTACAAATCAAGATTTTGTGACTTTATGTAACCAATCCACCACCATAGCATGTAAATGTTCAGAGTTGTACAATTAGTAGTCATCCCCAACAAGGGTAAGGAATCTATTTGTATAATTATAGTTGCATCAATAAAGTACTCTCAATTATACACTATTATTGTTACAACTATATATATCATCTCTCACTTGACTTGGGTCTCACCTATATATACTAACTATACATCAATATGAATCATTCTTTGGGAGCCAATACTCCCATTCTTTCGAGCTCTACTAAGGGTACATCTACAACATGCAATGAAGAATCAGCCATTCATCAACCTTTTGCTAATCTTGTTGGTTGTCTTCAATTTATTGGTTTAAACACAAGACCACATATTTTATTTGCAGCTAACTTTTTGGGACAACATTTTTCTTCCCCTTCCACTATTCATTGGAGTGCTGCAAATAAAATCCATAGGTAGAAAACTTTATAGTAAATCATTTTTGTATCATAGGTATGTGTAGGGGCTTGGGTTTTTCCCTTGTTCACCCCAAGGGTTTTTTCACTCGCAGCAGCCAGAGACCTTTGTTTGAGTAGGGATGTTACAACTATATATATCATCTCTCACTTAACTTGGGTCTCACCTATATATACTAACTATACATCAATATGAATCATTCTTTGGGAGCATGTCTTGTGTATCTCTCTCATACTCTCTCTATCTCTCAACAACTTGTACCAGGCAAACTGCTAAGGTGGAATTCTTTCTAGGAGGAAAGATGACTTCGATCAAATTCAGAGTCATGAATTTAGATATCCATGAGTGTCTACTCCGAATGGATTGGATTAAGTCTAATGATGCCCACATTCATTGTGGGAAGGGCCAAATTTCCTTTCGAAACTTTGAAGGGGAATTGGTCACAACTCAAGGAGAAGCAGGGAAGCCAAAAATTCAATTGACCAAGGCATCTCGGATTATTAAGGGAGTCAGAAAAGGACTACATATCTACTTGATTAAGCTCAACAAGTTAGATTAGAAGCATGAGTCTAGTGAAGGACCTTAATGGCTAAAGGAATATGCGGACGTATTTCCTGAAGAATTGACAGAACTCCCGGATCAAAGAGAAGTGGATCATGAGATCAAGCTAGTACTAGGAGTTGCACCAATTGCAAAGAGACCTTATAGAATGTCCATACCGGAAGCAATTGAGCTAAAGGAACAACTCAAGCAAGTGCTAGATCAGGGTTACATCCGTCCTAGTAATTCACCATGGGGAGCTCTAATATTGTTCTAGAAAAAGAAAGATGGAACACTTCGACTACGTATTGATTACGGAGGATTAAATCAATCAACTATCAAGAACAAGTACCATATTCCTAGAATAGATGAGCTTCTTGATTGTCTCCAGGGTGCGAAGATCTTTTCCAAGATTGACCTCAGATCTGATTACTATCAGATAAGGATCGAGGACGAAGATATTCCAAAGACGGCCTTGAACACAAGATATGGGCACTTTGAATTCCTAGTTATGTCATTCGGGCTTACGAATGCGCCTGTCACCTTCAACAAGTTAATGCAGGATATCTTTAGGCCATATCTTGATGACTTCGTGCTCGTCTTCTTCGACGACACTTTAGTCTATTCCAAATAGGAGGAAGATCATGAGACCCAACTTTGGATTGTCCTTGAGACAATGAGGTCACATAAGCTGTATGCTAAGATGAAGAAATGTGCATTCTTCAAGCGTCAGATTGAATATCTGGGACTCATCGTATCAGCGAAAGGAATCTCAATGGACCTAGCCAAGGTCAGGGACGTGCTAGAATGGCCATTACCAACAACTATCAAAGAAATACACAATTTTCTTGGATTGACAGGATGGTATAGGGTCTTCATAAAAAACTATGCTTTGATTGCCGCACCTCTAACGGACTTACTGAAAAAGTAAACTTCCATTGCATGGTCAACTCTCGAACAAACTAGCTTTGATATATTGAAGCAAAGTTTGGTATCAGCATCTATCCTAAAACTTTCAGACCTCAATAAGGAGTTCGAGGTAGTAACTGATGCTAGTGCACTTGCCTTGGGATGTGTGCTCATGCAGGAAGGTCACCTAGTAGCCTACTCTTCAAGGAAACTGAAGAGTCATGAAAAGAATTATGCTACCCATGATCTAGAATTGTTAACTATCATCCATGCTCTAAAGCTTTGGAGACACTACCTGTTGGGTAACAAGTTTACTCTAGTGATTGATCATAAGAGTCTTAAGTGGATCCTTACCCAGAACGAGCTCAACATGAGGCAACGTCAGTGGATTGAAGTGCTGGAGGAGTATGACTTTGAAATCAAGTACCGACCAGGAAAAGAGAATGTAGTTTCCGATGCACTCAGTTGCAAGGCATTCCTTAACTCTCTAATCTTGCAAAATCCATCAACAGCTAGATCTCTAGCCACAAAAGTATCCATGCCAAACAACCCAATACTTGAGTAGCTAGAGAGGAAGCATGCCATGATCCAGTCTATCAAAAGATGCTAAGGGAAATCTCTATCAAGGATCAGGATCAAAAGCTGTAGGCTAAGTATCATGAATTCTCTATCAATAGTGGACTTGTCTACTATAGAACGAGGTTATGTATACTGGCAAGCCAGTCACTTAAGCAGAAGATATTGTGGGAAGCTCATGATTTCCCTTTCTCAGGACATCCTGGCTATGCCAAGACTCTCAATGCAGTTAGGAAGAGCTACCATTGGGAGAGGCTTAAAGGTGACGTTCTCAAATATGTCACCGAGTGTTTGTCTTGTCAACGTATCAAAGTTGAATATGTCAAAATGCCAGGGAAGTTGCAACCACTTTACATTCCCCAAATGAAATGGGAATTCGTTAGTATGGACTTTGTTGTTGGCCTACCCCAAGTTCAGGGGGGATACAACTCCATCATGGTCGTGGTTGACATGCTTGGTTCTGGTTGACATGCTTACTAAGGTTGCACACCTCATTCCAGTGAAGACAAACTATAAATCCTTAGACATTGCAAGGTTGTTTATCAAAGAGATATTCAAGTTACATGGGCTACCCAGAAGAATCATTAGTGATCGTGATTCTCTCTTCACATCACACTTCTAGAGAGCTATCTTTGAAGCCATTGGGACTCAATCTGTTTTAGCACAACTTACCATCCTCAAACTGATGGTCAAATAGAGTGAGTCAATCAAGTTATCGAGGATATGCTTAGGGCACATTGCTGTCATGAGCCAAAAAGGTGGATTCAATACTTGCCTTTGGTTGAATTTGCCTACAATGCTTCTTACCAACAAAGCATTCAGATGACCCCTTTCCAAGCATTGTATGGTCATGACTGTTGAAGTCCCCTAAACTTCTCAGATCCAACCTTGAGGGTTGAAGCTTCAAGGCAAATGTTGGAAGAGATGGATGACCAAATAAAGTCAATAAGACAAGACATCCAAGCTGCCAAGGATAGACAGAAGGCATATGCGGATTTGAAGCATCAAGATAGAGTCTTCGAAGAAGGAGACATGGTCTTCATTCGTGTACGCCCAAAGAAGAGTTCCCTATCCTTTGGAGATTGCAAGAAGCTAAGTCCAAGGTATTGTGGACCATACAAGATCCTCAAGTGCCTAGGACCTAATGCTTATAGACTGCAACTCCCGGAGAACCTAAAGGTTCATAATGTATTCCATATCAACCTATTGAAGAAGTATGTACCTAATCCTAAACATGTACTTGATGACCAACAAGTTGTAATGCCTAGTCAAGGAGTCCTTGAACTAAGGCCTGACAGGATCTTAGATGTTAGGGAGAGACAACTGAGATCCAGAACCTTGAGAGAATGCCTCATCCAGTGGAAAGATTATCCCAAGGAGGATGCCACTTGGATAGATGAAATCTCTCTCAACCATCAATATCCCCAATTTATCTCGAGATGAGGACATCTCGATTCCTCCAAGGGCGAGAGAATGTAATATTCTGATTTTCTAAAAAACACGCATGAACTGCCTCTTTAAGTCGTGAGAATAATTTATTAATGGCAATTTTTTTTTAAAATCCCTCTCTCCTCCAGCCGACTGTCGTGCTGGAGGAGAAGGGAATAGTAAGGGGTGAGCAAGCTCCTTACTGGAGCTTGCTCAGGGAGAAAAGCATGCGAGATGCCGCATGGGGGAGGGAGGATTCCCCTCCCCTCACCTATATAAATGGTATGGGATATAACGAGGGGGTGGTCGCTGCGGTGGAGCAAGAAGTGGGCACTGCCCTGAGAGAGAGGAGTGGAGACACTGAGCTCCTGTCAAGAGCTAGAGGAGGAGCCGCCACGCTACGTCGAGAGGAGAGAGGAGGGGCATCGAGATTTTGAAGGATCGCCAGTAGTGCAGCACGTTGCCACTACACCCAATCGAGTCCCATTCGGCCTCCTTCCATGTGGGATTCTGAATTTTCTAGAAGCTTTGGAAGATTCTTGGAAGCTTCCGAGGGTTGGCCTCCTAAGCCCCCTTCCACATTACACCCCCATTCCGCTTTGTGGTTCCACTTAGCCCTTGTCCATGTGGGCTTAGTAAACCTCCCACATAAAATCCCTTTTTATTAAAGGGCTTATACACCCTTATTTCCCCTACTTTCCGTGGGGTCTCAACAGACCTTGTAAAAAGCCACCAAGCCCTTTCTTGTGGCTTTATTAATCCTTACCTCGAAAGGTTTTAAAACCCCCTCCCTGGGATTTAACCCCTTAACAAGCGGGCCCTTACACTTCCTTTCCCCCAGTCTCACTCCGGAATTTAGGACCTCGTATTCCACAAAGCCGTGTTTTTAAACTCCATTTCCATGGATTTTCCTTTCCATAAATCTCCCATAAAGCTTACCATAACCGGTTTTTTTTTAAAACCCATTTTCATAGCATCCCCACAAAGTTTTAAACCCGATTCTTTCCGAGTGATTCTCCTCAAGTTCAGTTTATCCACTGGATCAAAAAAACCATCTTTCCTATTGCAACTCCCACAAGTCTTTAAGGCCTTCTAAAGCTGATTCACAAAGAGAGTTTCGCATATGAAGAGACGGACAAGATCATAACTCTACATCCAAGGCGAAAAGGCGGAATTCACGATGGCCCCTAAGAAGGCATAAGACGCAACCGCAGGAGGATCGTCTCCTAACATCCATGTGGACATTTGACCACAAGTCCAGGTTTTTTTCTAATTTTTGATTTACATCGTTATAATCCAATCGTTCATGGATCATTTTTGGAGATAGGATGCATATTTTGTTTTAAATACTTTGACTAATTTAAAAGAAATAGCTCACGACGAAAGAATTCGGTCATTAGTATTTTCAATAAAACGAACAAAATAAAGTGAGCAGAAGATTGCTATGCATTTCTAGCAAGCAATTTTTATGCACTGCAATGAATTGAAATTAGATTAATGTCCATTTTTACAAAACAGAATTATGATAGTACACGTCGATTAAGCATGGAAGAAATGGACATCTTTTTCGAAATGATTCCTAAAGAAAGTTGCTAGCAACCATTGGAAATTTCTAGGGATGCATGAAGAAGATTTAACTCTAGGCAAGTGGCCTAAAAACTTAAATCAACGAAAGGGTGTGTAAGTTCTACATACAAAAAATTAATTCGGAAATGAAAGTAGAAAAAGGTTGCATGTTTTAGCATGGGTCTTGTTTGCATGCTATAGGATGATCAACTTACACGTAGACAATGAATCATGTGGTTACGGAAATGTAGCGTAATTATCTTCAAGAATAGACAAGTTAAATTGGTTTAAACCTAAACACCTAAAACCGCAACGTACTCGTTTAGAAAGGGTTAATTCAATGCAATATATCTCGAAGAGCTAACTAGGGTTATCACGTTGAGGACATTACCTAGTCGCTTGTATTACCAAAGCTGCAACTCATATACCCTAAAGACTTGCCCACATTCACGGAATGTAGGGACATTGGAACATACTTGCGAGAAGTGATCTAGGGTTTTTTCTAAAAATCTCTCACTAAAAAGATGAAACTCGGAACCCTAGGACCGACAATGTCGGCCTAATGCAATCAGGAATATATTGTTATATCTAATCATGATATCGTGATTAGAAGACACCATTGATGGATAGAATAGTCCCATAGTTTGATGCGACACTTGTGCAACAAGTTGCAGAGTCGCATGATCTTGTGATTGGATCACAAGGGAATGAACAATTCCTCCGAATGAGATTGGGAGATTCTTATGCAAGTTTATCTTGCAAGAGGATGAATAATTGTCATGATATAGTACCTTTCTTGGATAAAGATAATTGCTTGGAAGCAAAAGACCAATCAATAAATCGGGATAACATATGAACTTAAGGTATTGATCAAGTCAAGTTAATAGGGTATGCCCTAACCCAGGATATAGGGGATCTTGCCAAGTCACAATTGATCCCGGATCAAGTGCTAAATGCATTCGAAAAGAATGATTTACTCCTTAGCAGTTGGCCAAAAATAACGACCAATGGAATTGTTTGTGCTTGTAACAATCTTAAGAGCACTGTTTTGCTTTGTTTGCTCAAAGAATTAAAGGATAAACGGATATCTAATGCTTCAGGTTGAAGGCCTGAAGGGAGAGGCAGCTTTAGTTACCCCTGACTGCCTGCCTGACCCTAACCAAGGGGGTTGTTAACCACTTCGGGAAGGTGGACCGAACCCACCACGAGAGGTCTCTTCATTGAGCATTACTTGGAGCAGGAGGACGCTTGGGTTCCAGAGGGGGATCTAGCCGTAAATCCCTTGCCTTCTGGGCCCTGCACAAGAGGCTAACGTGACTCAGGATTGGATCTCGAGGCTCGCATACTAGTCTACGAGCATAATCTTTTATTAACAATCCCTGTGGATTGTTGGATAGCCTTCAGGTGGATTATGGATAAGCCTACGGGCTGGACTTTATGTATTTCAAAGATAAATATGATAACCTGTTGAATTGGAACTTGTTTGACATTGCTTTTCTATGTCAAGTGCTATGATTACGTGAAGGAACCAGTGCCTAACGGGCTAATTAAGGAAGCTGATTGTTACATGTACAACTAAATGTGTTAGGTAATTAAATAACTAAAACAACCTGAGGAAAGTGCGGTGGATGTGGCCATAGGTCTGTCCTATGGATGGGTGGTCTCGATTGGCCGGGAACTTTTCTCAATCATGATGGACAGCAAGAAGATCGTTAAAAAAACACGACCAATAAGAGTGTTGACCTAGAGTTATAACTCATCCCGATTTACACTGTTTTAGGGGAACGGAATGGGACTATGCCTTATGGTAGAGAGGTTGAGCTTCGCATCCCTCTCGTTTCCCATTCTCCTTGAACCAAGTGCAGCGTGAATCTGCTTCGGACCTGGCGTTTCTGCATAAAGTAGTTCGCTCGGGTTTGATGCTAGTTGTTGTTAGGAAATGACCAATAGGGAAAACCCTAATTCAAGTCGGTCCTAAGTGGAAACGGTCGGAATACTTCCGCTACGTGGCAAATGAGGAAAGTCCTAGATCGCAAACCCAGTAACATTCCATGGGAGTGCCGGGCAGAGCTTTCTAGACATCCTTTCCGATGGACTTCTAAGGCGTGTCCTGAAGATAACAGGTGGACACGTTACACACATTTAGTCGTATGATGAACTAAATATTTTTGAAGCATCACCATTGTGTCATTGTTTTCTTTGATGACATATTACTTTTCAGTAAGAATGAAAAAGAGCATTATGAACATTTATCCTTGGTTTTCAAATTATTGAAAGAGAATCAATTATATGCTAATCCTAAAAAGAATGAATTTTTCCAAATCCACATTAAATACTTAGGACATATTGTTTCATCTGAAGGTATTAAAGATGATCCTAAAAAGATAGAATAAATTTTGAATGGGCCGATACCTAAAAATGTGCATGAATTATGTTCTTTCTTAGGTCTTGCTAGCTTTTATAGAAAATTATGAGAAATGTTTCATTGCTTGCACTACCTTTGACAAAATTATTAAAGAAAGATATTGTGTATCATTGGTCTAAAAATTAGCAAAAGTCTTTTGATGTACTGAAACGTGCCTTAACACATGCTCTTGTATTGCAACTCCCTGACTTTAATAGACCATTTTTCCTAGTAGTCACTAACGCAAGTGGATCTGGAATAGGAGCTGTCCTTATGCAAGATTCACATCCCTGCAAACTTAAACCCTCTGAACTTAAGTATTCTACCAATGATAAGGAATCACTAGCAGTAGTACAAGCTTTACGACAATGGAAACACTATTTAATGGGATCTGAATTCATGATCAAAACTAACCAATAAAGTATCAAACATCTCCTTACCACAAATTTTTTGACCGTCATATTAAATGGGCTGCTTTTATTCAAATTTTTCATCCACTTATCCAATATCAACTCGGAAAAGAAAATATTATTGCAGATGCCTTGAGTAGAAGACCTGCTATTCATAATATTTTTGTGATATCTTTTGATTCCTATGAAAGATATCTATGATCAAGACCCTAGTTTTCAAGCTGATTAGAATAAATTATTTGCAAATAATTGGATTCCAATTGATTCATTGTCTTATGCTGATGGATTTATGTTTTATGAGAAAAGGTTGTGTGTAATTGTTCCATTTAGATCATTTGTGTTGCACGAAATTCATTGTCCCCCATATCAAGGCCATAGAGGTATTATTTCCACTCTACCTACATTGGTTGAAGATTTTTACTGGCCACAGATGGAATCTAATATTTCTAACTTTGTAACTGAATGTAAAGTTTGTCAAAGAAATAAGCAACACCATGGTAAGCATATATGGTTTGTTAATGCCTTTATCAATTCCAGAACGACCATGAGAACATATTTCAATGGATTCCGTTACTGGTTTGCCTAACACTCAAGCTAATCACGATATGATTTGGACTATTGTCGATTAGTTTAGCAAACAAGCATATTTTATTCCATTTAAGAAGACATTAATTGTATCTCAAGCTGCTCAATTGTTTCTGAAAATTGTTTTCACTAACCATGGTTTGCCAAAAGTTATTATTTCTCATCATGATTCTAGATTCTATAATAATTTTTGGACTACTTTATTTACTAATTTAGGAACAAAGATTGATTTTTCATCTACATTTTATTCTGAAACAAATGGACAAACAGAAGCTACAAACAATACAATCTTGGATCTTTTACCTATATACACAATTTCAAAACCACAAACATGAGATACACACTTGCATTTACTTCAGTTTGCATACAATAATACCCCACATATACAGCTACATGAAAAGCACCTTTTGAAATCATTTATGGATATAGATTGTCTACACCTATTACTTCTATACAATGGATTTCTTAATCAATTCTTGGCTCAGCCCATTCAAAAGAAGCTAAACGGGTTATGGGTAAGCAAAAATATAATCTCAATGAAGCTTCAGCATGAAGAAAATCCATTCCAATGCCACAAGATCAAATGAGAATGACTGAGATTAATATTCATCATGCATACACTATTTGGGACTCCTATTACCTACTTGGACTCATGCATCCTCTCAAACAAGTGGATAGGATTCAACAAGAGGCTTAATGGGAGAGAACAAGAGCCAAGAATTGGTTACCGTGTGTTGTTTGATGAAGATTACAGCCACTAATGCCACTTCAATCCTTCATGAGAGCTCCAATTTGATCACGCATGCTCCATAGCTCCAAAATGGTTGTGCTCCATCAAGAAGAGATGAATTCAAGCCTGGTGGAGAAGGATTCTTCCACGGGGGAAGGGTGTTGCTTGCATAGACAGATCAAGAGAAGGATTCCTTCTAAATGAGCACTCCATAATGCCTTCTTGCTTCCAAGAAGCCTTGAAATCTTGAGAATGAGCTCCAATGTGGTTGTAGCTTGGAGATAGGATGGCTCAGGACCTTCCCATGAAGAGCTCTTGCTAAAATTGAAGCTCTACTTCCATAGCCATGGCTGCCCACAAGTGCATGTCTTCAAATCTTGCTTCTAATCTTCTTCCCGTGCTTCTTGATGGCCAAATCTTGAGCTAGGCTTGAAGAGGGAACTCTCGAGACCAATAAAATACCAAAATCTTCAAGATTCTTGAGCTTGATGCCAAGCTTTCATGGCTACCATGGATTGCACATGATCAGGGTTTTTGAGGTGGAAGAGAAGTCCAAAAAGCTGAGAAAGAAGGCTTCAATCTTGCCCAAGGGTCTTGCAATAAGCTGGGAGTGAGAGCCAGGAAGGAGACAAGGCTTGGGTGCTATCAATCAGGCCAGGAAGCAGCCTATATTTTGCACCGGATTTTATAAGGCTACTCCTAGAGGGTTGAAGATTGTCACCACAACCTCAACACTACTTGGTCAGTTGCTCTTGAGCTCCAGGAAAGCATGGAAGAGGGCTGACACTCCATGGAAGAGAAGGGAGAAAGATTTGGGCCTGATTTCCTCCATGGAAGCTTGCAAGAAGCTTGAGAAATGAGGAGAGAGAAGACCCTCCCTGAAAAGTAACCCCAGCTAAACTTTCTTCTAACTCCTGTGACCACGGTTACTAAGAGTTTACCTTCAAAATGGGCCAAAAATTGACCCACGAGCTGCCAAAGTCGGTCTTCCTTCCTCCAAACTTGGTCCAAGCCGCCATTAATGCTCCTGCCTACAGTCCTTATGGTCCAGAGATCTTTGGGAACTCCCCTACTGCTCCCTGTACCTGTGTACCTATGACTAAAAATTTCATGTGACTAGAAAGTTGTAACTAGGTAAAATGAGGGACTAACTGGGACTAAGAACCTAGGCTCTGATACCAATTGTCAAGGAGAGGGACTGGGAGAGAGAAAGAAGAGAGAGAAGACTGCAGAGAAGAAGAAGAAGAAGAAGAGCAAAAGAGAGAGAAAAAGAGTTACGAGGAGAGAGAAATACTAGAAATAGAGAGAGAAAGACTAGAAGAGAGGGAGGGAAGACATGGAAGTTTGGAGAACAAGGTGAAGGAGAAAGAAGACTTGTATAATTATTTGATAATGAAAAATTAAGTCTCTCTCACCTTATATACCAGCCAATGTAGCTAGTATTTTCCCATTATTAAATCCCCCTGTCTTACAAGAGAGAAGTCAATAACACGTTCCTGAATAAACAATTTATCTTGAAATTTTGAAAAAGATAGAATATTTCCTTTAGTAAACAAAAAAAAAACTTTTATTTTTACTAAAGAATGAAGAATTATTGTCTCAAGAAGGAATTTCAAGGAATATTGAGGAAGCAAAAGAAAGAAGACAACTAATAAATGTAAAAATGGAACAAGTTCAAGAGAGCATGACACTTGGAGAAGATGAAGAAGGGAAACTAGAGGAATTAGAAAAATTAATGGAACAATCTCAAGTTTCATTTTAACAGAAAGAGTTGTTGGAAAAAATGTTGAGTCTTGACCTTATTGAAGGAGAGAAAAAACAATACTAAATAGTTATTGATAAATATCCAAATCTCTTTGTAACTTCATACACAAAAATAAGATGTATGCAAGAGCTTCGAAGTGTTGAAATTTGAACTTAAGGAAGATGCAAAGCCAATTTTTCAAAAAATATAGCCCTTGACTTTAGAAAAAATATATATTTTGAAAAGAACCTATCTATATGGCAAGTCAAGTGAAGTTACAAAAGTAGAAAGAACATATATTGAAATTGAATCCATAATGATTGGTATATATATTTGCTTGTAGAAAGTTTACGAGGTATTTGTTACCAAAACCCTTTACAATTTTGACAAGCTATACACTATTGCCACAATTAGTAAATAACTCAAATCTTGCGAGGAGAGTTATATTTTTGAGCTTGGTAAATTCAATATAAATATCAAGTCGATGATTCAACTTAAGCTACAATAGCATATATTTTGACTTGTAGGGAAATTTTATTCTTGTTAAAAGGAAAATTTGGCAACAAAGAAGAAGCTAAATGAGAAATTGAAAAGTCATTTTTGATGGGCTGAATATGCAAAATTGCAAGTAGCTATCTTACTTTATCAAAGGATGGGAATTCAAAGGTTAAGGATTAGAGGTGGTGCTCTACTTTTAGTAAACCAAATCCTCAGAGTGTGGCAAATAAAAAATCCCAAACTTAAGAGAATATGTAATAAAATTCAAATACATTAAATCAATTTGAAGCTTGGATTTTGAGACACATAGCTAAGGAAGAGAATCAAAAGCTCATAATGCCACTCAAGATGCAGTCTCTCAATTTTTGCTATTAAAGCAAATTTTGCTTTGTATAGAGCAAGAGAAACCCTTGAATTAGAAAAAGAATTTCCTTTAACAAAGAAAATACCATCCACTGTTCCTAAAGATTTAAAAATATGAGTTTTTGAATAGTTAAAGTTATAAATTAGTGAATTATATCCATTATACTAAGGGAGTGGATTTGATTTTAAGAAGAGTGCCTTGGAAGGAGAAAATATATCATATTCTTGAAAATAATCATATAAGGGGGCATGTGGAGGATATTATTTCTATAAAATTACTCTTTAGAAAAATTTAGCTA
This sequence comes from Lygodium microphyllum, assembly GCF_053477565.2. Taxonomy (NCBI): domain Eukaryota; kingdom Viridiplantae; phylum Streptophyta; class Polypodiopsida; order Schizaeales; family Lygodiaceae; genus Lygodium; species Lygodium microphyllum. Next base: position 123,378,684 of record NC_141148.1, on the reverse strand, counting down.
AAGGATATATGTGGCCAAGTATGCATGAAGATGTCAATGACTGGTGTAATGAGGAAGAAAATATTAAAATCAAAAACAAGAAAAGCAATTCTTGCATATGACAATTTTGAAAAATGGGGAATAGATGCAATCCATCCATTACCTCATACTTCAAGAGAAGAGATATACAAATTAACTATAGTTGATTACCTTTCTCATTGGGCAAAAAACAAAGTAATTAAAAATAGTAGAGCCATTGATGTGGGTAAATTCATATATGAGGACATACGTTGCAAGTTTAGGAAACCTTTAGATATTTTTTCTAATAGGGGATGTTGCTTCAAAGGAGCATTGATTGATTATCTTTTTCAAAAAGTGAAGATAACAAAGCATTTTTCTTCACCGTATTATCCTCAATATAATGGCTTGAATGAACGATTCAATGGAGACTTAGTAAGAATGTTGTAAAAAATGACAAAATATAGTCCTCAAACATGGAATATTGAACTGCCAAGTGCTTTATGGGCTTATCGTTTAGCCAAGAAAGAGAGTAATAGATTTTCTTCATTTAAGATGGTTCATAGAAGAGAAGCCTTGCTACCTATAGAAATGGAAATACTGGCTCTTGAGGATGTTTGAAAAATTGAGTGACAGTGAGGATAAACGTTATTTCACAGAAACATTGTTGCAATTGAAAGAATCACAATTAACCAAACAAGAGGCATGTGATCATTATGAGAGAAGCCAAGAAATAAATCTTCAATATTTTAATAAAAAATAAAAAATAAAACTATTAAAAAAGGAGATTTGGTTTTAAGATATAATAGTAAGTTGGATCATACTTTGCAAAAAAAATCCAAATGAAATGGAAAGGACCATTTAGGGTCACTAAAACATATAAAAATGGAGCTTACACATAAGAGGATTTATATGGAAAGGCACATAAACAAAGAGTCAATGGATTTAGATGAAAGAAGTATGTCTCAAGGTTGATGACAATCAAAATAGAAGAATGGTCATGATAAAAACAAGTAGAACAAAATAATGAGAAAACTGAATGGATAATAGATGTAGGCTCACTTTATAAAGGCAACAACTGCGCATGAATGCTTACAGATCAGGGGAAGAGCTAAATATGTCAAGAACCATCATGTAAACTAAAGATCCGTAGAGGAACATTAGATAGGTAGGATTTTTAAAGTTTAGTTACCTGCTTGTTTTGTTGTTTTGTACCTAGATTTTTTGTGTTTGTCTAGAACATGAATTGCTTGTGTTGTTATTTAGGATTTGTTGAGCTTAAAAACTTGATATTATTGATTTAGATTCCTATTTCTTCTTGACAGATTGGAGTAGGACTTTGATTGTAGTTATTGAACATATTTAAAAATGTATATTTTCTTGTCAATATCTTGGCACACCTCAAGGAATATGGATTCATGAACACATGACGTTGCACTTGTTGAATACACTATACTCTAGGGTCATCTGTTGATTTTATCAATTAATTCCGTGGCATGGGTTGGGTTAATCACTCATTGCACCATCGTTGAGTACTTGCATGACATGATGCATGATGCAGCTATATGAAGTAAATCTTAAATGCATGTGCACTTTAGAAATCGCCTTTCATTATGCATGCACAATTTATTTGCATGAACGAGAGTTGGGATATTCATCACCAAAAATAGGAATGACTAGATGAGTGGTAAGGTCAATGGGTGAGTCTTGAAAGTCGTGAAGGATGCCTATATTTGTGAGATGGGTTGTTGACTTGGTCAACATCATGTGGACCATATTTTTGATTGAGTGATTGTGAGGATTTGGGTGGATGGAGCGGAGTACAACATTTCTTCTTTGATGAGTGATGGGAGGTGAGGTTAAGGATTGTAATTAAACCAAGGAACTATGTTTGCAAAAATGCATGACACACTAGCACTTGTAGATAGGATACAGACTAATCTTATCAATGCATCCATTTTTTTTGCATATAGCATTGCTTGTATGATTGTATGGCAAGGACTCGACTCTATATTTTTTTCCTAAATGATAAGTAATTGAGCACAGAGTTGATCTTCAAATCATATTTTTGGATAGGTTACATTGCATTGTATCAAGAGAAAATACACCAAAAGAAATCAATAGTCTCTTCAAGATACAAGGGAGGTTTTAGCTTATCATGGAGAAGGATTATTCACTTGGAGCCTCAAGATTTATACTTGGATTTAAGTTGCATGTTATTATACTTCTTGAGTTCAACAACACCTATTTAGAGGAGGATAACATGTATATGCATGATGAGAAAAGAAAGAATTCAATTTTGAGTACACATGGAGTAGGTCCTTGAGCTTTGTGAAGTTGAGTGCTATACAATCAACATGTGATCATACTTACAGTGGTTTTTTTGTGGCTTAGTAAGAAGAGGAGTTTGTAAAGTAGGTGGATCATAACTAGAACTTCCAATTTTATATTATCGAGTATTGTTTAGGAGGACTTTTCATCATGAAGTTTTTTGAGGTATCTCTCAATATGAATGCTAATATAAGACATAAAAATAGTTTGGTACATGAAGTGATCATCGATGGATATGACCGAAGCAACAAATTGTGGTTGTCATGCTAAGTGGTCACCTTACTAAGTGTGATTTATGGAATGGTTGGTAGAGACTTGCAACATGCCTCTGTGAACTGTGGGATAGTATATGATTATGTTTATGATAATCTAGAAAGGGGGGAGGATAATGAAGGGAGTCCAAGGTTTTTTGGGAGGCTGATTAGGGCTTTCCTATGTGTAAGCTATAAGGGAGCTCTTTGCATGGTCTATGACACCAATTTTGAAGAGATAAGATCAAGTTCAAAAGAATCACAAGCATGATTATAGTCAAGAGCATCGTCTTGCACATGTTTAAAGGGAGGTTCTCAAGATGAGTGGAGATGTTATAATACCAAGGGAAGTTCACTACAAGATATAGACCTTATACCGACGTTTAAAGCGACGAAAATACAAACAACAAAATTTGCCCCCGTCATCGCAAAAAGCGTCGTTATTAATGACGCCATAGAAACATCGCTACTGGCGTCGCTATTGGTGTCGGAAATGCGACGCCAATAGCGACGCAACCTAAATTTGCAACGTGCATAGCGATAGCAATAGCGATGCGAGCAGTAAATTTGCGACGCTAATAGCGACAGTAACAGGGATAAAAAAAAATTTGTGGCAGGGCAGCAAGCTGCCCTGTCACATATAGCACTGCGTGCTGTATGAGAGCCATACAAAATAGTTTATGTACTACTGTATATAAAGCGCTTGCAAACAAAAAGAATGTATACTGAAATCATAAAACTGATACATGAAATAAATACATGATCGCATAAAAAGCGATTGGTACAATCATGACAGGATATCACTAATACATAGAAAACGTCTACATAAATCAAGCAACTAAAAAATAAAGGTGTGTGAGCTCCAAGGATCCAAGGGCGAGCTACAAATCCTCGTCCCCTGAAAGCTCGTCCCGCCGCAAAGGAGCATCGAACAAATTCTGTAGAAAAAGAAACAACACATCAATCCACCATACAATAATGCATTCAAATATCTCATGGTAACTACCGACAAGAAAGATGAGCGACTTATAGGGCCGCCGTGTCTATACAATCGGTCGATCAATGCATTGAGACCGTGCCTCTCTGCATATCGAGTCTCAAGGCCTTGGGGATTGCGATTTGTAATGGAGTGCTGCAAAGAAAACAAAATGCTAACTGTTAAAAACATGATTGTCAGTACAAAGAATATTTCAAAAAAACAAACAAGCAAAACAAAAGAAAAACTTACAAAGTCCTCCAAATATGTCCTGTGGCCGCCACTCCCAAGATGATGGACCACTCCGGCCTCGAGTCGTGCCCTCGCTGCTGACTCCAACGTCCTAGAGAATCTGTAGCCTCCTCCCTCAGTCGGCGCCAATCATCTGCATCTAACCACTTGGGCTTTGTATCCCCACTCTTGATTGCCTTGCATGTGTCGGATCGTCTATGTGACATGTATGCGCGCATGCAATCCATCATCTAGCCCGTAGAGAATCTATCTACTACAGTTGGCACCGGAAACTCCTTGTGCAAGGATGCTACTATGTAGTCCTTGCTCCCCTCCGGTATGTTGTTCCAATGATCCAGGATGTTGTGCTGAAAAACTTGTTGGCACAACTCTCTCATGCGAGCCATCACCCTCCTCCCCTCATCATTCATGATGATGGCTGTTGACCTACTATTGACCAGATTTCCATAACCCCTAGGAGTCTGCCTAAGATGGGTCCTCTCCCATCTCCGTCCACACTCCTGGGCATATCCAGGAGACCCCTCTACATCCGGTGTACCGACGAAGGTAACCTCTCTCGGAGTGGCACCCAAAGGGGTGGCACCTGCTGCTGACGGCTGCGCAAAAGCCGGAGTAACTGGAGTAGACGTCCCCACAGGTGTGACAAATCCTGGAGGTGACGCAGCTCTAGCTAAACGACAAGACGGAAACACCACATCCGTGTCTCTACAGCAGCATCCCCTTGATCCCGATGCAGTCCCTCCCTCTGGCCCAAGTCGTGAGCATCGAGATCGTCTGCTCGAAGCCAAAGCATCCGATTGCGCTGAAGCAGATCTAGCAGAACGCCCTGACGAAGAACGAGACATCTCCTGGTCTGCCATCTCTCTGAATCTTGCGAGCTGGTCTGGAGACATGCATGCCAAGATGTCCTGCAACTCCTCATCGCTCATCCCTCGACTCATCCTAAAAATGTCACCTGCACAGATAAAAAATGGTATTAGAATAATCAATTTAAATTATACAAAGCACAGTAATATAAATCATTTTTAAAAAATCCCTCTTAAAATGCATATCTTATGTACCTTTATAAGAGATCTAAACAACGAATTGAGTAAGTGGATGCTCCAAGTATGAAGTATCCTATGGTCCCATGTTAATCTCCTGACACAACTCCGCATACACAGGAAGGTCGATAGACATGTCACCACAAAAGAATGAGTCCGACTCATTCTCAAAAAATTCTTGGACTCCTGTATTTCCATCATTGTTAGCCGATGCGGGCTCCAAGCTTTCGACGGCCTCCATCCCTTGTAATATCGACCCCTCTATTTGCATATTAGCTTCATCTATGCTCGGAACATCGCTTTGATCATATACTCTCGCACTTCAGGGAGTTGAAGGTATAACATACCACCATCGAGGTTGTTAGGGGTTTGGATAGAAGATTACCTATTCACAAACACGTACAAAGCGAGTTCAAACTATTGTGACATAAACCATGTCATATTACAATTAACAAGTAAATGACTCCATGCACCTGTTCACAATGGGCCGGCAACACAAAGGTATCGTGCAAATCCGTCCATTTTTTTTCAGAATCTATTTCAAGAAATCCCGATAGACCTTGTCGAACTGTTGCTCCAGCTCCTCCAAGGACCACTTTGAACCACTGCATATTGAATAGTATCATGGAGAAGCTATAGTAATCCACCATAATAATACTTTGCAAGTTCCCAAAATACTCCATCTCATCCACAACCATGTTCGGATCCGTTGCTCATCGTCGGCTCTCTTGCTCGAACCTTGCCATGAAACCACAGTCCATTGTGGAGTGCATTTTGTCAATACGCTCCACGCGAAAATGCCGTCCACGCCACCACGCTGCACTATATATTTTGTACTATACATTGAAACACTCAAATTAGATGTCGCATATAAAATTTAGATACGACAGATTCTAAAACCCTCATCACCTTTGGACTACATCCCCTCGAGAATTCCCACTCCTCCATTGAGACCTCTGTCCCTTCGCTGGATGATGTGGTCAAGGCTCCATGCAACCATCGTGTTGACGTAAACCACGGCATCTCCTCCATGCCTTCGGGATATTGAATTGTTTGATGACGCATACTATGTCGGAATTCAGCTCGCGCTTCCTCTCGATCTTGCCTTGCAATCTGGTACTTGGCGAGCCGCGTCTCCATGGAGGCATGGTGCAACATACAAAACCGATTCACCTTCTCTTCCATTGAGGCATCCATTATTTTTTCTACCCCATTTCCAACCACTACATCTCCAGTCAGTCTATCATCATCCTTCAGCATCCATAGCATTTCATTGTCTAGTTCCACCGTTGGTAGCCATTGTGAGATATGCACTAACGCCTCTGACACCAACCAACCTTCGGCCATGCTACCTTATGGCCGAGCTTGTTGTGGTACAAAGCCTTTCAGGGTTTTCATAAAGCACTCTAGGAAGAACATCCATCGCGTATGGACATGTCCAGTAATCTCCACTTCGTCCACAAGATGCACAAGAAGGTGGACTTGTATCGTGAGCATGCTAGTGGGTAGGTATTTCTCAAAGAGACAGACCATCTCCACTGCTCCCCGCCTCGTGAATTCAATAGAGGATGTCTTAATCTCTTTCTGTGAGATCCATTGCACCAAAGTCAACAACTTGTAAATGGCCCCGCGAATTTCTGGAGTAAGGCATCCTGCAATCGCGATGGGTAGGACAAATTGCCACAAATGAGAAATAATTATGAATAATGGCCACTTTTCAAATTGCAAAATGCCCACACTAATTACAATCCATTCGTAGCGCAAACCTGATATATCTTATGCCAATCATGGGATTTTAGCCCCAACAATTGGTCATCTTTAGAAAATGTAGACTTGAGAGAATGCATCATACTCGTCGGAGTGCGAATAGACTTGATTACTTGCTTCACAATGCGCTCTTCTTTAGTGGACAAAACCCAAGGAGCGTGAGGAAGCTACACATGACCATCAACACTTGACTGCGGCCAAAGCGCCTCCATCTTACCTACCTTCTTCAAATCCATTCGTGCCCCTATAGTGTCTCTCTTTCCTATGATGTCGTCCCATATCAAGCTGCCTACATTCTTGAAAATATGCATGGGATCCAATAAGTGGTTGACCTGTAAGTGGGTCCAATATGGCAACTCGTAGAAAACTGAGAACTGTCGCATTCCATTTGGATGTGATTCCGGGTTGACCATTTTCAGCTCGTACCAGCTTGCGACATTCATACGTGTTGGAGGTCGTCCAAGGAAACCTTCCCTGAGTTCATGATCCTCCGTCAAGAAAGCGGTGTGTCCTTGATATACCATCTTCTTCATGGTTCGTGACCTTCAGGAGTCTAACTGTGGCCCACACAATGGACATGCATGATAACCTAAGGTAACCAGACCTGTAAGGCGAGCCACGACCTAGTGAATACTTGATTGAGTGAGATAAAATATAGATATTACCAGCGAGAACGAAAGCCTACTCACCTGAGCACTCTCCCAATCCCGGAAAGTCATGCATCGTCCACATGAGAATGGCTCGAATGTTGGCTGACCGCCGACCATCGCGCCTGCTCATATCTTGCACAGTGACCCCCTCCTCCCACAAAATCTTAAGCTCATCGACTAATGGACGAAGATACATGTCCATATTTTTTCCTTTGTAGCGGCCTGGGACGAGCAACCTAAGGATGAGATGTCCTTTCTTCGTAGAAAGCCATGGAGGGATGTTGTAGTTGACAAGGACTATAGGCCACACACTGTAAGAAGTTGAGCGCAGACCGAATGGGTTCACACCATCCATTGCGAGACCGAGCCGAAGATTCCTTGGCTCTCGTGCAAAGCTTGGGAAGGTAGAGTCAATGTGGCTCCATGCGCACGAATCCGCTGATATTTGTTGAACTCCATCCGTGGACTTATTCTGCACATGCCACGTTGTCAAGCTTGCCATGCCGGACGTACGAAACATGTGGTTTATGCAAGGGATGAGCGGAAAGTGTCTAAGAACTTTTTGAGGGATGGTTTACCCTTGCAAGTCCTGTCGATACCTGTGAGCACCAAACTTTGGACGTGTCTCCATAGTCTCGTATTCATCTTGAAACAGTATGCAATCATTGATACATGCATGGATGTTATTGTAGTCCATGCCAAGCTTCCGTAAAACATGTCGTGCATCATCACGAGACTCAGGCATGGTATTTGTAGGTGGTAATATATGATATTTCAATAACTTGAAAAAAATCATAAAACACCTTGAAAAAGCACAAATGTTTGTAATAATAGTATCAAAAAATAATAATCAATGAAGCCTATGTGTAAGGTACCTGAATAACTCGGTCACACTCGTATCGCTCCACCCGTATTTTTCTTGCACACTTAAGAGTGCAAGCAATGTCTTCAACCGAGATACTCGGCACCCATCATATAATGGTATGGATGCTTCCTCTCTAAGCAGATCAGATGTCTCGACATCCATGGGAATCAATGCATCGATCATTGCCTCCATCTCAGGCTCCAAGATTGTAGGTAGGTTTGGAAGGTTGTCTGTCTCCTCTGGCATTGACGGTATCGATTGGCCTTGCGAGTGGTGGATTGGCTCCTGCACTCCATCCATCGCACGCCCACGAACTCTTCTAATTGGCTCCAAAGGGCGCACTCCCCCTTGGGACGAGACATCACGTCCCTGGATAGAAAATTTGCCAACAAGACGCAATCTTATTGTGTATGGTTTTCAATTAGCTTGCGAGTACAATGCATGATTGATATTAACTTCAAATTGCCATTTGCTGAAAATCCGCAATCGCCTGATCAATGATCTCAGATTGAAACTTGCCAAATCGTCATACGTGTTCTATAGACAAAGTTGACCATAAGCTCTTACTTGAGAGGTTTTAGCCTCTGCAAGAGCTTGAGAAGCAAATTTTGTAAAACATTGAGGTTGATATTGATGCATCCATGGTGTTGAAATCTAAACTTCAAGATATAATAAATGCTTTACTGATTAATGTAAAGAATGCATTGGACATAGTAGTTGAGAGATTTATTGATGTTATATCTCGGCCAGTCCCGATAGATAATTATTCGTTATTGTTTTTAAAAAAAAGCATTGGTTCATAAGGTTCATGAATCGAAGACTAAATGTTTGGACTTGACTAAAAGATTGGATAATGGCTTAGATGCTAAAAGGAAAAGTGATGAATATGTTACTTCATCATTCCAACAAAAAGATTGGTGACAAGGATGCTATGATTAATGAAGTTCTTCACGAGGTGAATATAGAGTTGAAGGGGATGGAACACGATTCTTCTTTGGGATTTAATGGTGATAAGTCAATTATTGAGGTGTCTTCTTGTACAACCATTATACCTTATATACCTAGCTACGGTCTCTAGGTTATGTACTTTGAGTATCTTAGAGGGGCTCTACTAGGATTACTTATACAACTGCACTAGAGGGCTTTGAGTATAAGTAATCCATTTATGAGCATCATTGAGGATCTCTTAATCGAATAATAATCAGTCAAAAAAAAAAGCATCTTAGAAATGTGGTTTTTTTGTCCTAGGTCCATGTATTAAAATTAATGCCATCTATGAAATTTATCAACTATAGTAATAAAATTCGTTTCAATCAATTCTACTCATAGTCATAACATTTGAAGAAAATATCCTATGCTCAATTTAAGGGATTCTTCTTCTATAGCAATACTTTTGGGTTCATTTTGATGAAGTACCATAATGACCATTAGCTAGGGTATCATTTTCTTTTAGTCCTTCCATTGACTAGTTGGCATGATTTCTAATTTGTTATGCCTATAAAGTTAATACAAAAACAATGAATTATGCATATCACAATTAGATCCCCTACTTGGACATTATGAAAGATATGACCAATTTTAAGCCATCTTAAAGAGTCACCAATGTACGTGGCCCATGGCAAAGCACATTGCATACCATTATCGATAAGTCTATTATCGTGCATCTTAAATCTCCTAATTAGACTTTATAAAGTGTATGACTAATTTTTAGCCTTCTTAAGGAGTCGATGTAATGGTACCCATAAAAAAAGCAAAGTGGATACCATTACCATAATCATAGATATGCTATCATTCCAATATATGTTATCTTTCTCTTTCTCTCCCTCTCTCTCCCTCTCCCTCTCTTTCTCTCGCATTTCCTCTCCCTCTCACAATATATCTTAACACTCTCCAAAAGCAAAAGGTAGAGGGAGAGAGAGAATGCACTCTCCCTCTCCCTCTCTTTCTCTTTCTCTCCCTCTCTCATTTCCTCCCCCTCCCTCTCCCTCTCTTTCTCTTTCTCTCCCTCTCTCTCCCTCTCCCTCTCCCTCTCTTTCTCTCTTTCTCTCTCATTTCCTCTCCTAAACAAGCAAAAAAGAAAGTGATTTAAACCTTTAATAAGCAAAAGGGAGAGGGAGAAAGAGAATGCACTCTCCCTCCCTCTCCCTCTCCCTCTCCCTCTCCCTCTCTTTCTCTTTCTCTCCCTCTCTCTCCCTCTCCCTCTCTTTCTCTCTTTCTCGCAAAAGGGAGAAGGAGAGAGAGAATGCACTCTCCCTCCCTCTCCCTCTCCCTCTCTTTCTCTTTCTCTTTCTCTCCCTCTCTCATTTCCTCACCCTTCCTCTCCCTCTCCCTCTCCCTCTCTTTCTCTTTCTTTCCCTCTCTCTCTCTCTCCCTCTCTTTCTCTCTTTCTCTCTCATTTCCTCTCCTAAACAAGCAAAAAAGAAAGTGATTTAAATATTAAACAAGCAAAAGGGAGAGGGAGAGAGAGAATGCACTCTCCCTCCCTCTCCCTCTCTTTCTCTTTCTCTCCCTCTCTCATTTCCTCCCCCTCCCCCTCCCTCTCCCTCTCCCTCTCCCTCTCTTTCTCTTTCTCTTTCTCTCCCTCTCTCTCCCTCTCCCTCTCCCTCTCTTTCTCTCTTTCTATCTCATTTCCTCTCCTAAACAAGTAAAAAAGAAAGTGATTTAAACCTTAAACAAGCAAAAGGGAGAGGGAGAGAGAGAATGCACTCTCCCTCCCTCTCCCTCTCCCTCTCCCTCTCTTTCTCTTTCTCTCCCTCTCTCATTTCCTCCCCCTTCCTCTCCCTCTCCCTCTCTCTCCCTCTCCCTCTCTCTCCCTCTCCCTCTCTTTCTCTCTCATTTCCTCTCCTAAACAAGCAAAAGAGAAAGTGATTTAAACCTTAAACAAGCAAAAGAAAGAGAGAGGGAGACTCACCAATGAGATATGGCGAGTGTGGGGCAGCTCCTCTTTGCGATGAAGGATCCTCCTCTCCTTCGCGAACAACGATAGCGGCGGCAGCGGCGGCAAGTCTTCTTCCTCTCCTTCTCTCACAACGGTCGCTCTCTCCCTCGCTCTCGCTCTCAAAACACAAAATGTGAAAACGCGAAATAAAGTCGCACTCGGTTTCGGCCCGCTTTTCTCCCTATGGAGCGTCACTATTTGCGTCGCAAAAGCGACGCAAATAGGGACGCCGCTACCCGCCGTCGCTAATCGCCATGCTACCAGCTCAAATCCTTGTAGTGGTTTCTACAAAATGAGGACATTATCGGGGGGCGTGGAACAAAGATTAGGTGTGACAGCAACACTCCCATATAATGGGAGGAAACTAAGCATGTGATTTGAAAAGATGGTGGAGCTATCAATGTATTATTGAAGAAGATGATGGAGCTGTCCTACTCTTAGTTTGGATTATATCAATAGCATGATAGAGTAAATTGTCTTCGAAGTTCTAGTTACAACACTATATTAGGGAATTTAGGAATTCTCATATAGTTTGGGAGTTCCCAATGTAATTAATATTTGGCCATATGACCAAATCTTGTCCCCTTACTTAAAAGTGGAGTATACCCTAATTACTATATAGGTTGTCTTTCTCGAAGTCCCACTTTAAAGAATAGGTTAAGATTTAGCCACATGACCAAATATTTACCCTTATTTGAAAGTGGGACTTGGGAGATTCCCAAATTCTCTAATATGGTGTTCTAGCATGTTTCACAATGAGGAGCTTTATGGGAAAAGATCATTACGAGGGGAAAATTCATATCATGCATGTTTTTTAGTTATTGGTTAATGAGAGGAGGAATGTGCTTCTTTGCATGTGCTATGGGAGGTTCAACTTGCATTCCATATCTAATCATAGATCATTTAATAGCGTAGGGTGCTATTTTGGAGGGCTATACCTACTATGTATGAGCTTTTTGAGGGCTATTCTTAGTGATCTTGGTAAATTACTGATTATATTTAGAGGGTGGATAGTCAACATGTGTATGCTCTGTTGCAAGGCAACATAATTCAATGGAGTTTTATCTATTCATGGGACTTTTTCTTGTTGTGTTGGAGTTGAATTGCCATATTCATCATGATGGCCTACATGTGCTTTGGATGAACTTAGACTGTATTTTTCTAAAGTTAAATGATAGCATAATGGATGGGCTGATTGGCAGCATCACTTTAAACCACAAATTTGAAGTTCCTTTATATCTTAAGAATCTAATAGCTCAATATGTGCTTTTTTGAAAAAAGGTAGTTTGGACTATAATAGATTGTGACATGTTGAAACGCATAAAAAATTAAAAGTATGAAAAGGAGAAAAGCCAATAAGACTTTTTCAAAAGTTTGTAATGTTTTGGAAAGCTAAAAATCTTTCAAAAAGCTTATCACTAGCTAATAAAATTTATATAAGGGGATGAAATTAAGGAGTTGGGCCCCTTCTCTTGAGTTTACTGTTGTTGCTATAGAGACAAGGGGAGGAAGGTCACACTCAAGTTGAGTCAGACATTGAAGCTACTGATTTTTTTAAAAGAGAGTGGTTCATGTAAACTTTGAGCATTGTAGAAGTACTATGACTTGTGGATTTACGAGAATAAAGGTGTGCTTTCTATTTCTATAGTATTGTTTTTTTAATTTGTACTACATAAGGCACACATGGTGTTGATAATTTTGTATTTAAGAATTGTTAGTTGAGTTTCATTCATAAACAAAGTCAAATACATTACTTCTTTTCATCTCATTTTCAGTTTTGTGAGAGGGTTTTCCTCTATCATCGCTCCTAAAGCAACATTTGAGTCCATGGCATGAACTTTCTTAGTACATTCAAAGCATGAGAATCTATGGGCTTTGTGCTAGTATCTTCTTTCTCTTTGAAAAAGGTTTATGATATCATGATCAAGAATGTTTATATATTAATGATAGATCTTTTTCATACAAAAACATTGTAGGGTTAATTAATAGAAACGTAGGAAGAATGGGTTGTACTTTTGTTGAGTGAGTTATTTTTAACTTCTAGGGTGCTCAATGTCTAATTGGTTATTTTACTATACCAAATGCTTAGCATGACTTGTTTATTTCATAGGATCTACATGTCATGTTCCACATAAGTCAAATGTCACATTGATATCTTTCTTTTTTCCTATATCCTTTTGGGGTGCATGGCATCAACTTGGTCAATACATTTAGAGTATTATATTTATGGACTTTGTGCCAATATGGCCTCTATATGAATGAGGTCTTAGACATCATGAGAAAATAGTTTATATATTCATGGCATACCCTTTTCGCAAGAACGCATAGCATTGTTAATTAATAGTAGTCTAGGAAGAAGTGGAAGAACAAATTTTACTTTTATAGAGTGTGAAAATGGTTAGGATCCTAGATATTGACTTGCTATGCCTCTACCCTAGGGAGTCCACCTTATTAAACATGTAAAATACCACATTCAAGCCATCATATCATAATATGCTAGGGATAAGTTAATAGTGAGCTATGAGTGATGAAAACCTCTAAGAACTCCTATGGATTGAGAAATTATAAATGAAAATTACTTTTTAAACTCATTGTATTAATATGTTATTAGTTAGAAAAAGGCTCTTTTTGTCAGCATGCATATTGTGATTTTTCACTAGTGTTAACTACACTTGGTAAGCAAATGCTTACTGTGTATTTATTTTTAAACAATGCAATAATTATATTATGTAAAAAAATGCATCATACTTATTAAACTTGTTTACACATTGGAGTTGTAAGAAGAATAGAGATTGTACACACACCCAAAGAGAGAGAGAGAGAGAGAGAGAGAGAGAGAGAGAGAGTGTGTGTGTGTGTGTGTGTGCTATATTTGTGGTACCTTTATTAACTCTATTGAGAGAAGAACCTTGTTGCCTTATGACTAATGTATAATATCCTTATAATATCAATACAACTAGCCTTATTTATGCTGAAAAAAAGAGCCTTTTGAGTAATAAACCCACCGTCCTTTATTGAGAAGCATCTTCTACTTAAAGGCCAACGTACCTTTAAGAGAGGGACAAAATAATACATCTGAGTTACTATCACCCAATGTCCATAAACTATTTGCAATGTGTAAATGTTTTGGAGGTAGACTCTTGGTGAGAAAGTCAAGATGCCTCTTGGTGAGAATGTGTAAACGTTTTGGAGGTAGACTCTTGGTGAGAAAGTCTCCAATATTATCATTAGTATAAACATTGATCAGCCCACCTTTCTTATCCTCCTCAAGCACCTAATAAATGAAGTGATACCACATTTTTATATGGTTTTTTTTTTGCATGAAACACATAATTATTTGCCAACATGATGGAACTCTGCCTATCTCTGTGCAACAATGGCATGTATTCACTGAACCCCAAGTCTCCCACCTAGACGAGTAAGCTATATGCCTTCTTTACACATCTTTGTGGGTAGAATATACTCAGCTCCAGTGGTAGATAATGGCACATATTTTGGAAAGTGAGACATCCATTAAATTTTTTCACCATATAAGGTAAAAACATATCATATGGTTGACTTTCTATCGTCAATATTCCTTGCGTAATTTGAAAATCTGTATCCAAGTACATAACTACTGCTTCTCCCAAAGCATATATTGCTTGTACCACTCAAGAGCCTCAAGATGCCTTTCAATGCTTCTTAATGAGTTTTCCTAGGATTGTATATATACGTGCTCACTATTTCCACTACAAAGGCTAATGTCTAAGTGAGTGGAAATCCTAGCATATAGACTACCCACACACTATGAATATGGAACATTATCCATTTTAATCCTCATCTCATTAGATTTGAGACAATCATTAGCAGTGTAAGTTTCACATATGGAGATAGTGGGTTACTAGCTACCTTCCCCTCATCCATATTGAAGTATTAAAACACTTAACACTATATTAGAGAGTTTGGAAATTTTCATATACTTTGGGAATTTATACGATGGTCAATATTTGGTCACATGGTCAAATTGTTATCCCCTTGCTTGAAGGTGAAAATGCTTCTAGATACTATATAGATGATAGTATCAAGTTCCACCTTGAAAAAAAAGGGATTAAGATTTAGCCACATGGTCAAATCTTTATTTCTAATTTGAGAGTGAAACTTTGGAGATTCTCAAGTTCTCTAATGTAGTGTTACTTTCCTGACGTAATCCTTTTAGGACAAATAGAACACTCTCTTTATCCTATCCCTGACTATACAAATGCCAAGAATGTGAACCTTTTTCTTTCTTAGGAATTAAGACGCTAATTATAGAAATTCCATTTTACATGTAGCCCCCTAACCAATTATCCGATTTACAGGTCTAATTGCCACACATGGCTTAGAAGATTGAGAGCATTAATCAAATTAAACTTGTTTTTCCTAACTATCAGCATATCATTAACATAACAAATAAATACTATTAAGATGCCATCTTTAGCCTTTCTAGCATATAAGAAATTGTGTGTCTCACTTCTTTTATATCGATGAGACTACATAAAGGTAATTAATTTTTTACCACTCTTGTGGGGCTTGCTTTAATCCATAGAGACTTATTTTTAGCTTGTAGAAAATTTTCTTTGCCATGTTCTACAAAAACCTCAAACTATTCATTTGGATCTCATCATGGTCACCATGTAGAAATTTTATCTTGACATCTAATTGTTTACGGTCCATTTCAACCTTAGTCACCAAGGCAAGCATAGTACAAAGAATAGTTAATTTCACTACAAGAGAATCGATCTCAGCAAAGTCCACACCTTTCTCTTACATGAAACCTTTGGCTGTTAGCCTTGCCTTGTACTTTGGTTTAGCATCACCTATAGTCGTCAACTTATAAATCCAATTGGATGGCAAAGCATGGTCACCCTTTGGCAAAGGAATTGACTCCAAAGTTTGATTCTTCATAATGGAATCCATTTTAAAATTCATTGCTAGCTCCCACTTCACTACAAGGGAATGGGGCAATAGCGACGGCCATGTGCGACACAAAAAAGCAGTGTCACTAAAAGCTTCATTATTTGTGTGGCTATTAGCATTGCTATGTCTATTAGCAATGCAAATAGCGATACTAATATAGTGATACTACAAATAGCAATGCACATAGCGATGCAAATAGCAATGCTAGTTTGAGAAAAAAGTTTCGAAAACCTGAGCGTAACATTTGCCAAGAAAACAATTGCGAGAAAGAATGAAAGAGAGAGTGAGGGAGCTTAAAGCTTTGAGAGGGAGAGGGAGAGGAATGTAAAATATTACACGGCGCAGCGAACAGAATCTGAGAAAGAGAGAGAGAGAGTACACAACAGATAAGAGGAGAATCAGTAAATTCTTTAACTTCAAACAACTGATACAAAGATGGCTCTGTCCACCTGTGCGCTTCCACTGTGTGAAGCTTAGATGGCAATCTAGACAGAAGATAGATGAAGAGCTTAAGGCTATCTAGAACAACAACTTTGATTGGGTGAAAGATGGATGATCGATAGCTATGAAGGGGTTTAGCTTTTTATAGCTTGTTAAGGGGGTCATGATGGATGACCTTCCATATGCACTTGTGTCTGTTGACCTTCCATGTGCCCATGTGTCTGTTGACCTTCCATATACACATGTGTCTGTTGACCTTTCATATGCACATGTGTTTTTTGACCTTCCATGTGCCCATGTGTCTATTGACCTTCCATGTGCACCTCCACTAGTTGGCTAGGGAATATTCCTAGAATATTCCCTTTACCATTGGCTAGGGCCCTTGATAACTCTCTTACCCCGCAACTCGATGCAATGTGCCTCGATTTTCTACCAGCTTAGCTACTCTGTTAACCCAAAGATTAGACCAACAACGGTCACCTTTTTGCCATCCGGTCACATAGACCTCATCTGACATACAAGTCAGGACTCAACCAATGTCCGGGCTCACATATGGCTTCTCCTCATAATGGGGGCCTTACAACTTTGAGCACCATGGATCATTGGTAGCACCTAATGAGGGTGGGGCATTGATCATATCTAACACCCCCCCTCAATGTCTACCCATAGGTGAACTATGTCCTCGGCCCAATGCCGAGTCTCTGAAGATGAACTTGAAGCAGATCCTTCGTAAGTGCTTTGGTGAAGATATCTGCTCCATTCTCCTCTGTTGGACAGTAGACCAATTCCACTATCCCATCCTCCATCAAATCACGCACATAGTGATACTGGATCTCTATATGTTTGGTGCATGCATGAAACATTGGATTTTTGGCAATGGCGATGCAACTCTGATTGTCACATCTCAGCACAGTTGGTTCTTCATCCTGCATTCTCATATGCCATAGAATCCTTCTCAACCATACGGCCTCACATGCAGCAAAACAAGCTACCTTATACTCTGCTTCGGTAGAAGACAATGCCACTGTTGGTTGCTTCTTACTAATCCAAGAGAAAATTCATGAACCCAAAGAGAAACAATAACTAGAAACTGACTTCTTGGAATCAATGTCTCCTGCCCAATCTGAGTCACAGTTCCCCACAAGAGAAGTTCCGAAACTGTATGTGATACCATAGTCAAGAGTTTTCTTCAAGTATCTGAGCACTCGCATCCCAGCCTTCCAATGACTCTCATGAGGTTTGTTTGAGAACCTGCTCAAAACACCAACAGTAAAACTGATATCTGGTCTGGTGTTACACAAGTAGATCAGACTGCCGACCAACCTCCTATACCTCCCAATGTCTACTAGTGCTGATGTATCCTCGACGGATAACTTTGCATTCACCTCCATAGGTGTAGCTATCTCCTTGCACTGGGTCATGCCAAATGCCTTCAAGATCTCCCATGCATACTTCTTCTGAGAGATGAGGATCTTTACTGGCTCTTGCCAGACTTCAATCCCCAAACAATAGTGCAGCAAGCCCAAGTCTGTCATTTCAAACTCAGAACTCAAAGCCTTTCGAGTTTGGTTGATCATATCTTCATAGTCACCTGTAATAAGAAGGTCGTCCACATATAGGAAAATCACTACAGACTTTTTACCATCCCTGTAAACATACAAGTTAGAATCTGAGGCACATCTTTTGAAGTTTAGGTTTAAAAAGAACCTATCTATCCGCTGGTACCATGCTGTGGGGGACTTGTTTCAGCCCATACAATGCCTTCTTCAGTTTACACACTTTGTTCTCAGAATGGGGGGCCTCAAACCCTGGTGGCTGAGCCACGTACACCTCCTCCTTGAGGTCACCATTTAAGAACGCTGACTTAACATCCATTTGGTACACTGGCCACTTCTTGTGGGCAGCCACTGCAAGTACCGTGTGAATAGTGGTCATTCTGGCAGTTGGGGCAAATGACTCTTGAAAATCAAACCCTTCAACTTGTGAAAATCCTTGGGCAACCAGTCTAGCTTTGTACTTTTCTAAGGTACCATCAGCCTTGTACTTTACCTTCTAGATCCACTTGGTACCAATAACCTTCCGCTTTGCTGGTCGATCCACTAGCTCTCAAGTGTCATTCTTCATTATGCTGTCATACTCCACCTGCATAGCAGCCTTTCATGATGGATCTGCAAGTGCTTCTTCTAAATTAGTTGGCTCCTTTACTTCTCTCATAATCTCAACTATCAAGGCCATATTGACTATGTGAGCAGAAGCCCTCCGTTGCTCCTCTATTCTCTGAGACCTCCTTGGTCTGTCTGCCTTCTCCTCAATAGATGCAAGCATAGGATTATTGTGGTCATAGAGCTGCTTCATCCAGCGCGGCAATGGCTTTTCCGGTGGGGTGATGTCAGGTTGGTGAACTTTTTCCTCATCATCTGAAGATGATGCTTCCTCCTCCTTAAGGATAGGGATAGCTCTCGGGACAGGTTCATAGTGGACTACTTCTTCGCTTCATGATAAAGTGGAAGAACTTGCCTTCTCCTCCTCCACTGTATGCGGCTCCTCCTTGAAAACCACATCACGGCTCGTGATGATCTTCTTTGCCTCTTGGTCATATAATTTGTAAGCCTTCTGCTCATCACTATAACCCACGAAGATACATTTTCTGCTTTTTGGTTGTAACTTGTTTCTCTTCTCATCTGGAACATGTGCATAACATTCACATCCAAAAATTCTGAAATGTGAGACAGATGGTTTCTTACCAGTGTAAGCCTCATGAGGTGTTTTTCCCTTGAGAGCCTTTGTATAGCTCCGATTTAGAATGTAGACTGCAGTATTAATAGCTTCAGCCCAAAAATGGTTAGGCAATCCCTTGCCCTTTAGCATGCATCTTGCCATCTCCACAATGGTGTGATTCCTGCGTTCCACAACACCATTCTGCTGAGGTGTGTGAGGCGTCGTCAATTGACGCTTGATCCCTTTGCTCTTGCAAAAGCCTTCAAACTCCTTTGAGTTGAACTCACCACCACCATCTGTTCTAAATTTCTTCACACTTTTCCTTGTTTCATTCTCAACAAGTATTAGCCATTCTTTAAACTTACCAAAAGCTTGAGCCTTATCATGAAGGAAGTACACCCACATCTTCCTACTATAGTCGTCGACAATCAACATAAAATAAGAAGATCCCCCCAAGGTCTGTGTAGGCATCTTACCACACAAGTCAACATGCACCAACTCTAGAGGAGCATGTGCTCTATTCTTGCTTTCTTGTGGAAATGCATTTCTTTGTTGCTTGCCCATCATACAAGCTTCACATGGTTCCTTCAATTCAGTTATTGTAGGTAGGTGAGCAACCATACCTTGCTTTTGCATCTCCTTCAATACTACAAATCCGATGTGTCCAAACCTTTCATGCCAAATCTTACTTGTGCCCACTCCAGCGGTGGCTATAAGAGCACTTAGCTCATATAGGTTGTTCCTTCTTTCTCCTTTGCCAACAATTGTGCCAGCACTATCAATAATTTCTGCACTTGTCTTCTTGAACCTCACTTCATGACCAAGATCAGTTATGGCAGCAAAACTGATAAGAGATTTCTCCTGATTTTGGAAACATACAACACATTTGAAAGCTTTTTTACTTCACCATTTACAGCAACAAAAGAAATAGTACCTGTGCCCGCAGCAAGGCATTTAGCATCATTTCCAACAGTCACATTGATGGATTCTTGTAGAGGCTGCATAGAACTGTATAGACCTTTCTTGTTGGTCATGTGATGGGAGGCCCCACTATCCAACACCCATGAGTCAGTGGTAGATTCTTCTTGCACCGAGGAGCACACTTCCTCAATGGTCACCATGAATAATTCCAACTCTGCTTCAGTCGTATTGGCTGTCTCTTTCCCTTTACTTTTAAGAGTACCATTCTTTTCATCTGCCTTCTTGACACGACAATCTGCAATTGCATGTCCTTTCTTCTTGCAGTAGAAGCACTCTCCTTGAAACTTCTTATTGCCGCCCTTCATCTTTTTGTCACCATCATTTTTGGTGGAGGAAACACCTTTGCCTTTTGCATTGGCAGAGAATGCAGCATCTCCATTGTTGCTTCCTTCTCGGGCTTTCAGCCTCAACTCCTCCTCCATTAATAATGCACAAAACTCCTCAAAAGTCAAAGCTTGAGGTCTTACCTGAGTATTAAGGGCAGTTACTAGTCCATCAAACTTTTGTGGACAAATCCGAAGACACCTCCGAGCTAGCTCTTCGCTAGTCTTTTGTATCCCAGCGCCAGCCATCTGGTCGTGCAGATTCTTAATCTGAGTGATGAATGCTTCAACCGTCTCTTCTTCAGCAAACTTCTCCGCTGCTAGTTGATTCTCCAAGTTTTGAATCCTTGTTTGGTTTCGTGTTTCATAGTGACTCCTTAGTACATTCCAAGCCTCTAACGCTTTGGTTGTATGCTGAATCAAAGTCAAAACACTGTCAGAACAGCTTGTAACTAAGGCACACAATGCATCTGCATTCCTTCGTTTCCAAGCTCGCAGAAGATCTGCATTCGGAGGAATCATCACACTAGGATTTGATGGGTCGGGGATAGGCTGTGGTTCTGCGACAGTCCCCAGCACAGTCTCCAGAAGCTCATAAGAATCAAGGATAGTTGTAATTTTGAACTTCCACAAGGTGTAGTTTGTACCATCTAACTTGCCTTCGCTGAAGGTTGGTGGACGAATCCTCAGTGTTTGAATAGCCGGTACAGCAACACCACCTCCTGCACCGCTTCCGGAAATCGACATAGTTTTTCTTTGCTGTTGAAGCCTTTGCCTCTTGCACGCTCTTCGATCTCTAGAGCCCCCTAGGCTCTGATACCATGTAAAATATTACACGGCGCAGCGAACAGAATCTGAGAAAGAGATAGAGAGAGTACACAACAGATAAGAGGAGAATCAGTAAATTCTTTAACTTCAAACAACTGATACAAAGATGGCTCTGTCCACCCATGCGCTTCCACTGTGTGAAGCTTAGATGGCGATCTAGACAGAAGATAGATAAAGAGCTTAAGGCTAGCTGGAACAACAATTCTGACTGGGTGAAAGATGGATGATCGATAGCTATGAAGGGGTTTAGCTTTTTATAGCTTGTGAAGGGGGTCATGATGGATGACCTTCCATATGCACTTGTGTCTGTTGACCTTCCATGTGCCCATGTGTCTGTTGACCTTCCATATGCACATGTGTCTGTTGACCTTTCATATGCACATGTGCTTGTTGACCTTCCATGTGCCCATATGTCTATTGACCTTCCATGTGCACCTCCACTAGTTGGCTAGGGAATATTCTAGGGAATATTCCCTTTACCATTGGCTAGGGCCCCTGATAACTCTCTTACCCCACAACTTGATGCAATGTTCCTCGATTTTCTACCAGCTTAGCTACTCTGTCTAACCCAAAGATTAGACCCACAACCGTCACCTTTTCGCCATCCGGTCACATAGACCTCATTTGACATACAAGTCAGGACTCAACCAATGTCCGGGCTCACATATGGCTTCTCCTCATAATAGGGGCCTTACAACTTTGAGCACCATGGATCATTGGTAGCACCTAATGAGGGTGGGGCATTGATCATATCTAACAAGGAAGGGGGAGAGAGAGGGAGAGAGGGGGGGGAGCTAATCACCACCATTGCCACCACCGCCACTATACATGAAAAAGAAAGAGAAGCATGCAAGGGAGAAAGGAGGGAAGGTGTAGAGAGAAGGTACAAATGGTTTCATCTTTAGGCGTTTGAGGTAGGTACATTGCCTCTTCTTGCTTAATTTTTGTGTTCTCTTCTTCTCTTTCTTTATTTTTCTTTGCAAAGAGATACATGGAAAGAGAGGGAGGGAGGGAGGGAGAAGAAGGAAGGGAGAGGAAGAGAGAAAGAGGGAGCGAAAGGGGAGAATTAAAAAAAAGAGAAAGAGGAAGAGAGAAATGAGAGATGAAGGGAGGGAGAGAGGAGGATGAGTGAGAGAAAAAACAAGAGGGAGAGGGATAGAAACAAAGAGATAGAAAACAAAGAAATGGAAATAGAGAGAGAAAGAGAGGGCGAGAGAAATAGAGGGAGAGAGAAGGAAGAGAGGAGGAGGAGGTAGAAAAGAAGGGTGAGGTAAAGAGAGGAAGGAGGGTGAAAATAAATAATTTGAACATGGAAAATCATTTGACTTGAGAGGTTATATACATGCTAATTGGGCTAGTTGTGTCTATGTGTTGATAGGAGATCAACCAGTGGTTATGCTTTCGGTTTGGGCAGCAGTATGATTAGCTAGAGTACTAAGAAGGAGCCCACCATTTCTTTATCTAGTATACAGAGATAGAATACACGGGTGCAGCCTTAGTGACATGCGAAGTAGTTTGTTTGTGAAACTACTACATGATTCGGATATCTAGTTGGATAGCAAAGTCACATTGCATTGTGACAATCTTAGTAATGTGATGCTGGCTAGAATCCCCGTCTATCATGCTAGATCCAAACACATAAAGATTCATTAACATTTCATTAGGGAAATGTTTCTTGCAGGACAGATTGATCTACTTCATGTGAAGATAGAAGACCAGGTAAGCATATATCTTTACCAAATCACTTGGTAAAGAGAAATTCGTTTGTTTCAGGGAGGTACTTGAAGTACAATAACTAGTTTGAGCTCAAGAAATGGAGTTTAAGAAGGGGGAGGATAAGCTTTATTATTTTGATCTTGAAACACCTCTATCCATTAAGATTGAGGGTGAGGCTGAGAAAGAAGAGATAGAAGATGACTTATACAAGAACATTTAGTGCATATGGCTAGAAGGGTGACACACCTACATACCTTGCCACCTAATTTTTTCCCCCTCTATAACCATTGCTATTTGTGTTGGAAATTTACTAGGTAACCTTCACTATTAATGTTGCTATTTGCATCATTATCCTAATTAGCGACGTAAATAGTGACACTAATAGAGCCATGGAAATAGTGACCCTAATAGGGACGTGAATAGCGATGACAGGGGTAATTTTTTCCATGAATAATTTTGTCGCTTTAAACGTCGCTATTGGGTTTATATGTTATAGTGCTTAAGCTTATCATCACTATTTATGGTCTATTTCTCACAAGATAGCTCTTCTTAATCTAGCAAAACCATCCCAAGCTAAAATCTCTCATGGGGGTGAGAGATACAAGTAGATTTGTGGAGCATAATACACTAACTTAGAGTTAAGCTCTCAACCTTCGCTCTTCCTATATGAGGTACCATGAAATTATCAACTTGCTACTCAATAAATCCCTCTACTTCCTACTCACTAGTTGAAGCATTACTTATACCTTCACCTACATACTTGGTGCTTGAGTACTTGTTATAATGCATAGGATACGTAGAAACTAGGGGTTAGACAATGAGTCACATTGACTAGGGTACATAAAGTGCAAGAGTCCCACTTTAGGGCAACTAGTTATTATCAAGAACATATCCTTCACATTCATCTTCAGCTTCCATGGCTTTCTCCTTCCTTCTTCCTTTGTTTGTCTTTCTCTCTCCTCTTCTAGTCTTTCTTTCTCTTCTTCCTTCTCTCTTTCTCTCTCTTTAGCTCATTCTCCTCTTAGCTTCATTCATTACAAGTGGTATGAGAGCATTAAGCTCTGATCCTTTTCTTCTTTTCTCTTTCTCCATCTATTTCTTCTTCAAATATTAAACCCTACTTACTCAGGTTATAGGTACAAATACAATAGGAATGACCTTTAGCTACTCCACAAGCTTCCTGGAGTGATTCCCCACCTAGTAAGTATCCTTGTGCCTAGTCTTTAGGCCACTTGGATAGGAGGTAACAGCCTACAAAATGCGGCACATTTTTCACTAAGCTACCTGCTGCCTCCTCCTCAGTCCTTACTCTTCCCCATGTGGTCTTGGTGCAAGGGAGTCCTTGGGGCATGCAATTATTCTCCCCCTTGGTAAACTTGACCTCCTCCTAACCCCTCTTTGCTGGCCTTCTTGGCAAGGCATGTTACCATTAGGAAAAAAATGAACTCACAAATGGGCCTTTTAGTCCCCCCCTCTCTTCTCCTTAAAATAAGGAAAAGAGGAGAGAAGAATAGTAAAATAATCCTCTTCTCTCTCCACTTTTGCAATCTCGTTTTGCCTTTTTTATATTATCTACAAATATATACTCAGATTCTTTCTCTCTCCTCATTCAAGAAGTATTTTTCAACCAAATTTTATATTAGAAAAGGAGTTAGTTACGAGAGTGTGGTCCTTCGTTTTCAATGCAAAATGATTAGTAGATATGAGATAATTGATTTTTTAATCGAGAACAAGGAAAATGAAATTTCAAAACTTACTTTTAAGATATTTTGGGAATTTTTTATATTCTAGCTTTTGGTCAAAAAACAAACCAACTGGTCAAATTTCATGTTTTTTGGAAATGTTTTTGGAGGTAAAATAGAAATGTCTAAAATACGAAAAATCTTGGACATCCCTACCCTCTGAGCTATTTTCCCCCATATCTATACTCTCTCATGGCTCTATTGTGACCTCTTCTCTATGTTTATGAGACCTTCATTAACAGAGTGAATTACTTACACCGTCCTTTCCCTTGGCATATTTGTGTGCCTCTCTATGCATCTTCACTCTACCTCCTGTGACAACCAAGTAGGCTCCCTGTTTCTATTAATAGTAAAATGAATATAGGAAAGAAGGAGCTGCATATTGAGATAGAGATTGAATACGCCCCATTATTCAAAAGAACCCAGCGTACCAATGCCAACCCTCAGGTTTTGTAGAGTTACAGACAAATGAGATTGAAACATGTGGATTTGTGGGTTGATGGGGGAATCTACCCAATCGACCCCTTAAACAATAGACCTCCAACTTTCTCAAGAATCACAAATTTGTTGAAGTATGTGTGCGAGGGTGAAAATATCATCTTTAAAACCTTTGTATTAAGTTGTTGTTGGTTCTCTATTAGCTTTGAAGGTTGAGGAAGAGGCACAATTCTATTTCTCTTCAGCACATGACCAAACCCAACCTTCACACCTTTGAATATCTTTGAGTAAGTTGTTGTGCTAATACTGGCCCTTTCACAAATAGATTGTGCATGCGCAGCTGAGAACTCAATTGACACATCTTTTAATGTGCACTCAATCACATTTTCCTTCACAGCCTTAAACTTAGGATTGCTCAAATCATTTTCCAATGTACTTGCCTTCCACAATCTACTAATACACAATCCAACCTCACCCTCACCTAGGTTCTCTTTTTGAGCTACCTTACATGCTTTGATACATCACTTCAACTGGTGGCTATTCATAATTAACTCATTGATTGGCTTCTTCTTTCATTTGCACTCCTGTGTTAGCTTTCTGTTGATCTTTCTCAAGTCATCCAATTGTGCCTTTGCCTCCTTATATTAGATGCAAATGTCATGGATAGTGTCTTGCATTGAAATATTGATTTTTTTGTTGAATTATAGTGTCATTCAGTTGTATCACTTGTATTATGAGTTGTTGTATATGCAATCACATCATTGAGCCACCTAGTGTAACCAAGCAACACTAAAGGTTGGGACCAAAAATGCATATGAGATGAAGTTCATTGAACTCAACAATTACTATTTAGATTTGTACAAGGTGCAACCGGCAATAGTAATGTACTACAATATGTTTATTGAGGAATGTAATGGTAAATTTTGGTTTTTTATAAAATTAGATGAAAGTGAGTCATCAAAGGAGTAAAGCTTGAAAGAGTTAATGTAAATCTGATGAATAAAGCTTTACAATTCGACAACAAGAACCACCCAGGGAACTTTAGTATTCAATCCGAGCACCATGTGTAGTGGCTCACTGCATTTGAAGTTCCTAAGGAAACATTTGAGGTGTTGCAGCTATTCTTTATGCACACAAGTATTCCAATCATCATCGATCATCAAGAACATGGTGAGATGCTCTCGGTTGAAGGGTATGGTCAATACTTGGTTGAATGGCATCTTGCAGGAGACTTGAAAACTTTAAAATGCATGTGTGGAATCTCCAATGGTCCAAATACAAAGAATCAATGCCTATATTGCTTGACAGAGAGGGTGGAAGGAAAGGACGGAAAGAAGAACTGGAAAAGGGTGACAAGTGCTACACCGACATGCAATAGAGAAGATCCCACTTGGAAGCCTAGCTTCAACATTCCATTGGATTGTATTCACATTTTTTCATTGGATACTTTTGTCAAAATCATGGAGAAACTTGTATATGAATACATTTGCTTTGCTTATAGGATGCAACCAGAAAAAGAAGCCATTGCAACATGTAGGAATGTGGAGCAAGTGCTATCAGAAATTGAGCTACAGAAGCATTAAGTGACGATTGAAAAAGATGAGAAGAGATCATGAAAATATTGTAACTTGCCAAAAAAGCCTTGCTTTGGAGGAGCAAAGGCTAGGAAGTTTCTCTTAGCACCCATCAATAGGTTAATGAGGAAGGGAATGTCATGGTTCGTAGGCCGCAGGACTACAATGGGTGGAAAAAAATACATTTTGTAGTTCTTGATCGAAGTAATGGAGGAAAAACAAGGTTGGCTAAAGCTAAGGTTTGGATACATCTTAAAAAATTGGCTCCCTTACTTTGCAAGATGGTGTTTAGTAATGAAGTTAAGCAAGAATTTATCAATGATGTGCATAGCTTCTACGAAAACATGGTGGAAGCATGGGGGAAAAGCTCTATCACACATTACATGGTGTGTACTAAGTTAATATTTTAAAGTTGTATGAATTGTATAAACTGTTGAGCATAGTTTTACTCATGTGTGATATGTGTCTTTATAGCATATCCTTGAGGCACATGGGCCATACTTTGCAGAAAAAGAAAGTGTTAGAATTTGGTCCACACAAGGGATGGAAAACTCACATTGGATAGTACGTGGTTCATACCAAAGAAAAACTAATCATGGTGGAGGGGTGAATGGTAGCAATCCAATGATCCAATTGCTATCTTGGTGGTATAGGATTATAGTAGCACATGAAGCTAAACTCTCACAGAAGAGAGCAAATGAAAGTGTTGATGAATCGGCTGCAGACATGATGGAATCACGTCATGTAACTAAAAGAGTGTGTCATGAAGCCTCAAGTTCCAAAGAAAACCATACTAGGTGGCTAGAAACAAGGCTTCAACAAGGCACAACAAATGGGTTCGAAGATAGCTAAGATAGTAAGATGAGAAATGTGTTTAGTGTGAATGCAATTCATAGTTTAAGAGAGAAGGAGAGAGTGTGCATCCATGTGAATGAGTCTTACAGTTTAGGGTTATATAAAAGAGGGTTTCACTTTCTATCTTATTCATTGAGTTCTCACATCTCTTGTCCAAAAAAGATGGCTAGGTCTAAGGTAGTTGCAAATAAGATTTCGCTCAGAGCCCCATATTGTGTTCAGTCCCTTGGAGCATCTACTAGCTCGGATGCACCCCCTTCTCAACCTAACCCACCTTCTTGAAGCTGCCCTCACAAGGGTCCTCCTCAGCATCCCCACAAGAAATGCAAGTGGAAGCCAAGTACAGTGGCCTTGAGAGAAATTAGGAGATATGAACGCTCTTTTGATCTCATCATTTCGAAGGCGAGCTTATCAAGACTTAATTGTGAGATTGTGCAAGACCTCTACCGCATAGAAAGAAGGAGGTTACTTTTGGCACAAGGTCAGGATAGACCTGATCGCTTCACAAAAGAATGTCTTCATGATCTAGAGTGTGCTGTAGAGGCTTTTTTAGTTGACTTGATGACTGATGCTCAACGTTGTGCAATACATGTGAAGTGCATCACTATAACTCCCAAGGACTTCCAACTTATAAGAAATCTTCAAGTAGTGAAGGATGCATTCGTTCCAACGGAATGAACATAGTTGTAATGTTATCTTTTTTGGCATAGTGTTATTTTTCTCTCAACTTTGACTGTGCATCTTTGCTGTATTTTCAATTCTTACTTACAGTTTTTATTAGCTTTGTCAATTTCAATAGGAAAACATGTAAAAATTTGCCATTTCTTGTTGCAGACTTTACTCTTGATGTCTCTACATAGTTTGGGCTCTTGGCAACCTAACGAGTGTGCATGTGAAGTTTTGTCGCATTCCGATAAAAGATTATGGATTTACGATCACACAATGGACAGTGCATATGAAGTTGCATTAACCTAGTTTTGGGGTTTAAATGGGTTAAAAGTTCATTCTTCTTCTCATTTTGACATCTTGCTTTCTTTGCTTCCTCCGTTCTCAAACCCCCAACCTCTCTCTCTTCTCCATCTTGTTCTCCTTAAGCTTACATGGCATGCACTAAGCAAGCATGTCACCATTTTTCCCTCAGGAAGACCTCACGCGAAGGCCCACCACCTGGAGCACAAGGTGGAGTCTCCTCCAATAAAGCAACACGTGTTCCCCATAGAGCACAAGGACCACCACACAGAAGAAGAGGAGATCGAAATCGAGCACTGTCGCCCTTCGGGAGATAAGGAGAATCCAACGTGGATACGAGCTTCTCATCCTAAAAAGTTCTTTTCATAAGGTTGTTCATCAGGAAGTCAAGCAAGACTTGGAGTTGAAAGGGATGGAAAGATTTTGGGCACGAGTGCGGGATGGCCCACCAGCAGAAAGGTGGAGTGCTGCAGCTATGGAGGCCTCACAAATAGCTGCTGCAGAGGGGTTTCTCATCGACTTGTTCGATGATACACAACTTGTGGCCATCCATACGAAGCATGTCACAATCACTGATAAAGACATCAACTTTATCATTCGGCTTCCACATGGCAAGGAGACTCCTCCATAGGTTTTGAGATTAATAATGAAAGGTTTTGTAATGACTGTTATAGCACCATAGCATCTTGGAAGGCCAAAAAATTTTATATACTCTGCCACATTGAAATATTTATTTATATATACATAATATCTCATGCGATGTGTACTAAATTCTAATAATTGAGTAAAGTTGTTTTGTTTTGTTTCTTGAAACACATGACTCTTAATTTTTGTTTAATGTACAAACGTATCAAAAGTAGTAATACATATGGATATAAGTTACGTTATTGCTTATGCACAATCGCAAGTACAGTACTATGCGTTGAATTATGTTAATTTATGCGAATGTCTCATTCACCTACCACACATTATCATTGCACTTACACAATTGCAAGTGCAATACTAGGCGTTGAACTATGTTAATGTATGGGAATGCGTCATTCACATACTGCACGTTATTGTCACACTTACACAAATCACATATTTATTCAATAAATATTTTTTAATAGAAAAAAAGTAAAATATCTTATATTCATCAAGAAATATACATGCGATGGCTGATAGTGATGGTAGATACAAAAAGTCGATAAAACAAGAACTCTCAATTGTTTCTTGGTTTTTGCATCGGTGGAGAGGAGGGGCAAGCTTTCGATGAAAAAATAAGTTCCTTCTTTGCTTAAAAAATGATGCGCTCCCCCTTTAGCTCTTTCTCTAGGATAAGCGAATCTGACACTTTAGCAAGGTCACCTAATGTAACAAGTACAAAGACTTAAACAAATACACAGTGAAGAACCTCTATCCCATTCCATGCATTGATGCCTTGTTGGATGAGTTGAAAGGGGCATGCTTTTTCACTAAGATTGATCTGCACTCTAGCTACCATCAAATCCATATGAGGAATGGACTTTATCATTTTCTAATGATATCTTTTGGGTTGACTAATTCCCTCAGCACATTTCAAAGCCTCATGAATAAAATTATACAACCCTTCATATTCAAGTTTGTGCTCATTTTCTTTAATACATCCTCATTTACAACAAGTTACAAGAGGAGGGAGGACATTGCACATGTTAGAAGGGTGTTTGATATATTGAGAGAGCATCAACTCTTTGCTAAGGAAAGTAAGCCTATCTTCATACAGACATCTTGGGACACATTGTTAGCCAAAATCACATATAGACTAACCCCAAAAAGGTGCAGTGTTTAAGGACTAGCCCACTTCATCCACCACTACATCATTAATTGGTTTCCTTGGTCTCTCTTCATTTTATACATGCTTCATTAAGCATTATGCCACCATTGCAGCACCTTTGACTAATCACTCAAAAAAGGAATCATTCTTTTGGGATGCCACTACTAATCATAGCTTCAAACACTTGAAGGAAATGCTTGCTTTAGTCCCCCATCCTTGTATGCCTTGATTTCTCCAAGACATTTACCATTCAGTGTAATGCAAGTGATAACGGTATTGTTGTGGCCTTACTACAAGAGCATGGGGTGATTGCTTTTGAGAGTCATAAGCTTGATGACAAGGAGATGCAAATGAAAGTGTATGACTAGGAGATGTTGGCCATCCTCCACGATATTAAGTTATGGCACCCACTTTCAAGTAAAGAGTGACCAATGATTCCTCTAGTACTTCATGAATTAGCCTACTTTGACTCCTAAGCAAAGGAGGTGGGTGGAAACATTGCAAAACTTTGATTTTGACATTTCTCACACTCAAGGGAAAAATAACATCATAGCTAATTAAATCTCTCAGATGTGGACATGTACAATATCATCCATTTCAAAGTTGCATAGTGATTAGATTGAGGATCTTCAAGAAGCTTATTTGTTGGATGAGGACTTGAGCCACACATTCCAAAAATTACAACATGGGGTACGTACTAAAAACTCCCAATATAAGCTCAAGAATGGCCTTCTTTGGTCCCATGGCAAGATTGTCATAGGCCCCAGCTTCTCCTTTCACACAGAAGATCATGGAAGAGATGCATTCTTGACCCACTACTAGTCACTTAGGTGTTTTCAAAACATATGATAGGATTGCCCATAGCTTTTATTGGAAAGGCTCATGGAGGGATACCAGATTCTTAAGAGAGTTGGTGATTTGGCCTACCAATTAGAGATTCTTCCTACCACCAAGATTCACAAAGTATTTCATGTAGCCAGTTGAGGCCCTTCATTAGCATCTCAATGAACTATGTGGAAGAACTTCCCCCCCCCATAGATGAAGAAGATATCATTCAATATATTCATGAGGAAATCATTGGGCAACAAGATAAACATTTGAAATCTCAATCTATCAAGGAGTATCTCATCAAATGGGAAGGCCTACCCTCGAAAGAAGATTCCTTACCTCCAAGATGTCCTAGCAAGTAATGGCCCCTTTTGACCACACCCTACCTAAAGACTGCAAACTATTTTGTACTTGCCCAAAGTTCAACAATGTGCTCCTACATGGGCTAAATGTACACATCATAAGCTTTGTTTCGATATGCGCCACACCCCATTTGGAGCAACCTATCAAAAGTTATGAGAATTTTACCACACTAGGCTTGTCACGATGTCCCTAGTCTATACCCACCCATTTTCATTGTAATGTGGCTTAGAGTAGTACTCTACACCCCACTCCTTAAGCCCATCTATCACTCCCCTCCAGTTATATTTTTCTTTGAGGGAAAAAAATTTAGGGTGGGGATGGATTGTAACGACTGGGATACATAGGAACTAGGGGTTAGACACCTAGTCACACTGACCGAGCTATATAAGGTGTAAAAGTTCCAGTTTAGGGCAACCATTTATTATCAAGAATATACTCTTCACCTTCATCTTAGCTTCCATGGCTTCCTCCTCCCTTCCTCCCTCTTCATTTTCTCTCTCTCATCTTCTAGTCTTCCTTTCTCTTGTATTTTCTCTCTTTCTCTCTCTTCAGCTCACTCTCCTCTCAACTTCATTCATTACACTTGCCCTAAGTGGAAAAATAGTAAGTTTACATCAATATTAACATAATTGCAAACCTTTTGGGCAAGTTACATATTTCTCCTAACAAGATTCTCGAAGATTTCCTCGAAAAGAATAACAAATTAGCTTATTCTTGAAAAATGGTCCAAAATCAACATACACATTTTGCAAATCGATTCAAATTTAGGGAAAATTTTAATTTTCACTATACTTCTTAATACAATTGCCATGAATTTGAGCAATTTTATATTTTCCCTTGACAAGATTAAACATCTCTAAGATCATGCACCTTAAAAGTATAGTTATTTGTAGTTTATATATCCTTAAATCCTAAAAATTTTTGGTATAAAACTATAAATTATTTCAAGTTTTTCATAGCTCAACAGTCTTATCAAAAAAATTATTTCCTTCAATAGGTTAAACCCTTTGGTACAAAACGGTTTATCCTAGCTAAACATTTCTCATGGACTTATAATTTTGTATATATAAGGAGATTATGCCAAATTATTTCCCAATTACCTAAATGTGTAATGTCATTCTATAAAAATATGAAAGATGTGCTTTAATTTAGGTGACCCTAAAATAGAGACCAAATAACTTTAAAAAAAGGTGCCATAGTTGCACCATGAACTCTAGGTAATAGGTTTGATAAAGGATACATGTACCATATTTAGGTACTAACCATAATGTCTAAAACTTGAAGTCATGATATTTAAGATCTTCATTAAAAGTATCCAAGATTTTCTTATGGTAAGGTTGAACCGACCAATATTATGTATATAATATGGGATTTTATAAGGTTTTGTCTCCTTCCTAGGTTTGCACGGCTACAATACATGAAAATGTCATATTACATGTATTGTGTAGCATTCTAGATACTATATTCACTTAATGAAATCACATTTTAGGAGCATCCACCAAAAAATTTGTGGGACAATTAGAGAAAAATACAATTTTTACTACTTCTAGTACCTCTTAATGAAAAATGTATGCAATTGATTGTACTAGGCCAATAAATAAGTTCTAGCAAATAGATAGTGTAAATTCTAGCCCTTATATTTGTGGTTAATCAAAATTTTAAGTCAATTTAGTTAGGATTTATTTTACTAATGCCCATACATATACTTGTAAGAAATTTATCCTAACCATATTATTGTTTAGAGGAAGCAAAAAGCATCAAAATTTGAATGAAACCACAAGGTCCAACTCAATATACAAGTAAAAAGAGAAAAGAGCATTTGAATGGACCTTGATGCAATGCATTGAAGGACCTATTCCCACCATTGAAATGGCTCCCAACTAGTTTTGGCATTTCTTGGGAACTTATAAAGACCTCTTAGCATGTGCAACGAGCTATCAAATAACGAATAATTTCATAGTTTGAAAAGTCAATGAACCTGCACATGCCAATAGGAAAACTATTGCTACATTAGAATAAATTTATGTGTGAGAGCTAGGTAGTGAACCTTTTTGTAGAACATGTTCTGAGAAAGATTTAGAGTTCACAAAGTGCTTGTGAACTTTGGAATATGCCAACCAATGGATTCACCAAAAAGTTCCCACATTCCTTGGGAACAATTGTTTGGTGGGAGAAGGTTTGAAATAGAAATTGAAAAGCTCATTATTGCATTACTTTTTTCTAGACTATTGTTATTTCATCAAACCATGTGCAAAATAGACATTTTTACTTGATATTTATGAGTCTTGATGCAATACATAAAAAATAGATATTTTTGCTTGATATTTAATGAGTTGTGATGCATTGCATCAAGATTGTAATTTTTGGCATGGTTTTGATAAGCCAAAAGGTGAAAAGCTCAATATTTGGCATACTTTCATAGCTACACGATGTAGTGTGTCAATATAGCGTGAGAAAAGTAAAGCTTTTCTAGATTCTTGATGCACTACATCGAAATTCAGACACCTAGTGCTCATAGGACAATTACTCCATTTGCATGGTAGTTGTTATCGCCACCCGACAAATGTCAATTTCTCCTTGGATTTTGAAGAGGATGGATTCGGCTTGTTTATCAAGTGTTCCTGGGTAGGGCTCTGATCACTACCACATCGACATCAGTAGGTGAGAGGACATGTGGACATCAGGAGTAGCATCCATGTATAGAAGAGTGATGAATATGGTGTTGTCATTAGTGACAATAGATAACCAACTTGGTGGTGTTTACCAAGGGCTATTACTCCATGGAAGCCTCCTAGGCCGTGTAGCACATCTTACTCCATGTGCAAGACAAGGCAAGAAATCTTGGACTCACATTACATTTCTATAGAGCCTCCACACCCCTGCTCCCCATCAGCTGAATGCATTGTTCATAAGTAGTGGGATGGCATGGCTCACTTTTCCATTAGCTCTTTGACCACCAATTCCACATCTGCCATAATTAGCACACCGTGCTCATCTAGCCTTGCATATCCTTAACAATCGCATAGATGTCGTTCATTGGTAACCAACCACAACGTGGCCCATCAAGTACTTGAAGCTAGCAAGGTCCTTGACTTTCAGGTTGCTAGTGGGTACAGTATTTCCTACCAAAACCAGCACTGATGCATGCACTAGCAAGAAGCCTCAAGTGTAAGCCACATGAATGACTTATTGCACTAGATCTGCCATCATCAACACTATTCTTACAAGCATGCTCATTACAATGGATACTTGGCACATGTTCGGGTAGCACGTGGCCTGTGACAGACGTCGGTGATAATTTACATTCACATGGTTGGCCACAAAATTATGTCGGGTAGCTACTTTGTAGTGTGTGGAAGCCCACTAAGTAATCTCACCTATGGTTTAATGGTGGCAACCTCCATCATAGCCAGAACTACACCCTCGTCCTTGCCCATTACATCAAGGCATGCTTGCAAGGCATTCCTAGTTTTCTAGTCTCATGTTTGGCCTTATGCCAAGTGCCCCATACCTTGTGAGATTGGTTGTGTTTTGCTTTTCCCCTCAAAGATCTACCCAGCTACAGTTTCTATTCTTGACAAACATAGTAATGTATTTGTTAGTTGATTTATCTATTATATAAGACAAAACTAGAGGAGAGAGAGAGGAGCATGATACTTTCCAAGAACATTGATAGAAAATCAAGGCAATGAAACCTTATTTGATGTATCAAGTGGCCTAGAGATATTATTAAATTTTCTAGGATCAAGTTCCCTGAAAAATTAAAAAGTTTTCCAGAAAATTTGTGCATTACACCACATTAGCCATGTAACGTGTCCACCAGAATCATCCAGGACACGTCTTAGCAGTCCATCGGAAAGGATGTCTAGAAAACTCCGCCCGGCACTCCCTTGAAATGTTACGGGTTTTGCAATCTAGGTCTTCCCGTGTCTGCCACGTAGCGGAAGTATCCTGGCCGTTCCCACTTAGGATCGATCGAAATTTGGGTTTTCCTGTTTGGTTATTAACTAACAGCAACTAGCGTCAGACCCAAGCGAACTGCCAGGTCCGAAGCGGATTCACGCTGCACTTGGTTCAAGGAGAATGGGAAATGAGAGGGATGCAAAACTCAACCTCTCTACCAATAGGCATAGTCCTATTCCGTAAATCGAGTCTAGGTCATTGCTCTCATTATTCATTTTGATAATGATGATCATCCCGTTGATCTTCGAGATTTTTGAGAAAAGTTCCCGGCTAACCGGGACCACCCATCCGTAGGACGGACCCATGGTCCATCCTCCGCACTTTCCTCGGTTTGTTTTAGTTATGTAATTATCTAACACATTAATTTGACATATAACAATCAACTTCTTTAATTAACCCTGTTAGGCACTGGTTCCTTCACGTAATCTTATCACGTGACATAGAAAAACAATATCAAACAACTTCGTTATTATCATTTCATCATTTTATCTTTGAAATACAAGGAGTTCCGCCCATAGGCTTGTCCATAATCCGCCCAAAGGCTTATCCAGTAATTCGCTAGGGATCACTATTCCAAGCTTCTGCCCGTAGACTAGTATGCGGGCCTCGAGATCCAATCCCGAGTCACGTTAGCCTCTTGTGCAGGACCCGGAAGGCGAGGGATTTACGGCCAGAGCCCCCCCTAGCACCCAAGCGTCCTCCTGCTCCAAGTAGAGCTCAACGGAAAGACCTCTCGCAGCGGGTTCGGTCCACGTTCCCGGCGCGGTCAACAACCCTCTTGGTTAGGGTCAGGCAGACAGTCGGGGGTAACTGAAGCTGCCTCTCCCTTCAGGCCTTCAACCTGAAGCATTTAGATATCTTTTCATCCTTTACTTCCTTGAGCAAACAATGCAAACAGTGCTTTCTAAACTATTACAAGCACAATCAATTCCAGTGGTCATTTATTTGGCCAACTGTTAAGGAGTGAATACTTCTCTCCGAATGCCTCCAGCATTCGATCTGGGATCAATTGCGACTTGGCAAGATCCCCAAGGGTTTGTTCCTTCACACTTTTGTCCTTGAGTTAGGGCCATACCCTGTTAACCCAACTTAACCAATACCTTAGGTTTTATTAATAGTAAATCCTGGCGACCATGTCGCTCCAATTTATTGATTGATCATTTTCTTCCAAGAAAATACCTAACTTCCTTTAACTTGGCAATTTTTCCCAATAAGGGTGATGTAACAGGATGACTACTCATCCTCTTGCAAGTTAAACTTGCGCAAGAACCTGCCAACCTCATTCCAAGGAATGGCAAAACTCTCTTGTGATCAAACCACAAGGCTATGAGACGTTGCAACTTGTTGCACAAGTGTTGCATCTATTCCAAGGGATCATTTCACCCATTGAATGGTGTTTTCTGGTCAAGGAATTATGATTAGACAAGAAGTGGGGTTTTGGGTGTCTTCTTACCCAACCCAATCCTAATTGCACTAGGCCGACAACGTTCGGTCCTAGGGATTCCAACTCAATCCAAGTTCTAGCATTAGGTCGAATGATCCTTAGGGTAGAAACCCTAGATCATTATTTGCATGAGCATCCAATTGACTCAACATTTCGGGAATGTGGGTAGGACCATTGGGTATGAGGGTTTCGACTTAGCAACAAGTGGAAAACTTGGCCGAATCCTTAACGTGCTAAGCCCTAGTTAGTGCTTGGGGTATTTATCGTATCGACTGAACCATGCCTATACGAATCCCTTGCAGGTTAGGTGATTTAGATAATTCAATATGCTTGTCTCGCGACAAGGACGAGCCATTCCTAGAGATGATAAACTTGATCTAAAGGAGATAACTAGTTGCAACATGTCACAATACACGTAAAAATGCGATTCATTACTTCTATATGTACCACTAGATTCGCAATAACCCTAACATTTCTTGTTAAAAACAAAGGCATGATAATTTGCAGAATAACTTTCATAGAGCCTACTAGGACTTACATTCAAGAATCATGCCTATAACCTTTTTCTAAGCTTTAGGATTTCACGCTTTAATAAACCATGCAACCTTTCCCAAATGCAACTCTTGATGAATGAATTTTATGCACGATGAAAGTGCAACATGCAACCCTTTCGTAACTACAACGTAGTTAAATGAGGTTCATGCAAAGTGAATATTGTAGGATTAGTGTTGGTATATTCTTTCCTGCAAGCACATGCCACATGCCAATCCATAGATTCATTTTTGATACTCTACAATTACTTTTCGGATAACCTCCTATGGGTGTTAACGACTTTTTCCCATGAACCATTACAATAAAGATTTTTCCTAAAATGCGACATATGCTTATTCTTTCCATGTCTAGTCAAAAGTGCACTTAATAACTTCAACCTTATAATGATAGGCAATAGGTGTTCTAGGCTCGTCACTTTGAAATGCATGACAAGGCAACATACTACTAAGGTCGTAAGATGGATAGACAATTTGCGTTCATCACATTGAAAATGTTAATAACTCAATTGCATGTCATGAAATAATTCTAGTAATCGATCAAATAGGCAAATTTTCCTCAATTGCATTTTAATTAGGCTTGGTGAATTTGAACATGCATAGATTATTCCATGAAAGTTATCATACCTAATGCATTACTTTTGCGTAGAATCAAAATCATAAAACCTGGGCCTGTGGGCTCGGGGAGATGTCCACGTGAATGTTAGGAGAAGAATCTCCCACAGGCATGCCTTGCGACTTCTTCGGAGCCATCATTGAGGACTTGATCTCCACGGATTCCCTTGCTTCTACGCGTTCTCTAAACAGCCTCAAGATGTGCCTTCCCCCTCGTACGTCGGAGATTCCTTCACCGAATGTGGATCTTTCAAAATACCGGGGCTTGTGGGATTTGGGCTTACGGGAGGGCTTGTGGTAAGGAGCTTTGTGAGAGGGCTTGTGGGAATGGAGCTTTACGAGAAGGCTTGTAGGATTTGGCTTATTACGAATAGGCTTGTGAGAAGGAGCTTTTATGAGCTCGATTGATAACTCGAGAAGGCACGCAGGAACAAGGCCTATATCCCTTATCCTAAGAAGCTTTTAAGAAGCTTCTTAAGAAGCTTCTGATTATAATCAAAGTCAATGTGGAAGAGGGAGCGGGAGTAATAATAAGGTGGAGAGATGACGAGGAGATGATACTTGTCTTGATAGGGGCAACGTGGAGCCCAGCGTCAGCAATGCTGCAATGGCGGTAGCAGAGTTGCAATGGCAGTAGCGGCCGACAGGTCTAGGCGTGGTGGGATGCGGCAAGGTAGTGTCTTCTAGCGGCTGTAGCACGGCATCACGTTGCTCCTCCACGATAGGTGGCAGCCCTCATGTAGCACAGCAGCAGCTATGGCAGCCTATCCTCCTTTCCTCCACGCAGCCTTCTCCAGCACGACCTTGGCACAGTAGCCTCATGGCCCCTCTACTCCCACGCCTCTCCTCCTCCTCAGCACGGCGATGGCAGCAGCCGTTTCCCTCTTCTCTCTCCGTTCGTCTCCTTCAAGTTGTGAAGCACGGCAGTATCTCCGAGCATGTCTGGCCTCTCCTCCCTCCTCAACACGGCGTCCTCTGCTTTCCCCCCCCCCTCCCTCTTACCCCCTAGGGGGGGTTTTATAGTCCAAGGGGGGGAGAGGAGAGCTCCACCACGTGGCCACTACATGGCTTCCCCCCTCCTCATGCAGCCCACAACTCCACTAAGCCCATCCCCCCACACTCCCTCTCCTCTAGCCGTGCATCGGCTGGGGAAAAGGGATAAATATAATAAAATTTTGTTTTAATAATATCCATTTTGCCCCTCCCAAGAGGGTGTTTACGTGTGATTTGTGGATTTGAACCCTCGGGCTTGCTTTGCCAATGCGGAGGTCTCGATTTCTCGCATGCAGGTCACAAATTACACTGCGGCAATTCCAATATGAAAGATAACCTTTGCACGAGTTTTACGCAGTGTGCGGAAAGTCAATATTCACGAGTGGGAATATTACATTCTCTCCCCCTTGGAGGAATCGAGATGTCCTCATCTCGAGATGAACTAGGGATATTGATGGTTGAGAGAGCTTTCATCTATCCAGGTAGCATCCTCTTCGGGATAATCTTTCCACTGGACGAGGCATTCTTTCAAGGTTCTAGATCTTAACTGTCTCTCCCTAACATCTAAAATCTTATCCGGTCTTAGTTCAAGGACTCCTTGACTAGGCATTGCAACTTTTTGGTCATCAAGTACATGGCTAGGATTAGGTACATACTTTTTCAGTAGGCTGATATGGAATACCCTATGAACCTTTAGGTTCTCAGGGAGTCGTAGTCCATAGGCATTAGGTCCTAGGCACTTGAGGATCTTGTATGGTCCACAATACCTTGGACTTAGCTTCCTACAAGCTTCTAAGGATAGGAAACTCTTCTTTGGGCATACGTGAATGAAGACCATGTCTCCTTCCTCAAATATTCTATCTTGACACTTCAAATCCGTGTATGCCTTCTGTCTATTCTTCGCAGCTTGGATGTCCCGAGAAAGTGAAATCATGAGCTTCGCACAATATCTTCTGTTTAAGTAACTGGCTTGCTGGTATACATGCTCTTATTCTATAGTAGACATGTCTATTATTGACAGAGAATTCATGACCTTTGGCCTATAGCTTTTGTTCCTGGTCCTTGATAGAGATTTCCCTTAGCATCTTTTAATAGGCTATATCATGGCATCCTTCCTCTCTAGTTAGCTCAAGTATGGGGGTTGTTTGGCATGGACACCATTGTGGCTAGAGATCTAGCTATTGATGGATTTTGTGAGATTAATGAGTTAAGGAATGCCTTGCGACTAAGTGCATCAGCAACTACATACTCCTTTCCAGTTCGGTACTTGATCTTAAGGTCACACTCCTCTAGCACTTCAATCCTCTGACATTGCCTCGTGTTGAGCTTGTTCTAGGTAAAGTCCCACTTGAGACTTTTATGATCAGTCACTAGTGTAAACTTGTTACCCAGCAGGTAGTGTCTCCAAAGCTTGACAACTAAAAGTTAAGATCATGGATAGCATAATTCTTCTCATGGCTCTTTAGTTTCTTGAAGATTATGCTATAGGATGACTTTCCTACATAAGTACACACCCCAAGGCAAGAATGCTGGCATCAGTTACTACCTCCAACTCCTTATTGAGGTCAGGAAGTTTTAGAATAGGTGCTGATACCAAACATTGCTTCAATTGGTCGAAGCTATTTTGTTCGGAAGTTGACCATGTAATAGAGGTCTGCTTCTTTAGTAAGTCTGTAAGAGGTGCTGCAATCAAAGCATAGTTTTTGATAAAGACCCTATACCATCCTGTCAAGCCAAGAAAGCTGCGTATTTCTTTGACAGTTGTTGGTATTTGGCCATCCTAGAACATTTCTAACTTAGGCTGGCTCCACTGAGATTCCTTCTACCGATATGATGAATCCCAGATAACCAATTTGATGTTTGAGGAATGCACATTTCGTCATCTTAGCATACAGCTTGTGTGACCTCCTTGTCTCAAGGAAAATCCGAAGTTGGGGTTCATGATCTCCTTCCTGTTTGGAATAGACTAGAGTGTCATCAAAGAAGACGAGCACAAAGTTTATCAAGATATGGTCTAAAGATATCCTTCATTAACCTATTGAATGTGGCAGGCACATTCGTAAGCCCTAATGACATAACTAGATCTCAAAGTGTCCATATCTAGTGTTGAAGGTCATCTTTGGGATATCTTCTTCCTTGATTCATATCTGATAGTAACCAGACCTAAGATAATCTTGGAGAAGATCTTGGCACCCTGAAGACTATCAAGAAGCTCATCTATTCTAGGAATATGATATTTGTTCTTGATTGTTGATTGATTCAACCCTCTATAATCAATACATAGTCGAAGTGTTCCATCTTTCTTTTTCTAGAACAGTACAGGTGCTTCCCAAGGTGAACTGCTAGGACGGATGTAGCCCTCTGATCTAGCACTTGCTTGAGTTGTTTCTTACAACTCAATTGCTTCCGGTATAGACATTCTATAGGGTCTCTTCGCAATTGGCGCAGCTCCTATTACTAGCTTGATCTCATGATCTACTTCCCTTTGAAGCGAGAGTTCTGTTAACTCCTCAGGAACTACGTCCGCATATTCCTTTAGCCAAGTGACCAAATCACTTTACTTCTTTATCAATATTCATAGTCAAGACAATCGTTGATTTTTTTAAAAAAGTTATATTCCATTCATATCAGCATAGCCCTTTCGGGGTACAATTATTTCTTGGGGCGATGGAACAAGTTAATACTTATTTCGAGGAGAATAAGATGTTGTTGCATTCAGCTACAAGAACTGAGTAGTAATACGGATTGGGGTCATCGATTTTCAGGAATCGATAGTTCATTGGAAGATTAGGGTATCTTTTCCTTTGATATCCATTCTTCTCATGACGTCCCAAAACCTTGATTCGATCGGTAGGGATTCTTTGAATCACTTTCCTGTACACATACTTATTCTGGTTAACCCTTCGACCTCCGACCTGTAGGGTCGCATTTGCATGAGCCTCAACAAAGACGAATAGCTTCACGATCTTCAAATCCTCCATCCACTTGATTCTCTTCAAGTTAATTTGAAGGTACGCAGGTTTACAGGCAGTTATGTAATAGATCCCTGAAACACCCATCCATCTCCGTTCTACGTACACAGGCGATGGATTGTAAATGCGGTCTAGGATGTTTATCATCTCAACCCTTTGTCGATAATCCGTGGAATGCATCGCGGTCATAAACATGACTCGGAACACTAAGAACTTGTTCCATGCTTCATAATTCTGCAATACAGCATTGAAGGTAAGGAAATGTTTGGGACAGTAACATTTGCTTTACTTCTTCTTATTAAAATTTCTTAAAAACCAGTCTTTAGATCAAGTTTATCATCTCTAGGAATGGCTCGTCCTTGTCGCGAGACAAGCATATTGAATTATCTAAATCACCTAACCCACAAGGGATTCATATAGGCATGGTTCAGTCGATACGATAAATACCCCAAGCACTAACTAGGGCTTAGCACGTTAAGGATTCGGCCAAGTTTTCCACTTGTTGCTAAGTCGAAACCCTCATACCCAATGGTCCTACCCACATTCCCGAAATGTTGAGTCAATTGGATGCTCATGCAAATAATGATCTAGGGTTTCTGCCCTAAGGATCATTCGACCTAATGCTAG
Organism: Lygodium microphyllum; assembly: GCF_053477565.2. Taxonomy (NCBI): domain Eukaryota; kingdom Viridiplantae; phylum Streptophyta; class Polypodiopsida; order Schizaeales; family Lygodiaceae; genus Lygodium; species Lygodium microphyllum. Next base: position 123,335,949 of record NC_141148.1, on the reverse strand, counting down.
AACTTGGATTGAGTTGGAATCCCTAGGACCGAACGTTGTCGGCCTAGTGCAATTAGGATTGGGTTGGGTAAGAAGACACCCAAAACCGTACTTCTTGTCTAATCATAATTCCTTGACCAGAAAACACCGTTCAATGGGTGAAATGATCCCTTGGAATAGATGCGACACTTGTGCAACAAGTTGCAACGTCTCATAGCCTTGTGGTTTGATCACAAGAGAGTTTTGCCATTCCTTGGAATGAGGTTGGCAGGTTCTTGCGCAAGTTTAACTTGCAAGAGGATGAGTAGTCATCCTGTTACATCACCCTTATTGGGAAAAATTGCCAAGTTAAAGGAAGTTAGGTATTTTCTTGGAAGAAAATGATCAATCAATAAATTGGAGCGACATGGTCGCCAGGATTTACTATTAATAAAACCTAAGGTATTGGTTAAGTTGGGTTAACAGGGTATGGCCCTAACTCAAGGACAAAAGGGTGAACGAACAAACCCTTGGGGATCTTGCCAAGTCGCAATTGATCCCAGATCGAATGCTGGAGGCATTCGGAGAGAAGTATTCACTCCTTAACAGTTGGCCAAATAAATGACCACTGGAATTGATTGTGCTTGTAATAGTTTAGAAAGCACTGTTTGCATTGTTTGCTCACGAAACTAAAGGATGAAAAGATATCTAAATGCTTCAGGTTGAAGGCCTGAAGGGAGAGGCAGCTTCAGTTACCCCCGACTGTCTGCCTGACCCTAACCAAGAGGGTTGTTGACCGCGCCGGGAACGTGGACCGAACCCGCCGTGAGAGGTCTTTCCGTTGAGCTCTACTTGGAGCAGGAGGACGCTTGTGTGCCAGGGGGGGCTCTGGCCGTAAATCCCTCGCCTTCCGGGTCCTGCACAAGAGGCTAACGTGACTCGGGATTGGATCTCGAGGCCCGCATACTAGTCTACGGGCAGAAGCTTGGAATAGTGATCCCTAGCGGATTACTGGATAAGCCTTCAGGCGGATTATGGACAAGCCTACGGGCGGAACTCCTTGTATTTCAAAGATAAAATGATGAAACGATAATAACGAAGTTGTTTGATATTGTTTTTCTATGTCACGTGATAAGATTACGTGAAGGAACCAGTGCCTAACAGGGTTAATTAAAGAAGCTGATTGTTATATGTCAAATTAATGTGTTAGATAATTACATAACTAAAACAAACCGAGGAAAGTGCGGAGGATGGACCATGGGTCCGTCCTACGGATGGGTGGTCCCGGTTAGCCGGGAACTTTTCTCAAAAATCTCGAAGATCAGCGGGATGATCATCATTATCAAAACGAATAATGAGAGCAATGACCTAGACCCGATTTACGGAATAGGACTATGCCTATTGGTAGAGAGGTTGAGTTTTGCATCCCTCTCATTTCCCATTCTCCTTGAACCAAGTGCAGCGTGAATCCGCTTCGGACCTGGCAGTTCGCTTGGGTCTGACGCTAGTTGCTGTTAGTTAATAAACAAACAGGAAAACCCAAATTTCGGTCGATCCTAAGTGGGAATGGCCAGGATACTTCCGCTACGTGGCAGACACGGGAAGACCTAGATTGCAAAACCCGTAACATTCCAAGGGAGTGCCGGGCGGAGTTTTCTAGACATCCTTTCCGATGGACTGCTAAGACGTGTCCTGGATGATTCTGGTGGACAAGTTACAGTTGGTATCAGAGCAAACCAACAAAAGACTGGTTTTTAAGAAATTTTAATAAGAAGAAGTAAAGCAAATGTTACTGTCCCAAACATTTCCTTACTTTCAATGCTGTATTGCAGAATTATGAAGCATGGAACAAGTTCTTAGTGTTCCGAGTCATGTTTATGACCGCGATGCATTCCACGGATTATCGACAAAGGGTTGAGATGATGAACATCCTAGACCGCATTTACAATCCATCACCTGTGTACGTAGAACGGAGATGGATGGGTGTTTCAGGGATCTATTACATAACTGCCTATAAACCTGCGTACCTTCAAATTAACTTGAAGAGAATCAAGTGGATGGAGGATTTGAAGATCGTGAAGCTATTCGTCTTTGTTGAGGCTCATGCAAACGCGACCCTACAGGTCGGAGGTCGAAGGGTTAACCAGAATAAGTATGTGTACAGGGAAGTGATTCAAAGAATCCCTACCGATCGAATCAAGGTTTTGGGACGTCATGAGAAGAATGGATATCAAAGGAAAAGATACCCTAATCTTCCAATGAACTATCGATTCCTGAAAATCGATGACCCCAATCCGTATTACTACTCAGTTCTTGTAGCTGAATGCAACAACATCTTATTCTCCTCGAATTAAGTATTAACTTGTTCCATCGCCCCAAGAAATAATTGTACCCCGAAAGGGCTATGCTGATATGAATGGAATATAACTTTTTTTTTTTTTTTTGCATGACGACTATGCAACTTTCTCCTAGCTACAATGAAGTTAATGAAGTTCATACAAAACTAAAGCTAGTGTTCATTTTTCATACCACTTGCAAGTCCATAATATTAATTTCGTGCTCTTCTATTTCATGAAAGTTATCATACCTAATGCATTACTTTTGCGTAGAATCAAAATCATAAAACCTAGGCCTGTGGGCTCGGGGAGATGTCCACGTGAATGTTAGGAGAAGAATCTCCCGCAGGCATGCCTTGCGACTTCTTCGGAGCCATCATTGAGGACTTGATCTCCGCGGATTCCCTTGCTTCTACGCATTCTCTAAACAGCCTCAAGATGTGCCTTCCCCCTCGTACGTCGGAGATTCCTTCACCGAATGTGGATCTTTCAAAATACCGGGGCTTGTGGGATTTGGGCTTACGGGAGGGCTTGTGGGAAGGAGCTTTGTGAGAGGGCTTGTGGGAATGGAGCTTTACGAGAAGGCTTGTAGGATTTGGCTTATTACGAATAGGCTTGTGAGAAGGAGCTTTTATGAGCTCGATTGATAACCCGAGAAGGCACGCAGGAATAAGGCCTATATCCCTTATCCTAAGAAGCTTTTAAGAAGCTTCTGATTATAATCAAAGTCAATGTGGAAGAGGGAGCGGGAGTAATAATAAGTTGGAGAGATGACGAGGAGATGATACTTGTCTTGATAGGGGCAACGTGGAGCCCAGCGTCAGCAATGCTGCAATGGCGGTAGCAGAGTTGCAATGGCAGTAGTGGCCGACAGGTCTAGGCGTGGTGGGATGCGGCAAGGTAGTGTCTTCTAGCGGCTGTAGCACGGCATCACGTTGCTTCTCCACGATGGGTGGTAGCCCTCATGTAGCACAGCAGCAGCTATGGCAGCCTATCCTCCTTTCCTCCACGCAGCCTTCTCCAGCACGACCTCGGCACAGCAGCCTCATGGCCCCTCTACTCCCACGCCTCTCCTCCTCCTCAGCACGGCGATGGCAGCAGCCGTTTCCCTCTTCTCTCTCCGTTCGTCTCCTTCAAGTTGTGAAGCACGGCAGTATCTCCGAGCATGTCTGGCCTCTCCTCCCTCCTCAACACGGCGTCCTCTGCTTTCCCCCCCTCCCTCTTACCCCCTGGGGGGGGGTTTTATAGTCCAAGGGGGGGGAGAGGAGAGCTCCACCACGTGGCCACTGCATGGCTTCCCCCCTCCTCATGCAGCCCACAACTCCACTAAGCCCATCCCCCCACACTCCCTCTCCTCTAGCCGTGCATCGGCTGGGGGAAAGGGATAAATATAATAAAAATTTGTTTTAATAATATCCATTTTGCCCCTCCCAAGAGGGTGTTTACGTGTGATTTGTGGATTTGAACCCTCGGGCTTGCTTTGCCAATGCGGAGGTCTTGATTTCTCGCGTGCAGGTCACAGATTACACTGCGGCAATTCCAATATGAAAGATAACCTTTGCACGAGTTTTACGCAATGTGCGGAAAGTCAATATTCACGAGTGGGAATATTACAAGCCATCAAGTACTTGAAGCTAGCAAGGTCCTTGACATTCAGGTTGCTAGTGGGTACAGTATTTCTTACCAAAACCAGTGATGATGCATTATAAAATCTCATCAAGAAACCTACATGGGCCTAATTTTAATTAGAAAGTTTCATGTGATGGATAAAAGCTTTACTTTTCTCTTATGGCTCATTTGTATTTTGTCTTTCAAACTTCGGATATTTTTCAACAGGATAGATCGAATCCCATTGAAAAGTTTAGATGTTTCATATCATTTTATGAAATCATTGACTCAAAATCAAGGGTTTTTAAAATATTACATGAAAAATAGGTAATTTCCTAAGGAATCTTTAAGAAGATTTCAAATGTTTTTCGTGAGAAGAAATATTATCCAAAAGGTTTGCAACAATGTTTACTATGGATAACCTTTCTACCTTTTGGATCCCAAAGGTCATAATTCATCTCTCTAGTGATCTATCCATAGCCCAAAAAATATACACTTACTATATTTTGATTCTAAGTTACAATGCTTTTCCTTTGGGGCGTGCATGTAAGCTTCACAACCAAATACTCTTAAGTGATCATAAGACTCCTTGTCCAACTATGTCTCACCATAGCCCAAAATCCTTGAGTAAGACCATCTTAGACAACATAATTAACATTGTTTTATTTATCTTCCTATTCATATGCTTTGTAATACCACAATTAGGACAAGATTTTAAGATGTTGAGAATTTCCTTTTTATCTAACAGGCTTCACAAGACATTTTGAACTCATGAGAAGTATATTTTCTACCATTATGACTCTAGAGACACTTAAGGATTTTACTGGATGGACATTTTGTAAGTGTCTGAAGTTTTTTACAAACGAGGCAAAGCCTCATCTTTCCTATCCATAGTGAAAGCCCACACTTTACTAGTTGTACCATCAATGAATGTGATAAAATAGAATGCCCCCTACAGAATTTTTTGAGCATATTCCCACATATATTGCGATGTATTAATTCAAGTGGCTCACTCTTTTTTCTATTTAAGTTTTTCTTATGGGTTGAATATGTATGCTTTCCATATGTCCAATGCTTACAAATAGAAAGATAAAGAAAATCAATAGAAGATAATAACCCAAATGAGATAGCATTTTTATTCCTTTTCTAGACATATGTCACAATTGGCGATGCCAAAAAAATACATTTTGCTAGTTAGTTACTATAATTATATGATTTTTGATAGAAGATACATGACGGGGACACAAAGCACCACAATTGCCTCCTTCAGCAATGACAAATGATCCCTTCTTGACTTTCCATGGCTAACTTCCAAACAAAGTAGAGTATTCCAAGTCATCTAACTAAGCAGTAGATATCAAGCTCTTAGTAAGCTTAGGTACATGATGTACATTTTAAATAACAAAGCTAGATCCATTTTGAAAATGAAATTACACATCACCTCCACAAGCTATATCACATATGTAGTCATTTCCAAGATGGATTGATCCATGTCTATATAATCTTCTCATTATTAGAACTTCATGTCTTGAAAAAGTGCACTATTATAATATTCTTATTATGACTTCATGGCGAGGCTTGACATCCTTACACTATTACCCCCATATTCTACTAGAAGACATCTATGATTTTTTATCCCAAAAAACCATCCTAAATCCTCTCCCTTTAATAACTACATGCTACGTAATCTTCTAATGCTACTACATATGACATTTATTGAGCATAAAGCATATATGATGAAGATTATATTTATGGGTTATTTCATTTGAAATAGCATGGTAATTTGGAAAGGAAAATAGAAAGGAGTAAAGCCACCTAAATAAATGCTATCTCAAGAACCTTAGTACTATGCAATGCTTTTACATTGAATATATAGTGCAAATTTAAAAACATGTCAACAAGTCATCAACATCAACGTCTATAGACATAAATGCTTACAAAAATTGTAGCCAAAGCCTAGCACATAACACATGAAACATATATGGAACTTGCATATCTAGGAAGTCATGAAATAAAGAGTGTTACAATAGAAAAGACTTGCAATCATTGTGACCTAACTCTCTCATGTACAATATATTTGTTAAGTTATACCATGAGTACACTTAATCTTTAGCTTCATTTTCAATTGGATACTTTATTTTCCATGATAAACTAGATATCACATGGATCTCTTGCAAATTTGTTCTACGAGGTAGAAGACGTGCACAAGAGAAACTTTTATTCATGCACATTGTTTGCGTCATCAAAAGTAAACTCTGTTGAATAAGACCACACATACCTTTTCATTTGGAACAAGGTCATTATGAAGGTGAGTAGGTTCTAAAAAGACATGACAGTAAAAAGTGTATATCTTAAGTTTAGTTATGCATTTAATGCATGGAATGTATACCAAATGCAATTTATTATAAATAACTAATATCTAGCTTGAAATAAGCAATCCAAGGGAAAGCAAGTATGAGCATGGGAGTCCCTCAAATTTCAAGTGACATGGGTGATATTATCTAATGTGGTAGATACCATATATAGATGCATGCATCTTCCCTATAAAAAGCCCAAGATCACTTAATATAAGAATCTATTCCTATCTTGTGTACTCAAAGTCAATTACAAGAATACATTGAATACATATTTCAAATAGTTTTAGTATCCCTAAATGAAAAACATGCCCTTTAAAATCAAGATTCTTGATATAGAAAAGAATTTCCTCCTTAAATTTTAAGTATCCTATTTTTAAAAGATTTTGTGTAACTACATTGAGGTATATCAAGTCCTTGGAGGGATCACCCATTAAAATGTAAGTCTTTCATGTGGATACAATGGAAGGGATATTTGAAATAGAAAATTTTGACATTTTTTACATACAAAAGGGTAGCATTCGATGTGTATTTTCAAAGGTTAAATAGAAGAAGGGTGTATCTTAATCATGATAAGTTTCTAAATAATGGATTTTTAAACTAGGTATTGAATGCACATGATAGTAAGGGTTTACATATAATGAACCTCTTGATATCAAGCTATTAGAAAGGACCTACTTATGTGTCATGTGGATCCAATATAACTAAAACCATCATATTTACTTTTACCATGTTACTTTATCTCTTTAAAAAAACGTGAATAGACAAGAAAAGTAGAGGATAGGAAAGTCATTAAAAGTAGGATAATGAGAGTATGGCATTAAATTGAGAAACTCAACTAAGAACATGTATGAAAGTTATCTTTAGATTGCAATATAAGTGACTATCTTAGTTGTTAGCATCAAGTTTCTTTACCACTCTAAACATACTAAGTCGAAATATTTGAAATTGGAGATTCTTTTAATTTGAGAGTAGTATGTTTAATTTTCTAAAAGAGAGAAAATTCATTTGAATTATATAGTCACATGCACCATATGTCAATTAAACAATGCACTTTTTCCATCTTCCATGAACAACATTTGTATAAGTTTTATTCACATGCATACTTTCTCATATAAGTGATATTATACTATGCATAAAAAGGAGGCCCCTAGCTTCTCATTAAATTTTCCATTCATTAAGAGGTAGAGATGAGAGTAATATAAGTGAGTAACACCATTTTTCTTACGATTACAAATTTCAAAGTTAAAGTTTTATAATGAATTAATAATATACTATGGCTTTGCATATGGCTATAAGTAAATGATTAATTGGAATAGAGCTTCAATCGATACTTTTCAGTAGCTTTACTTTATGAGTTATAAGTCAACTATGAATTTACTATAGATTTGAATATAGGTTATATAATAGAATATTAAAATTTAATTTGAGTCAACACAAGTTTCCTATAACTTTGTCTATGGCCTACAAGAAAACTATTGGTTTAGAATTGGTGTTTTATAATATTATAAGAAAATGATTGATGTAATCAGTACATTGGATTGATATTATAATTTTCATTATCATATATTTACATAGATTTTTTTTTTTGTAAGTCTTCATCCTCCAACTCCAATAAAAGCTAATTGACCAGTCATATGTATTGACCTTCCTCTTTTATTCATAGTGTTAAACTTTTGTTTTAGCTGAATTTTTTGCACACTAGTAGTAGTGCCATAATAATGAGTCAAGATGTCCCATTCGTCTTTTGTCGACTTGCAATTCATGATCTACATGGCCATTGCATTTGAAATACACAATGAGACCCAATGCAAGACTCTACAAGCTCATTCAAGCCAAGCACAATGTGCTCTCTACCATTCAGAGTGGGATTTCTTTTTGAAAGCTTTGGTTTGCCTCATCACATGTAATAATATCCCACTAGACTTTCCTAATCAAGAAGTCCTCCATGCAAAATTTCCATATTACATAATTGTTATTATCCAACTTATCATTGACAATCTGAGTGATGTTGTCAAACATTTGTCCATATTACATAGTTGTCCGACAACATTCACTACAATATCTAAGGTGGTTGTGTTATCAATGTTTGACTCCCTGCACACCAATATTTCTTTAACTAATGAAAGGATTGCATAGCATTCAAAGAATACATGTACATTAAGTACCTACTCTGCATCCAAGTCATGCCAACTCAATTTAGTCATGTAACATACATAAATAGCTCAATCAAAGTCATAAAAATCCCAGCCAATTTACATAGGCATACACTTTGCCAAATAGGGCAGTTTCAATCCTAGATTAAATTGTAGTAATGTCTGTGCAACAACAAGGTATTTCAACTCAATAACATCTCAAAACATTTGATAACCTTTGCCACATTATCTAAGAGCAGTAATATATTCACCTAGGCATCACTAACTGCATATACTTCATGTAGACATGAAGATAGACCTTTCAACAGACACTAACCATTCAAGGCCCTTTTATACTAGTAGTAGATTACTTCAAAATTGAGCAAGCAGTACTCGTGTCAGCCTCCCACACAATATTCCACATTGGTGTAACATCATTGGTACATGAATAAGCATCATTAGAGGCTTCACTAAGCTCCATACATGGGAGTACAAGTTGTTTCAAGTTCACTACAATATATATCTACTATTCACAATCCTTGTGGACTTCCAAATCCAACCTAGAGTGAAGATATTGCTAAATTCAATACCAAATAACTTAGTATCACTTTGAGCTACTCATTACAAGTGGTTTGTTGTATTTGTCTTCATTGTCCAAGAAAAGAGACACATTTTTTCTACAATTCACACTAACCCATATTACGAGTTTGTTGCTAGTTATTACTATTGTAATCAGCACTCAATAGTGCCCAAGGTGCTCTAGAACATAGGCAATACAACTCCCACTCAATAGCCAACAATGAAGGTATCAACCACTTCTCTATTGATGTCCATGTAGAAACTTTGAAAACTAGGAACTCACCTCTCATAGCTCCATTACAAGCTAATGAGTCCCTATTAAATGCTTCAATAGGCCCTAAGTAGTAGCAACATCAAGTTCATAACTTCAAGAATTCTATATGGATCTTTCTCACACAAGTGTATAGCTAGACTACAACTACAAAGAGAAGTTGGTGGAGCTTGATTCTTAACATTCCCAATTGTCACAGTGATGGATTCTTATAGAAGCTTCATAGAACTACATAGAACTTTCTTATTGGGCATGTAATGGGAGGTGCCACTATCCAATGCCCATGAGTCAATTGTAGATATTCCTTGCATCAAGAAACATACTTCTTCAATGGTCGCTATGAATAACTCCAACTCTGCTTCAACTGTATCAATTGTCTCCTTCCCTTTAGTCTTCATGGTGCTATTCTTTTCATTTGCCTTCTTGACATGACAATTTGCAATTGCATTTCCTTTCTTCTTGCAATAGAAGCACTCTCCTTGAAAAGTTTCTTACTACTCTTCTTCTTGTCACCATTGGTAGAGGAGCCACCTTTGCCTTTCGCATTGGCAGCGAATGCCACATCTCCACTAATGCTACCTTCTTAAGCTTTAAGCTACAACTCCTCCATTAGTGACACATAAAATTCATCAAACATTAAATCTTAGAGTCTCACTTGAGTGTTTAAGGCAATTACCAATCGATCAAAATGTGGTGGAAAAATCCGAAGACACCTTTAAGCTCACTCCTCACTAGTATTTTGTATCCAAGCACTAGCGTGCTAGTCATGCAAATTCTTAATTCGAGTGATGAATGCTTCAACTATATTTCCTTAAACAAATTTTTTTGCTACTAGTTGATTCTCCAAGTTTTAAATCCTTATTTGATTTTATGTTTTGTATGGACTCCTCAGTACATTCCAAGCCTTTGATGCCTTAGTTGTATGCTAAATCAAGGTCAAAACAGTGTAAGAATAGCTTGAAACTAAGGCACACAATACCTCTATATTCCTTCATTTTCAAGCTTTTAGAATATCTGCATTTGGATGAATCATAATACTTGAATTTGATGGGTCAAAGGTGGGTTATGGTTTTGGATCAATCCCCACTACTATCTCTAGAAGCTCATAACAATCAAGGATAGTCATAATCTCAAAATCTCACAAAGTGTAGTTTATACCATCCAACTTGCCTTCGTTAAAGGTTTATAGAAGAATTCTCAATGTTTGAATTGTCGATATAGCACCATCACCACTTGATGTGCTAGCATCACTACATGATGTAGCAAATGACATTTCTCTTGCTCACTATTAAAGCCCTTACCTCTTGCATACTCTTCACTCCTCAAAGTCCCTTGGGCTTTGGTACCATGTAGAAATTGTACGATACATTAGACTAAATCTAAGCAAGGAGTAAAGAACACCTAGAAAATATGAGAAGGATAGAAATCACTTTAATTTTAAATAAACGGATACAAAAGATGGTTCTATCCGCCTATACGAGTCCACTATGAAGTTTAGATGGTGATCCAAATAGATGACAAGCAAAGAGCTTAAGAGTAGCTTGAAGCACTGGGCAATAGTGTGTATTCAAATTACCTAGAAGAAATTATCATTTTTTATGGGTGCACGTCTTATCATTAAAGACATGGTACTAATATTTATTTAGGTGCACTTATTTATTGAAGCGCTTGACAAACATTTATTATTTTGTATGTGCATCGGCGTTCGGTTTAAATATTTCATTATTGGACATTGTATTTGGGCACAATCCGCCGACTCTTGGGCTGTCCAACTGCTTTATTCTTTATTTGGACAAAAGGAAACACAAAAACCAAACCATGCTAATTGTGAAATAGGGCTATTTTTTTTAGATTTGAGATGAATAAATTTATATTTACATGCCTTGTGAAGTGCTCACACAATCCATGGGAGGAGATTGTACCCAATTTGTCTTTTTGCCTCATGTCATGCAAACTCTCTTCTTTCTTTTGATGAGTTTTAGTAGAGTTCTTTCTTATTGGGGACCTTCTGGCACTCACTTCGTATGCATCCAGCATCCGATTTGTGTACCAGTGAACACCATATTGGAGAATATGAAAATTTCCCATAAGTTTGGAACACGTGATCAAATCTTTGGATTTGTCATAACTTGAACACTATAACTCCAAATCGAGCGCTCTATAGCTCAATAGATTCTATTTTTCAAGCGATTTCTAATGATGGATCACATCATATGGTTTTGAGAAACTTATTGACATGTTATCCCGATGCCACCTTTTTAGTATTCAAAAAATGGGAATTTGGAGATTCCCAAACTCACTAATATTGTGTTAGTGGTATCAAAGCAAAGCTGAGATGATCAAGGGCTTCCAATTGCTTGCCATCTCACGCGAAGATGGAGCTCCTGGAATGAACGGGCTCTACAGTAAGTCTTGCGAGTAATCGTCAATACTAGCGTGTTCCTAGTGGTGAAGAACTTGACAGAACCTAAAATCCTTTGTCTTGCACTACTCAGAACTCGGGTAAGTTACTATGTATAAAAATGTGCATTATGTAAGTTCAAAAGAAGGGAATATTAAAAAAGGTAGTCTTACATATATACATTCATAGAAGGAAAAAAAATTTAATGCATAAATTTATTCATAAAAGGAGTATATATATTCCATATGTGTATTTTTTACATAAGGGTATTATTAATTCATTAAAATTAAACCGACAAAAGTAAATTACCTAGCAGTTTTCAGCTACAAAAAAAATAAATAGGTTGGCACTATGTCCTAACCTTAATTTATTACGAGTACACTCTAAACTCATAAATGTCCATCAACTTCTCTCACAAGGAATCCACCTTGTGTACCACCGGGCCTTCTAGAGCCAACGGAGCCATCAGATTTGGGTTCCTAGTAGCAGAGAAGGAGCTGTTATTTTGATCCATGTTTTTGGTCATGAAAGGAGCTCTAGGAGATCGAATGCTTGGAGAGTGCTTGTGAGTAGTGCGAGACAAAGGATTTCAGGTTTTGGTAATACATATTGATTTGAATCATTCTGCTTTGTCATTATTGTGTTTATCTCTTGTGAATTCTTTATGTTCTCTTCCATCTCCTATCTCTGGTCCCTGGTGGATACAACCTTTCGACAAAAACCCCTCCAACATTGTAACGTGTCCACTAGTGTCATCCTTAGCAGTCCATCGAAAAGGAAGTCTAGAAAGCTCCGCCCGGCACTCCCATGGAATGTTACGAGGTTTGCGATCTAGGCCTTTCCGCTTTTGCCACGCAGTGGAAGTATTCCGGCCATTCCCACTTAGGATCGATTGGAATTAGGGTTTTCTTGATTGGTCATTTCCTAACAGCAACTAGCATCGGACCCAAGAGAACTACTTTACGCAGAAACGCCAGGTCTGAAGCGGATTCACGCTGCATTTGGTTCAAGGAGAATGGGAAACGAGAGGGAGGCAAGCTCAACCTCTCTGCCATAAGGCATAGTCCCATTCCGTTCCCCTAAAACATCGTAAATCAGGTTTAATCATAACTCTAGGTCAACAATTTTATTGTTCATGTCCTTTGACGATCATCCCACTGTTCCTCGTGATTTGAGAAAAAATCTTGGCCAACCAGGACCACCCATCCGTAGGATAGACCTATGGCCGATGCTCCGCACTTTCCTCGGGTTGTTTTAGTTATTTAATTACCTAACACATTAGTTGGACATGTAACAATCAGCTTCTTTAATTAACCCGTCAGGCACTGGTTCTTTCACGTAATCTTATCACTTGACATAGAAAAACAATATTAGACAAGTTTCTTATTAATAGCTTATCATATATATTTTCGAAATACAAAGAGTTTAGCCTGTAGGCTTATCCACAATCCGCTGAAGGCTATCCAGCGATCCACAGGGATCACTAATCCAAGTTTCCGCTCCTAGACTAGTATGCGGGCCTCGAGATCCAATCCCGAGTCACGTCAGCCTCTTGTGCAAGACCCGGAAGGCGAGGGATTTATGGCCAAAGCCCCCCCTAGCACCCAAGCGTCCTCCTGCTCCAAGTAGTGCTCAACGGAGAGACCTCTTACGATGGGTTTGGTCCACGTTCCTGGTGCGGTCAACAACCCCCTTGGTTAGGGTCAGGCATGCAGTTGGGGGTAGCTGAAGCTTCCTCTCCCTTCAAGCCTTCAACCTGAAGTATAGATATTCTTTTTTCTTTTAATTCATTGGTCAAACAAAGCCAAACAGTGCTCTAAAATCTGTAGCAAGCACAAACATTTCCATTGATTGTTTTTGTTGGTAAACTGCTAAGGAATGAATCCTTCCTTTCGAGTGTGTCCAGCACTCGATCCGTGATGACTTGCAACTTGGCAAGATCCCCTATATCCTGGGTTAGGGCATACCCTATTAACCCAAATTGGTCAAACCTTGAGTTCATTGGTTACTTCAGTCAAGCGGCTGGTCTTTAGTATTTTAAACAATCTTCCTTACTCAAGAAGGATACTAAAGTATTCATCCTTTTGCAAGATAACTTGTGTAAGGATCCACCAACCCCATTGCGAGACTTTGGCCATTCTCTTGTGATCCAATCACAAGATCATATGACTCCGCATTTGCTACGCAAGAGTCCCAAAAAACAATGCGATAATGGAGTCACGAAACAATTTTTTTCAAGTTCTTTAAGCAGACGTCGTTAGACCTAGGGTTTCCAAGCTTCATCTTTGTAAGATTCTCAAGGACAAACCCTAGTTCCTTTTACGATTACAATTCATTGTCCCTACATTCAGGGAATGTGGGCAAGTATTTAAGGTATAGGCATTTCTTGGAATTTAACTCATTCCCAACGAGTATTTCATAGCATAGGTGTTTAAGTTTATGCCAATTGGTTAACTCTAGAAGATAATTTCAAGATTACTTCCACATGATTCGTTGACTATGCGTAAATTGATTTCTTAACTCAACGGTTTGAGGTCAGGTATAGGTTATGCTAATTTCAACTAATCTTCCCTTTTCTTTGCGAACAATATTCATGCTAAATAGGCAACCTTTTTCTTGCTAATTTATACAGTTAACAACGATAATTTCATAAAGTTTATGCATCGTAAAAGTTGTTTCATACTTTGCACTTTCCATGATGATTCATTGCGATATGGGTTAATAGTGCGGGATGCAGTTTATACTTCTAGGCTTAACCGAGGTATACTATTTTAATGGATAATAATCTATTCTTATAATTCATTTCAATGCATAAGCTATTTGCTAGAAATGCTTTTACGCTTTCTTTATTTCGCATGTTTCATTAAAAGTATTAACGACTAAGTTCCTTCGTCGTGAGCATCTAGGAAAAACTGTATCCTATTTCTAATAATTAACCTTGCATGTTTGAATTACAACAATATCAAATAAAAATTAAGAAGGAAAACCTAGGTTTGGGGTGAAATGTCCACATGGATACTGGGAGATAATCCTCCCGTGGTTGCGCCTTGGATTTTCTTAAGAAGCATCGCAATTGTAGTTTTTCGAACGTGGAAGCAGCTTTACACTCCTTTTCGGAGTTCCACCGTCGCTCCCTTGCACTTCAATACTCTTCTTTCTTTCGAGTAGGGGAAAAAACCAAAGTCCCAAGGGTATTTTGAAAAGGCAAGGAATGGCTAAGGGGTTTAACCACAAGGAGGGGGTAGTAAGACCTTTTAAAGCCTTAGTACTTTTGGGGGGAAAAGGGACTTATAAAGCCCAAGAAAAAGGGCTTATAGGTGGTTAAAAAGGGTTTACGCACGGGGGGGTGAAAGGGCTTAAGGTTTAAACTCAGGGGAGGGGGGTGATAATAGGCACAATTAGGGCCCTTGGAAGGTTTTACGATACGGGGGTGAAGGGGGTTTGAAGGGATAAAACACCGGGGGGGGGGGGGGGGGGGGGGAGGGGGGAGGGGTTTTCCAAAATACCATGGAAAAAGCTTATAGGGGTTAAAACCGGGATTCCAACACCCATGGTAGAGGGGGCTTAAAATACAGGGGTAATAATACAAAGGGTTTTAAAACCCACAAGAAGGGGGGCTTATTAAGCCCTTTGGAAGCTTCCCCCCCAGGAAGCTTCTAAAAGCTTCCCCACGTGGAGGGGGAAAGCTTAACGAAGCTGGCCGCGTGATGGACAGGTGGCAGGCCTACGACTGTAGGTGGCGTGTTGGGAGGACAGGCAGCGGACGGCAGAGTCAAGTGGCAGCGGCGGAGTGCTCCCACACATCTTCTCCTCTCCCATTGAATGCATTAGCTTAGGGCCAGCACTCTCTTCATCTTCAGTCCTTCGTCCCTCCTTCAGCAACACAACGACGTCCCATGTTTTTCTTTTTTTCCTTGCCATGGCAATAGCCCCCTCTATTAAATAGGGGAGGGGAGGGGGATTCTCCCTGTCCTATGTGTCGTATCGCATGGCCTCCCACACCAGCGAGCTCCCACCGAGGAGCTTCCACTTCCTTGCTATTCCCCTCCCCTTCCAGCACATCAGTGGTCTGGGGAGGGGAATATATATATATATATTTATATTATCCTTAAAAAAAATATTTATGCGGACGTTACATTCTCTCCCCCTTAGAGGAATCAAGATGTCCTCATCTCGAGATAAACTGGGGATATTGATGGTTAAGAGTGCCTTCATCTACCCAAGTGGCATCCTCTTCGAGATAATCTTTCCACTGGATGAGGCATTCTCTCAAGATTCTGGATCTTAATTGTCTCTCCCTAGCATCTAAGATCCTGTCAGGCCTTAGTTCAAGGACTCCTTGACTAGGCATTACAACGTGTTGATCATCAAGTACATGGTTAGGATTAGGTACATATTTCTTCAATAGGCTGATATGGAATACATTGTTAACCTTTAGGTTCTCAGGAAGTTGCAATTTATAAGCATTAGGTCCTAGGCATTTGAGGATCTTGTACAGCCCACAATACCTTAGACTTAGCTTCTTGCAATCTCCTAAGGATAGGGAACTCTTTTTAGGGCGTACGCGAATGAAGACCATGTCTCCTTCTTTGAAGAATCTTTCTTGACGCTTCAAATCCGCGTATGCCTTCTGTCTATCCTTGGCCGCTTGTATGTCCTATTTTATTGACTTTATTTGGTCATCCATCTCTTCCAACATCTGCCTTGAAGCTTCAACCCTTAAGGTTGGATCAGAAAAGTTTAGGGGACTTCTGCAGTCATGACCATATAATGCTTGGAAAGGGGTCATCTGAATGCTTTGCTGGTAAGAAGCATTGTAGGCAAATTCAACCAAAGGCAAGTATTGAATCCACCTCTTTGGATCTCGACAACAGTATGCCCTAAGCGTATCCTCGATGACTTGATTTACTCGCTCTATTTGGCCATCCCTTTTGGGGATGGTAGGCGGTGCTAAAACAGAGTTGAGTCCCAATAGCTTCAAAGATAGCTCTCCAGAAGTGTGATGTGAAGAGAGAATCACGATCACTAATGATTCTCCTGGGTAAACCATGTAGCTTGAATATCTCCTTGATAAAAAATCTTGCAATGTCTGAGGCTTTATAGTTTGTCTTTACTGGAATAAGGTGTGCAACCTTAGTAAGCATGTCAACCACAACCATGATGGAGTTGTATCCTCCCTGGACTTGGGGTAGGCCTACAACAAAATCCATACTGATGAATTCCCATTTCATTTGGGGGATGTCAAGCGGTTGTAGTTTTCTTGGCATC
This sequence comes from Lygodium microphyllum, assembly GCF_053477565.2. Lineage (NCBI taxonomy): Eukaryota > Viridiplantae > Streptophyta > Polypodiopsida > Schizaeales > Lygodiaceae > Lygodium > Lygodium microphyllum. The sequence continues at coordinate 123,319,039 of NC_141148.1, read as the reverse complement.
ATGACATGTTCGGCTTTGATACGTTGGAAAGACAAACACTCGCTGACATATTTGAGAACGTCACCTTTGAGCCTCTCCCAATGGTAGCTCTTCCTAACTGCATTAAGAGTCTTAGCATAGCCAAGATTTCCTGCGAAAGGGGAATCATGAGCTTCCCACAATATCTTTTGCTTAAGTGACTAGCTTGCTAGTATACACAGCCTTGTTCTATAGTAGACAAGTCCATTATTGATAGAAAATTCATGATACTTAGCATGCAGCTTTTGATTCTGATCCTTGATAGAGATTTCCCTTAGCATTGTTTGGTAGGCCGGATCATGGCATGCTTCCTCTCTAGCTAAGTATAGGGTTGTTTGGCATAGACTTTTGTAGCTAGAGATCTAGTTGTTGATGGATTCTGCAGGATTAGAGAATTAAGGAATGCCTTGCGACTGAGTGCATTGGCAACTACATTCTCTTTTCCTGGTCGGTACTTGATTTCAAAGTCATACTCCTCCAACACTTCAATCCACCGACGTTGCCTCATGTTGAGCTCGTTCTGGGTAAAGATCCATTTGAGACTCTTATGGTCAGTTACTAGAGTAAACTTATTACCCAACAGGTAGTGTCTCCAAAGCTTTAGAGCATGGATGACAGCCAATAATTCCAGATCATGCATAGCATAATTCCTCTCATCACTCTTCACTTTCCTTGAAGAGTATGCTACAGGATGACCTTCCTGCATGAGTACACACCCCAAGGAAAGAATGCTAGCATCAATTACTACCTTGAACTCCTTATTGAGGTCTGGAAGTTTTAGAATAGGTGTTGATACAAAACTTTTCTTCAATCTGTCGAAGCTATTTTGTTCGGGAGTTGATTATGTAATGGAAGTTTGCTTCTTCAGTAAGTCTGTCACATGTGCTGCAATCAAAGCATAATTTTTTATGAAGACCCTATACCATCTTGTCAATCCAAGAAAGCTGCGTATCTCTTTGACAGATGTCGGTATTGGCCATTCAAGCACATCTCTCCACTGAGATTCCTTCTACTGATACTATGAATCCCAGGTATTCAATCTGACGTTTGAAGAATGCACACTTCTTCATCTTACCATACAGCTTATGCGACCTCATTGTCTGAAGGACAATCTGAAGTTGGGGTTCATGATCTTCCTCTTGTTTAGAATAGACTAAAGTGTCATCGAAGAAGAAAAGCACGAAATCATCAAGACATGGCCTAAATATATCTTGCATTAACCTGTTGAAGGTGGCAGGTGCATTCATAAGCCCGAATGACATAACTAGGAACTCAAAGTGCCCATATCTTGTATTGAAGGCCGTCTTGGGAATATCTTCTTCCTTGATTCTTATCTGATAGTAACCTGACGTGAGATCAATCTTGGAAAAGATCTTTGCCCCCTGAAGATGATCAAGAAGCTCATCTATTCTAGGGATAAGGTACTTGTTCTTGACCGTTGATTGATTCAATCCTCGATAATCAATACATAGTCGAAGTGTCCCATCTTTCTTTTTCTGGAATAGTACTGGAGCTCCCCATGGTGAACTACTAGGATGGATGTAGCCCTGATCTAGCAGGTACTTGAGTTGTTCTTTTAGCTCAATTACTTCTGGTATGGACATTCTATAAGGTCTCTTTGCAATTGGCGCAGCTCCTGATACTAACTTAATCTCATGATCCACTTCTCTTTGAGGCGAGACTTCCGTCAACTCTTCAGGGAATACGTCCACGTATTCCTTTAGCCAAGAAGGTCCTTCATTAGACCCTTGTTTCTAATCTAACTTGTTGAGTTTGATCAAGTAGACAGGTAATCCTTTCCTGACTCCTAGGACAGATGTAGCCTTGGTCTAACAGTTGCTTGAGTTTCTCCTTCAGCTCAATCGCTTCCGGGATGGACATTCTATATGGTCTCTTTGCAATCAGTGCAGCTCTTGGCACTAGCTTGATTTCATGATCAACTTCCCTTTGAGGCGGAAGTTCTGTCAGCTCTTTAGGAAATATGTCTGCATATTCCTTTAGCCATGAAGGTTCTTCCCTAGACTCCTGATTTTGATCAAGCTTATTTAGCTTAATCAAGTAGACAGGTAGCCCCTTTCTAACTCCTTTTATTATTCGAGATGCTTTGGCTAGTTGGATTTTTGGCTTCCTAGCCTCTCCTTGAGTTGTGACCAATTCCCCTTCAGAATTTCAAAAGGAAAGTTGGCCCTTTCCACAGTGAATTGGGCATCATTAGGTTTAAGCCAATCCATTCCGAGTAAACACTCATGGATACCTAGGTTCATAACCCTGAATCTGATCGAAGTCAACTTTCCTCCTAGTAGGAATTCCACCTTAGCAGTTTGCCTGGTACAAGTGACCTCACAACCATTTACTAATTCCACAAGCAAGGTGGGTGCATCTTTTGTGGCTATTCCTAATCTTTTTGCACAAATTGGTGAAATGAAGGAATGTGTACTGCCACAATCAATCAAGGTTTTGAAGCTTTTACCTTGATAATCCGTTGGAGTCTGAATCACCGAAAATTGGCAATTCGGACCTTTCTTGTGAAGAGCGGCATGGACTGTTGCCCTCTCAAAGTCTTCTTTCATGGTTGGGTCTTCTTTATCACCGAACTCCTTGTTGGCGACAGTGGTGGTTCTCCCTCTGGCCCGGATGGCGGCTCCTTGGCCACAGATGGTTTCCTGGGATGGTCCTTGACGTTGTCCTCCATTAAGCTTGGGACACTGCCTTTTGAAATATTCAGGCTCGTTGCAATGGAAGCAACAAAGATTGTGGCCATTACCTTGGGTAGGAACAAAATTGTTGGCAGCGTTCGCCCTAGCTTTCTTCCTTTGTTCCTGATTTTGGCCCTGCGTTCTCTTGGCCTAGGACCTATACACTCCCTTGTTTTGATTCTTGTAAGACCAAGTCTTGTTACTTCTTGGTCTGGTCTACACCTCCTGTATTATGGGTGCAGCTCGAATGAGCGCATCTTGAAGATATGTGGGGCACATTGATTTGAGGCGGGTGTTTATAGGTGGGTTTAATCCAGCACAAAACTTTGATACCTACTATGTCATATCCATTTGTGGCGCATACTTCAAAAGAGAGACCAACTTTGAATAGTAAGCATGAAGGGATAGACCAAGTTGCTTCAGTTCATAGAACTCATTCATCTTCTGTGTGCGATAGGCAGGTGGTAGATATCTTCCTCACATAGCTCTTCTTAGCTTTTCCCAAGTAACTGACCCTTTCGAGATCCCTTGATCTCTACACCATTGCTTCCACCAAAGCCTTGCATCGCCGGTAAGCTTCATCTTGGCGAGCATTGCTTGGTTAGCGGGTGCAATACCGGCAGCTTCGAAATAATCCTCCATGGATTCGATCCAGATCATGGTCCTTCCTTTTCCATCAAATTCTGGTGGCTTGATTTGCTTGAGAAGACACTTCTTCTCCTGAATCACGGCCGTACTTGGTGTAGGGGTCGGACTAGGGGTCTGAACTTGAGGTTGTGCCTAGTCATGATTAAAACTCTTTACGTTAAAAACTTGCCAAATGTTTCTCACACTACTTTACATGCCTAGTTCAGCTTTCAACCAAGTGACCTAATCACTTAACTCCGTACCATCCCACTCACAACCATGACAAACATTGATAAAAAAAGTTTATTTCATTCATATCGGCATAGCCCTTCTGAGTACAATAATTTTTGGGAAGATGGAACAAGCTGATACATCAATTAGGGGAGAATAAGATTGTGTTACATTGAGCTACGAGAACTGAGTAATAGTATGGATTTGGGTCATGGATTTTCAGGAATGGATAGGTCATTGGAAGATTAGGGTATCGACAGGGATTAGTGGAGTCACTTCCTCATACACGTACTTGTTTTGCTTAACCTTTCGACCACCGACATGTAGGGTTGCATTTGCGTGAGCCTCAACAAAGATGAATAGCTTCACAATATTTAAGTCCTCCAACCACTTGATTCTCTTTAAGTTGGTTCGAAGGTATGCAAATCGGTGGGCAGCTATGTAATAGATTCCTGAATCACCCGTCCATCTCCATTCCATGTACAGGGGTGAAGGATTGTAGATGCGGTCTAGGATATTCATCATATCGATCATCCGTCGATAATTTGAAGCACGCATTGCAGTCATAAACATAACCTGGAACACCAAGAATTTGTTCCATGCTTGTAACATGTCCACTTGTATCTTCAGGACGTGTCTTAGCAGACCATCAAAAAGGATGTCTAGAAAGCTCCGCCCGGCACTCCCATGGAATGTTACGGGGTTTACGATTTAGGGCTTTCCGCATCTGCTACGTAGCGGAAGTATTCCGGCCATTCCCACTTAGGATCGACCTAAATTAGGGTTTTCCTTATTGGTCATTTCCTAACGGCAACTAGCGTCGGACCCAAGCGAACTACTTTATGCAGAAACGCCAGGTCCAAAGCGGATTCATGCTGCACTTGGTTCAAGGAGAATGGGAAACAAGAGGGATGCAAAGCTCAACCTCTTTGCCATAAGGCATAGTCCCATTCCGTTCCCCTAAAATAGCGTAAATCGGGTTCAATCATAACTCTAGGTCAACACTTTTGTTGTTAGTGTTCTTTGATGATCTTCCTGTTGTCCATCGTGATTTGAGAAAAGTTTTCGGCCTACTGGGACCACCCATCCGTAGGACCTATGGCCCATCCTCCACACTTTCCTCGAGTTGTTTTAGTTATTTAATTACCTAACACATTAGTTGGACAAGTAGCAATCAACTTCTTTAATTAACCCGTTAGCCACTGATTCTTTCACGTAATCTTATCACTTGACATAGAAAAACAATATCAGACAAGTTCTTTATTAACAGGTTATCACATTTATCTTTGAAATACAAAGAGTCCAGCCGGTAGGCTTATCCACAATCCTCCCGAAGACTATCCAGCAATCCACAGGGATCACTAAACCAAGTTTCTACCTATAGACAAGTATGCGGGCCTTGAGATCCAATCCCGAGTCATGTTAGCCTCTTGTGCAGGGCCTGGAAGGCGAGGGATTTACGGCCAGAGCCCCCCTGGCACCCAAGCATCCTCCTGCTCCAATTAGCGCTTAACGGAGAGACCTCTCATGGTGGGTTCCGTCCACTTGCCTGGCGTGGTTAACAACCCCCTTGGTTAGGGTCAGGCAGGCAGTCTCGGGGGTAACTGAAGCTGCCTCTCCCTTCAGGCCTTCAACTTGAAGTATAGATATCCATTTATCTCTTAATTCATTGATCAAACAAAGCCAAACAGTTCTCTAAAATCTGTAGCAAGCACAAACATTTTCATTGATCGTTTTTGTTGGCAAACTGCTAAGGAATGAATCCTTCCTTTCGAATGCGTCTAGCACTCGATTTGGGATGACTTGCAACTTGGCAAGATCCCCTATATCCTGGGTTAGGGCGTATCCTAATAACCCGACTTGGTCAAACCTTAAGTTCATTGGTTATTTCATTTTATCGGCTGGTCTATTGCTTCCAAGCAATCTTCTTTACTCCAGAAAGATATTAAATTAGGATGATTATTCATCCTCTTGCAAGATAACTTGTGTAAGGACCTGCCATCCTCGTTGCGAGAATTTGGCCATTGCCTTGTGATCCAATCATAAGATCATATGACTCCACACTTGTTGCACAAGTATCGCATTGAATGGAGTCACGAAACAATCTATTCCTGATTACATTAGGCTGACGTCGTTAGACCTAGGGTTCCAAGTTTCATCTCGTAAGATTCTTGGGAACAAACCCTAGTTCACTGTCCAAGTACATTTCACTATCCCTACATTTAGTGAATGTGGGCAAGTATCTAAGGTATAGGAGTTTTAGTTTTAGCGATACGTAACGATTAGGTCACGCGTTGATTTCCTAGTGAATTTCTTGGTATTAAACTCTTTCTAAACGAGTACTCCATGGTTTAGGTGTTTTAGGTTTATACCAATTTGGTTAACTCTAGAAAATAATTACGTGATCATTTCCACATGACTCATTGTCTATGCCTAAATTAATTTTTCAACCTTAACTTCGATTAAGGTCACGCATAGGTTAGGTTAATTCCAACTAATCTTCCTATAACTTTGCGAACAAAATTCATGCTAAAAAAACAACCTTTTTCTTGATAATTTATGCATTTGAAAAACAATAATTTCCTAGATTTATGCATTGTAAGAATCATTTCATGCTTTGCACTTTCCATGATGATTCATTGTGAAGAGGATATGGGTTAATAGTGCGATATGCAGTTTATACATCTAGGCTTAAATGAAGTATTCTATTTTAATGGACATTAATCTAATTTTTAATTCATTTCAATGCATAAAGCTATTTGCTAGAAATGCATTTATGCTTCCTTTATTTTGCATGTTCTATTGAAAGTATTAATGACTAAGTTCCTCCGTTGTGAGCATTTAGGACAAAAACATATCCTATTTCCAACAATTAACCTTGCATGATTGAATTACAACAATACCAAATAAAAACTAGGAAGGAAAACCTGGGCTTGGGGTGAGATATCCACGTGGATGCCAAGACATGACCCTCCCGCGGCTGTGCCTTGGACTTTCTTAGGAGGCATTGCAATTGTAGTCTTTGCGTCGTGGAAGCAGCTTTACAATCCCTTTTGAAATTCCAGCATGGCTCCCTTTTTGCAATAACTTGCACCATCCATCAAAAGCAGTTTAAGGAGGCTTCCTCCTTGAAGTAGGGAATTCAGAAGAGGGTGCTTCAAAATTTCTCACGACTAAGACCCATTGAAACCATGGGGAAGGCTTAATGGCCTTTGTAAAATCACATGAACGGGGAATAGAAAGGAGTGGAATCACTTACGAGGCTTTTGAGTGGGAAAGGAAGGTGTCAAACGACCCTCAACATTCTTCTTTCTTTTACGTGTGGGGAAAGAAACAAGGTGCGGGAGAGTTCCAAGGGGTATTTTTGCATGGGGCAAGGAAAGGGCTAAGGTAAAATTTTCTTGGGGGAAAATGGGCCCTATAGAATCTTAAGGGAGAACTCCAAGGGGAAAAAGTGGCCTTCAAGGCTATGGGCCTAAGGGGGTTTTTTTAGAAAACACGAGGGGAAAAGGAAATGTTATTTGGAGTAAGCTTTTATGGGGGGAAAACCCTAAGGAAGCCTTAGAGAGAGATTTTTTTATAAAGTAGAAAAAGTAGCCTTTAAAGGCTATACCTTTCGGAATGAGGGAAAAGGCCTAAGGGCCCTTAAAGGAAACCTTGGAGGGGGAAGGTAATCCTAAAGAAAAAACCATAGGAAGGGGGCTAAGGGAAATTTAAAACATGGGGGAAGGGGGTTTCAAGCTCAAAGGAAAGGGGGCTAAGAAGGCCCTCCCCTTGAAAGCTTCTAAGCTTCTAGAAGCTTACCTTGGGGGGGGGGGGGGGGGGAGATTTGGAGGCCGTCTGTTGGCGGCGACGTCTCTGACTCGATGACAGGGTCTCGTCTTCGCAGCGCCGTGTCACTCTACCACAAGGCGGCTAGTGCAGAATCCCTCCTCCCTTCTCTCCCTCACGCACTCAGAGTATCTCCTCTCTCTTTTCTCCCTCACGTATTCAACTAGCATCTTATGGCAGTGTCTCCTTCTGTCCCCCTTGCACAGCGTCCCGACTGTTTTTTATAGGGGGAGGGAGGGGTTCCTCCCTCCCCTACGCGGTAGCAGCATGGCCATATTACTCCAGCGAGCTCCACCAAGGAGCTTTCACATACCTTCTATTCCCCTCTCCCTCCAGCACGACTGTCGGCTAGGGGGGGGATAAGGGGAATAATTAAAAATATATATATCATGATACTATTATTTATCCCAAATAAAATATCCTTTGTAGAGGCGATTTATGCGTGAAGTTCGGGATGTTACAATGCTTCACGACTTTGCAAGTCAGCATTGATAAGTTAGTAAGGAAATTCTCTTAACAGCAACATTTGCTCTACTTCCCCTCATTAAGTTTTCTTGTAAATATTAGTTCTTCGTTGGTTGGCTCTCATACCAACTGTAACGTGTCCACCTATTCTCTCATAGGACACGTCTTAGCAGCCCATCGGGAAGAGAGTCCAGAAAGCGCGGCCCGGCACTCCCACGGAATGTCACAAGGTTTATGATCTAGGTCTTCCCGAGTCTACCACGAAGTGGAAGCATTCCAGCCATTCCCACTTATGACCGACCTGAAGCAGGGATTTCCTAGTGGTCAAATTCCTAGAACAGTAGCTAGTGTCGAACCCCAGGCGAACTACTTTATGCAGAAACATTAGGGTCGAAGTGGATTCATGCTGCACTTGGTTCAAGGAGAGTGGGAAACGAGAGGGATGCAAAGCTAGACCTCTTTACTTGTAAGGCATAGTCCCATTTTGTTCCCCTAAAACAACATAAATCGGTACTCTAGTATCCTAGATTCTAAGTCATCATTCCTTGCAGTCAATTTCCTTTGAGAAAAGTTCCTGGCCAACCGGGACCACCCATCTGTAGGACAGACCCACGACCACATCGACCACACTTTCCTCAGGGTTGCTTTAGTTTTCTAATTACCTGCCACATTTAGTTTGACACGCAAAAATAACTTCCTTAATTAGCCAATTATTCACCGGTTCCTTCACGTAATTTAAGCACTGACATAGAAAAACAATGTCAAACAAGTTCCTTTTCAACAATTGATCTTATTTATTAGTCTTTGGAATACATCATATAATCCAGCCCGAAAGCTAATCCATAATCCGCCCAAAGGCAATCCATAATCTGCTCGAAGGCTAATCCAACAATCCTCAGGGATTACTAATCCAAGTTTCCGCCCGTAAACTAGTATGCAGGCCTCGAGATCCAATCCCGAGTCACGTCGGCCTCTTGTGTAGGACCCGGAGGCAAGGGATTTATAGCCAGAGCCCCCCCTAGCACCCAAGCATCCTGCTCAAAGTAGCACCCACGGAGAGACCTCTCGTGGCGGGTTCAATCCACGTACCCGCCCGGCGCGGCTAACAACCCCCTTGGTTAGGGTTAGGCAGATAGTCGAGGGTAACTGATGCTTCCTCTCCCTCCATGCCTTCAACCTGAAGCATTTATTATCTTTCCATATTTATTTCCTTGAGCAAAGAAAGTACAAACAGTGCTCCTAACTTATACAAACACAATCAATCCAGTGGTCATTTACTTGGCCAACTACTAAGGTGTGAATCCATCTCTCCGAATGCATCCAGCATTCGATACGTGATCAATTGCGACTTGGCAAGATCCCTCCAGGGTTTTGTTGCTTGTTTTACCCTTTTATCCTTGGGTTAGGGTTTATACCCTATTAACCCAAATTAACCAACACCTTAGGTTCCTTAAATTAAGACAATAAGTCTTGGGAAACCTTGCCGCCCTAACTCGATTGGTCAATTTCTTGCTAGGCAATTCATAGTTACCCTAACTTGGCAACTCAGTCTCACAGAAGGTGATGTAGCAGGATGACTACTCATCCTCTTGCAAATTAACTTGTACTTAGATCCTACCAACCCTTGTTTTAAAGAGTGGCAAATCTAGCTTGTGACTTCAAGACAAAGGCATGCAACGTTACAACTTGTTGCATAGGAGTCGCATCTGACTTGTGGGATCGTTTCTCCCATCGCTTGGTATTCCTTGGTCAAGGATACCTTGGTCAGGATGTAGGGTTTGGGATGTCTTCATGACCCAACCCAACCCCTTAACCCCACTAGGCCGTCAACATTTGACCCTAGGGTTTTAGAAGTCTAGTAATCGGCTAATTCGCCCTAGGGTAAAAACCCTAGATCGTTATTGTATGGAAGTCTAACTAACCCTAACATTCCATAAATGTATTCGAGGAAGGCCATGTGCACAAGGCTTATGGAAGCCTTGTTAGAAGCTTCTAAGAAGCTTCAGTTTGGAACAGAATGACATGGAGGGGAAATGATTGGGAAGGAGGAGATTGATGACAAAGGGGAGGAATTATGATGATGATGGCGGTGGAATGGGCAGGCGGCAGCATCAAGGTAGTAGGTGGCAACCTAGCGGATTTCACCGCGTGATGGCGGCAGCACGACTACTCCTTTTCTCTCTCTTCTCTCGCCCTCCAAGCTCCAAGGGGGATTCATATAGTGTGTAAGGGGGGGAGATCCCCACACATGGAGGGAGGCACGATCCCCTCCCCAACTCCTCTCAACCCCACTTAACTCACTTCCTCTCACACTCCTCTCCCCTGCCATGCATCGGCTAAGGGGGAGGGGTTTATAATAAAAAAAAATTGCAAAATTTTTAACCATTATCCTTTTTCCTTTCCCGTAAAGGGTGTTCTCATGGGGCCTTGCGGTCTTCAAGCTGCGGCCTTTTATGCCCCATACGGGTGGAGTATATTAGCGCGCAAGGATAAGCACTTGACCACTAACATTATTGCGTTGCGGGAGATGACTTAGCACTACTTTTGTGCGAGTGTGTAGTGGTCAAAACTCATTAATATTTTGTGCGAAAATATTACACAACTAATGCAAAACATCATTGGAGATTTTGTTCAAAGGTTCTCCCATCTTGTCTTTCCTTCTTCTAACAAACTTTCACATCCAGTTCACCCATGTTTGTAACGTCTGCGTAAACATTTTTTTAAAGGATAATACAAATTTTTTTATATATATTCCCCTCCCCAACCAACTGATGTGCTAGAAGGGGAGGGGAATAGCAAGGAAGCAGAAGCTCCTCGATGGGAGCTCACTGGTGTGGGAGGCCATGGAATGGAACACATAGGAGAGGGAGAATCCCCCTCCCCTCCCCTATTTAATAGAGGGGGCTATTGCTGTGGCAAGGAACAAAAAGAAAAACATGGGACGCCGTCATGTTGCTGAAGGAGGGACAAAGGACTGAAGATGAAGAGAGTGCTGGCCCTAAGCTGATGCAGTCGACGGGAGAGGAAGAAGACGTGTGGGAGCACTCCGCCGCTGCCGCTTGACTCTGCCATCCGCTACCTGTCCTCCTAGCACGCCAACTGCAGTCGCAGGCCCGCCACCTGTCCATCACGTTGCTAGCTTTGTTAAGCTTTCCCCCTCCATGTGGGGAAGCTTTTAGAAGCTTCCTAGGGGGGAAGCTTCCAAAGGGCTTAATAAGCCCCCCTTCACTCCCCCCTTCTTGTGGGTTTTAAAACCCTTTGTATTATTACCCCCGTATTTTAAGCCCCCTCTCCCATGGGTATTGGAACCCCGGTTTTAACCCCTATAAGCTTTTTCCATGGTATTTTGGAAACCCCCCCCCCCTTAGTGTTCTTAATTTTCCTTTAGCCCCTTACTTTTGGCTTCAGAAGCACCCCCCCCTCCCCCCCTTGTTTTATCCCTTGAAACCCCCTTCACCCCCGTATCGTAAAACCCTCCAAGGGCCCTAATTGTGCCTATTATCATCCCCCCCCCCCTGAGTTTAAACATTCAGCCCTTTCACCCCCCGTGCTTAAACCCTTTTTAACCACCTAAAAGCCCTTTTTCTTGGGCTTTATATATCCCTTTTCCCCCCAAAAGTACTAAGGCTTTAAAAGGTCTTACTACCCCCTCCTCGTGGTTAAACCCCTTAGCCGTTCCTTGCTTTTCAAAATACCCTTCGGACTTTGGTTTTTTCCCCTACTCGAAAGAAAGAAGAGTATTGAAGTGCAAGGGAGTGACGGTGGAACTCCAAAAAGGAGTGTAAAGCTGCTTCCACATTCGAAAAACTACAATTGCAATGCTTCTTAAGAAAGTCCAAGGCGCAACCACAGGAGGATTATCTCCCGGTATCCATGTGGACATTTCACCCCAAACCCAGGTTTTCCTTCTTAATTTTTATTTGATATTGTTGTAATTCAAACATGCAAGGTTAATTATTAGAAATAGGATATATTTTTTCCTAGATACTCACGACGAAGGAACTTAGTCGTTAATACTTCTAATGAAACATGGGAAATAAAGAAAGCGTAAAAGCATTTCTAGCAAATAGCTTATGCATTGAAATGAATTATAAGAATAGATTATTATCCATTAAAATAGTATACTTCGGTTAAGCCTAGAAGTATAAACTGTATCTCGCACTATTAACCCATATCGCAATGAATCATCATGGAAAGTGCAAAGCATGAAATGACTTTTACGATGCATAAACTTTATGAAATTATCATTGTTAACTGCATAAATTAGCAAGAAAAATGTTTCTTATTTAGCATGAATATTGTTCGCAAAGAAAAGGGAAGATTAGTTGAAATTAACCTATTCTATGCCTGCTGACCTCAAATCGTTGAGTTAAGAAATCAATTTACGCATAGTCAACGAATCATGTGGAAGTAATCTCGAAATTATCTTCTAGAGTTAACCAAATTGGCATAAACTTAAACACCTATGCTACGAAATACTCGTTGGGAATGAGGTAAATTCCAAGAAACACCTATACCTTAAATACTTGCCCACATTCCCTGAATGTAGGGACAATGAATTGTAATCGTAAAAGGAACTAGGGTTTGTCCCTGAGAATCTTACAAAGATGAAGCTTGGAAACCCTAGATCTAATGACGTCAGCTTAAAGAACCTGAAACAAATTGTTTCGTGACTCCATTGTCACATAGTTCTATGCGACGCTTGCATAGCAAATGCGGAGTCATATGTTCTTGTGATTGAATCACAAGAGAATGGCCAAAGTTTCGCAATGGGGTTGGCGGATCCTTACACAAGTTATCTTGCAAAAGGATGAATACTTTAGTATCCTTCTTGAGTAAGGAAGATTGTTTAAAAGATAAAGACCAGCCGCTTGACTGAAGTAACCAATGAACTCAAGGTTTGACCAATTTGGGTTAATAGGGTATGCCCTAACCCAGGATATAGGGGATCTTGCCAAGTTGCAAGTCATCACGGATCGAGTGCTGTACACATTCGAAAGGAAGGATTCATTTCTTACCAGTTTGCCAACAAAAACAATCAATGGAAATGTTTGTGCTTGCTACAGATTTTAGAGCACTGTTTGGCTTTGTTTGACCAATGAATTAAAAGAAAACAGAATATCTATACTTCAGGTTGAAGGCCTAAAGGGAGAGGCAGCTTCAGTTACCCCCGACTGCCTGCCTGACCCTAACCAAGGGGGTTGTTGACCGCGTCGGGAACGTGGACCGAACCCGCCGCGAGAGGTCTCTCCTTTGAGCGCTACTTGGAGCAGGAGGATGCTTGGGTGCCAAGGGGGCTCTGGCCGTAAATCCCTCACCTTCCGGGTCCTGCACAACAGGCTAACGTGACTCGGGATTGGATCTCGAGGCCCGCATACTAGTTTACGGGCAGAAACTTGGATTAGTGATCCCTGTGGATCACTGGATAGCCTTCGAGCGGATTGTGGATAAGTCTACGAGCTGGACTCTTTGTATTTTGAAAATATATATGATAAGCTGTTAATAAGGAACTTGTCGGATATTTTTTTTTAATGTCAAGTGATAAGATTACGTGAAAGAACCAGTGCCTAATGGGTTAATTAAAGAAGCTCGTTGTTACATGTCCAACTAATGTTTCAAGGTAATTAAATAACTAAAACAACCGAGGAAAGTGCAGAGGATGGTCCATAGGTCTGTCCTATGGATGGGTGGTCCTAGTTGGCCGGGAACTTTTCTCAAATCATGAGGAACAGCGGGATGATCGTCAAAGGACAGAATAAAAAAAGCGTTGACCTAGAGTTATGATTAAACCCGATTTACGATGTTTTAGGGGAACGGAATGGGAATATGCCTTATGGCAGAGAGGTTGATCTTGCCTCCCTCTCGTTTCCCATTCTCCAAGAACTAAGTGCAGTGTGAATCCGCTTCAGACCTGGCGTTTCTGCGTAAAATAGTTCTCTTGGGTCTGACACTAGTTAATGTTAGGAAATGACTAATGAGGAAAACCCTAATTCAAGTCGATCCTAAGTGGGAACGGCCGAAATACTTCCGCTACATGGCAAACGCGGAAAGGCCTAGATCGCAAATCCCGTAACATTCCATGGAAGTGCCGGGCGGAGCTTTCTAGACTTCCTTTCCGATGGACTGCTAAGACGTGTGTTGGATGACACTAGTGGACACGTTATAGTTGGTATCAGAGCCAACCAACAACATATTTTTTTTAAATGAAATCTTGATAAGATGAAGTAAAGCAAATGTTGTTGTCCAAACATTTTCTTACCTTCAATGTCTTCTTGCAGGATTACGAAGCGTGGAACAAGTTCTTGGTATTTCGAGTCATTTTTATGACTGCAATGCATTCTCCGCATTATAGACAAAGGGTTGGGATGGTGAACATCCTGGAGCAGATCTATGATCCATCACCTTTGTACATAGAACGAAGATGGACGGATGCTTCAGGAATCTACTATATAGCCGCCCACCGGTTTGCTTATCTACAAACCAACCTAAAGAGGATCAAGTGGTTGGAAGACCTAAAAGTCGTGAAGCTGTTCATTTTTGTAGAAGCTCACGTAAACTCAACTTTACATATTTGAGGTCGAAGGGTTGAGATGAACTCATATGTATATGAGGAAGTAACCCATGTAGTCCCCGCCGACAGGATTAAAGTGTTGGGCCGCCATGAGAAGTATGGATTCCAACAGAAAGGATATCCTGAACTTCCAATGACTTACCGATTCCTGAAGATCCATGACCCGAAACCTTACTATTATACAGTTCCTGTAGATAAATGTAATACAATGTTGTTCTCCCCATACTAAATGTAACAATTGGCTTATCATCGCAAGAAATGTTGTATTCGAAAGGGCTATGGCCATATAAATACAAATAAATACTTCTTTTTATCAATGTCTAATTGCGCATAAGAGTTGATAAAAAGTTAAGTTTACATGATAACTGAATTAAAGATGTAATATAAATCAACGACGATTATCGTATAATAACGTTAAGAAAACCTTTATTCAGGCACAACCCTAGGTACAGGTTCCTAATTCGCCTCCTACATCAAGTACTGCTGTGATCCAGGAGAAGAAGTTCCTTCTCAAGCAGATTAAGCCACCCGAGTTTGACGGGAGAGGTAGATTCGTCCAAGCGGATGCTGAAATTTGGATTGAATCCATGGAGGATTACTTTGAAGCAGCCGGTACTGCACCCGCCAATCAAGCTATGCTCGCCAAGTTAAAGCTCACCGGCGAAGCCAGGCTTTGGTGGAAGCAATGGTGTAGGGATCAAGGGATCACAGAGGGATCCGTTACTTGGAAAAATCTTAAGAAAGCCGTGCAAGGAAGATATTTACCACCTGCTTATCGCACATAGAAAATGAATGAGTTCTACAAGCTAAAACAGCTGGGGCTCACGCTTGATGCATACTATTCTAAATTTGTCTCACTTCTTAAGTATGCACCGCAGATGGACATGACACAGCAGGTGTCCAAATTTTGTGCGGGTTTAAATCCACCAGTCAATACCCGTCTCGAATCTATATGCCCATTAGATCTTCAGGACGAACTCATTCGAGCGGCACCTATAATTCAGGAGGTGTAGTCTAGACCAAGGGGTAACAAAGCTTGGTGTTATAATGGCCCGAACAGAGGAGGATTCAGACCTCAGATAAAAAGAGTTCAAGGTCATAATCAAGGACAAAGAAAGAAAGCAAGGACAAACAATGTCAACAACTTTGTTCCTACTCAAAGCAATGGCTGAAACCTCCGTTGTTTTCAGTGCAACGAAACCAGTCACTTCAAGAGGCAATGTCCCAAGCTTGGTGGAGGACATCGCCAAGCGCCTTTCCAAGGAACAGGCCGTGGTCAAGGAGCCGCTACCCAAGGAAGAGGAAGAACCGCCTACATTGCCAATAGGCAAATGTGCGAAGAAGAAGGAGAAGAATATCCGACCATGGAAGCAGAATTTGAAAAGGCGACATTCCATGCCGCTCTACACAAGAAAGGACATCATTGCCAGTTCTCGGTGATTCAGACACCATCGGACTATCAAGGTAAAAGTTTCAAGACCTTTTTTCCAGTGTTGTTCCAGAAGAAGAAAGATGGAACGCTTTGACTATGTATTGTCTACAAAGGGTTGAATCAATCAACCATTAAGAACAAATACCCTATTCCAAGAATAGATGAACTTCTTGACCGTCTTTAAGGTGTGAAGATCTTCTCCAAGATTGATCTCAGATCTGGATATTACCAGATAAGAATCAAGGAAGAAGATATCCCAAAGACGAGATTCAGCACAAGATATGGGCACTTTAAATTCCTGGTCATGTCATTTGGATTGACAAATGCTCATGCTACCTTCAACAGGCTAATGCAGGATATCTTTAGGCCATATCTTGATGACTTTGTACTCGTCTTCTTCGACGATACCTTAATCTACTCCAAACAGTAAGAAGATCATGAACCCCAACTTCGCATCGTCCTTGAAACAATGAGGGCACACAAGCTTTATGCCAAAAAGAAGAAGTGTGCATTCTTCAAGTGATAGATTGAATAGCTGGGATTCGTCGTATCAGCGGAAGGAATTTCAGTAGACCCAGAGATGTTCTAGAATGGCCAACACCAACAACTGTCAAAGAAATACATAGCTTTCTTGGATTGACAGGGTGGTACAGTGTCTTTATAAAAAACTATGCTTTGATTGCATCGCCGCTGATGGATCTACTAAAGAAGTACACATCAATTGTATGGTCAACTGATGAACAATCTAGCTTTGATAAACTAAAGCAAAGCTTGGTATCAACACCTATCCTGAAACTTCCAGACCTTAGTAAGGAGTTTGAAGTGATAACTGATGCTAGCACACTTGCCTTAGGATGTGTGCTTATGCAAGAAGGTCATCCTGTAGCATACTCTTCAAAGAAACTGAAGAGCAATGAGAGGAACTATGCTACCCACATCTGGAGTTGTTAGCTATCATCCATGCTCTCAAGCTATGGAGACACTACTTGTTGGGTAACTAGTTTACCTTAGTGACGGATCATAAAAGTCTTAAATGGAGCTTTACCCAGAATGAGCTCAACATGAGGCAACGTCGATGGATTGAAGTACTAGAGGAATATGAATTTGAAATCAAATACTAGCCTGGAAAGGAGAATGTAGTTGCCGATGCACTCAGTTGCAAGGCATTTCTGAATTCTCTGATTTTACAAGATCCATCAACTGCGAGATCTCTAGCCACAAAAAAATCCATACCAAACAACCCAATACTTGAGCTAGCTAGAGAAGAGGCATGCCATGACCCAACTTACCAGAAATTGCTAAGGGAGATCCCTATCAAGGATCAAGACCTGAAGCTACATGCAAAGTATCTATAATTCTCTATCAATAGTGGACTTGTCTACTATAGAACGAGATTATATATACCGGCAAGCCAGTCACTCAAGTAGAAAATACTTTGGGAAGCTCATGACTCCCCTTTTTCAAGACACCCTAACTATGCCAAGACCCTCAATGCAGTCAAAAAGAGCTATTATTGGGAGAGCCTTAAAGGTGACGTTCTCAAATATGTCACTAAGTGTTTGTCTTCTCAACGCATTAAGGCTGAACATGTCAAAATGCTAGGGAATTTTCAACCACTTGACATTCCCCAAATGAAATGGGAATTCATTAGTATGGATTTTGTTGTTGGCCTGCCCCAAGTTCAAGGAGGATACAACTTCATTATGGTTGTGGTGGATATGCTCACCAAGGTTGCACATCTTATTCCTGTTAAGACAAACTATAAAGCCTCAAACATTGCAAGGTTGTTCATCAAGGAAATATTCAAACTACATGGGTTACCCAGAAGAATCATCAGTGATCATGACTCTCTTTTCACATCACACTTTTGCAGGGCTATTATCTTTGAAGCCATTGTGACTCAACTCTGTTTCAATACAGCTTACCATCCCCAAACCGATGGTCAAACGGAGCGAGTCAATCAAGTCATTGAGGATATACTAAGGACACATATTTTCCGCATTGTAAGGGCACGATTGTTGTAGTCCTTTAAACTTCTCGGATCCAACCTTGAGGGTTGAAGGCTCAAAGCAGATGCTGGAAGATATGGATGACCAAATCAAGTCAATAACACAGGACATCCAAGCTGCCAAGGACAGACAGAAGGCTTACCTACTTTTGAATTAAATGAGCTGGATGGGATAGCCATCAAACTTTCACTAGCAGGAAAAAGAATCAAATTATTCAAAAGGCGGGAATCTACTACCTATGAGTTGCCAGAATTAGAAGAAAATAGTGGTCATGATACAGGGGCTAGCTAGGAAGATATGGAAGATGAAGAAGTAAAGGATATGGTTGCAGAGGATGAGGAGGACTCAGAATCCGGTGACAACTAGGATTTTGGCACATACCGGAGGATGTGCAGGTTCAGAGGGGGTGGATGTTGTGATGTTATAAGGACATAGTGTGAGAAAGTATGGAATTCATCATCATATGACTTCTTTATTGATGTAGAGAGTCAATGTGATCTGAGCCATTAGTACTAGTGTTAATTGCATGGATTATCCAAAAATATTAGATTTTTGGATAATTTTAGTCCATTTTTATATTATTTATTGTAAAAATCTGAAAAAGTTAGGAAAAGCTTCTAGATTAGGATGGCATGCGAAAAGCTAGTTGCTTTTTCAGCCAATTATGGGATTTTCACAAGAAAGATAGATTGACGAAATCGGGCGCGTCGCGATCATTGTAAACAAGCTGAAAACTACAGATTGAACTGAAAGAAGAAGAAGGAGTGATCTGGGAGATCTGTGATCAGGTGTCTTAGGGTTTTACCGCCCTTTCAGAGCCAACAGAGCCATTAGATTTGGGTTCCGAGCAGCAGAGAAGGAGCTGTAACTTTTATGCACATTTTGTTCTACAAAGAAGCTCCAGGAGATCTAATGCCTAGAGATTGCTTCTGAGTAGTGCGAAGATTCTAGGTTCTTTCAATACATATTGATTGAATTCATTGTGATTTGTTTTTGTAGTGTTTACCACTTGGGCATTCTCTAGATTCTTCTCTTCCATCTCCTATCTCTACTTCGTTCTACTTCTGATCCCCGGTGGATTCGACCTTTCGACAAAAACCCCTATGACAACGCTTCAAGAGTCTCCTTTGGCTCCAAATGCAAGGGAATTCAAAGATCTAGATTTTCATTAAGCATTGTTGTAATGTGGGGCTACAATAGTGCTGTTCAGAGGATGTACTCACCTCTCTTGATGGAATGAAGCATGTATTTACTATTGGTTATTCTCTGTTTATAGCAAACATTTCATGTTGGTTTAAGCATATGGAATCTTTGTGCAAGGCTAAATGCATATCTATGAATCGGGCTACTAAGGATTTTAGAGCATTGGGATTGTTAGCTGAAAATGAATGTATTTAAGGCATCTTTTATGGGCTGAATATTAATGACACTATGATTGAAATTTAAGCAACTATACATGTAGAAAATGAGGCTGGAAACAAAGTGTTATGAGTATGTTCTTTAGACATGTATGATGGTATAGCATTGTTTGATCAGCAGGAAGGATTACAATGGGTTGAAGCACTTGTGGAGACAAAGTACAAGAGAGTTAACAAAAAGGTGAAACCAATTAAAGTGAGGGTTTGTATGAAAAAGTGTCAAAGCAGCCAAGCTTACGGGATCCTAAAGATATAGGTCATCAGTTTATATTTAAAACATTACAGAAATTGAAAGTTGGTGTAGAAGGGTTTCTTTTGCCTACTCAAAGAGACTATTTTATGCAGATGTTGGCTAGGCATGGAAAGACATTTGCATTTCAACCAACTAAAATAGGTTGTGTGGATCCAAATGTTGTCTCTCCTATGGTAATATTTACTGTGCCACATGTACCATGGAACTTGAGGCCTATTCGAGTGCCTAAATCTTACCAAAGTTGATGGATTTACTAAATGAAAAGATTCACATGAAGATATTGGAGACCTCTTCAGTCCCGTACTCAAATCATTGGTATACTATGCCCGAAAAGAATGGGGCTTTGTGATGTATTCAAGACATGCAACCAGTCAATAAAGTGACCATTAGAAATGTGGGTGTAGGTCATACTTTTGTAGGCAGAGCGATCTATTCTTTGGGTGATCTTTACTCAAGGTATGATCAATTTCATCTTGCAATTGAAAGCAGGGACATCACAACCATGAATACTCCCTTGGGGTTAGTACAGATGGGTACTCTTCGCAGGGTGCAACAAACTCAATGGCACACATGACAAATGCTATGAATAGGATACTCAGGGACTTTTTACCACAATTGACATTTCCCTTCATGTATGATGTTCCAATCAAAGGGTGTGCAGTGGATGGAAAGAATGAAGAGATGGATGCTCATGGATGCATACACTTTGTTGCAAACCGTATTGTGGATTGTGAGAGGATTTTGACGCATCTAAAAGAGGTGCATTTAACTCTTTTTGGACAAAAGTTTGTTTTTGGAGTTGAAGAGGTTTTGATTCTTGGGCATATGTATAGGCCCTATGGGCGAAGACCATCACCAGCAAAAATAGATGGGATTGATAGAATGCAAGATGTATGCACGAATGTATCAAAGGTACGTAGATTCTTGGGAGCATGTGTGTTCTATTTGATATGGATTCCTCACTTTACACATGTAGCTAATGCTCTATATCAGCTTTTGAGGAAATGCTAGAGATTTCATTGGGAAAGGAAGCATCAGAAAGCAATGAAGAAATTGAAGAAACTCTTAAAACCTTCTCCTACATTGAGAAAGGCTGACTATTCACATGGAAAGCCTATTGTTATTACTGTTGATACAAGCCCAATCGGAATTGGATAGGAAATTGGACAAGAAGGTGAGAAAGGGCAAAGATATGCAATTCGCTTTGGTGCTAAAGTATTGACAGAACGACAGAGAAGGTATCCATAGGTTAAAAGAGAAGTATGGGGAATTGTGATAGCCCTTAAATGTGATAAGGAGTATTTTATGGGTGCTCACGTAGTCATTGAGACCGATTTTTTGTCGGTAGTGGGTATGATTACTAGTTGTGCTACATAGGACATCGCTATGCTTTAGTGGATTGCATACATCAAATCTTTGAACCTTGAATTTTAGCATATTGTAGGAAGAGATAACCTAGTTGGCAGACATGTTATCTTGAGCATGCTATGAGCATGAAGATGGGATGATGGATGAGGAGGAAGAAGATGACTTTCTTATAGCTAAAAATAATGTTATAAGAGTGAATTTAGTAATGCAAGGTGTTTCTACAACAAGATCAGAAGTTTGGACAACAAAAAGAAGACACTTTAGATGTTTTGCATATTGTGCAGAAGTGTTTCTAGAAGACAAATATGTAAGAGAGTGCCTAAGAATTGGTCAATACCTCAATACATTAAAAAAGAGAGATGAATGGTTAGATGAGGAGTTTAAGAAGATCAAGAGGAAAGTCTATGGGTTTTTCTTAAAAGATGGATACTTATGGAAACATGCTGAAAAGAAACAGGGTATGCCATTGTGAGTTTTGGGTGACAGAGCTTCACAAGTAAATGTTATGCAAGAATTTCATGAAAGCTTATGCGCTAGTCATAAAGATTTTTGGGGTACTTTTGCAAAGACCAAAGAAAGATATTGGTGGCAAGGTATGTATAAGGATGTTACTGACTTTGTGGAAACATGTACGACATGTCAAATGTATTCATTTGCAAGACATTGGGATGGATTGCAGCCCACATATCCATTGTCTCTTCATTTTAAGTGGGTGGTGGATTTAGTCATGATGCCTACAGGTCTTTGGCAAATGAGATATTTTGTGCTTGCTCATGAAGACTTGACTAATCAAGTGGAAGGGAGAGCTCTACGTACTAAGACAACAAATGTTGTGTGTACTTTTCTCTTAGAAGAGATCTTTTGTTGATATGGTTGTGTGGGAAAAATTACAGCAGATAGGGGTGAACTGGATGCAGATGAAGCTCATGATTTCTTTGCATCGTTGGGGATAAAGATTACTTGAACTTCAGCTTATAACCCTGAAGGAAATGGAAAATGTGAAAGAAGTCATCCACCTATTGTGAAGGCATTGGAAAAAGCATGTGGAGAGAAGGTAAAAGAGTGGCCACAATTTCTCCCTTATGCTTTGTGGGCTGATAGAACTACTCATAGTGCTGCTATAGTATATATGTCTGAGATGATAGTCATATTGAGTGTGCTACCTTGGGAGGAGGAGTTGAATCAAGAGGAATTGCTGGCCTTATGCATTAGACAGTTGGAAAGAAAGTTAGAAGACATAGAGGAAACAATTGTAAAATTAAGGGCAACAATGATATAGAACAAAAAACGGTTTGACAAAAGACATAGACTGAGACCAAGAAACATACAAGTTGGGGATTGGGTATTGGTTTATGATAGCAGTTTAGATAACTAGGATAGTGGCATGCATAAATTTTCCAAAAGATGGTTTGGACCCTATGTGGTAAGATATGCATTTGATAATGCTACTTATGCATTAAATGAGCTGGATGGGAGAGCCATAAAACTTCTAGTAGCAAGGAAAAGAATCAAATTATTCAAGAGGCAGGAATCTACTACCTATGAGTTGCCAGAATTGGAAGAAAATAATGGCCATGATACAAGGGGTAGCCAGGAAGATATGGAAGATGAAGAAGAAAAGGATATGGTTGTAGAGGATGAGGAGGATTTAGAATTAGGTGATAACTAGGATTTTGGCACATAGCGAAGGATATGCAGATTCAAAGGGGATGGATGTCCAACCACTACGTGGACACGGGGTAAAAAACGTTGGAGTGTATCATCATCCGACTTATTGATCAAGAGAGCCAATGTGATCTGAGTCATTAGTACTAGTGTGAGTGGCATGGCTTATCCAAAAATAGTAGATTTTTGGATAATTTTAGTCTATTTTTAATATTATTTATTGTAAAAATCCGAAGAAGTTAGAAAAGCTTCTAGATTAGGATGGCATGCAAAAAGAAAGTTGCTTTTTCAGTGATTATTGGAATTTCATAAAAAAGACAGAGGGGAAAAATTGCGTGCATCATGATCGCTGTTGACAAGATGGATACTGCACTTTGAACTAGAAGAAGGAGTGATCTGGGAGATCCGTAAGCAAGTGTCCTGGAGTTTTACCCCCTTTCAAAGCCAACGAAGCCATCAGATTTGGGTTCCAAGTAGTAGAGAAGGAGCTATTATTTTGATCCACGTCTTTGTTCTACGAAGGAGCTCTAGGAGATCTAATGCCTGGAGAGTGCTTCTGAGTAGTGCTAGACAAAGGATTTTAGGTTCTGCTAATATATATTGATTTGAATCATTGTGCTTTTTCATTATTGTGTTTACCTCTTGTTTGTTCTTTATCTTCTTTTCCATCTCCTATCTCTACTTCCTTCTATCTCTAATCCCCGGTGGATATGATCTTTCGACAAAAACCCCTCCGGCAATGTCCTTCTGGCGTCGATGGTAGAATTTAGAGAGATAAGCTTTATTATAAAGCTTATTAAGCTTTATACTCCCACACTTAATCAACTCTTCTATGTCAATAAGACTAGTTTGCAAGGAATCTTGGAAGGTGGTCCTCTATCGACAGAGAGTGGTCCTTCGAGATCTAACAACACTGTAGGGGGTTCTTTATCGCACCAAGAACGCGCTGGTATTGACGGTTTGTCACAACTGTAGAGCACGTTCATTCCAAGAGCTCTGCCTTCGCGCGAGATGGTAAGCGATTGGAAGCCCTTGATAATCTCAATTGCGCTCAAATACCACTAGTGTGCAAATCGGATGCTGGATGCGTATGTAGCGAGATCCAAAAGGTCCCTAAGAACAAAGAACTCTACTAAAACTCATAAAAATCAAGAAGAGAGTTTACACAACATGAGGCAAAAAGACAAATTGGGTACAATCTCCCCCCATGCCTTGTGTAAGTGCTTCACAAGATATGTATCTATAAATTAATTCATCTCAAAGCTAAAAGAAATAGCCCAATTTTACAATTATTATGCTTTAGCTTTTGTATTTTCTTTTGTGCAAATAAAGAATAAAGCAGTTGGGCGGTCCAAGTGTCAAACTGTGCCCAAATATAATGTTTAATTATGAAATAAATAAGTGTATCCAAATAAATATTAGTGTCACGCCTTTAATAATAAGACGCGCTCCCATAAAAAATGATAATTTCATCTAGGTAATTTGAATACACGCTATCGCCCAGTGCTTCTCAATGCCACCACTACCTGCTCTACACATCAACTGAACCATTCATAATTTTTAGGAAATAATAAAATTAAACTGAAAAAAGTGAAGCTACAAAATAAATAAATAGGTTGGAACTCTTTCCTAACTTTAATTTATTATGAGTGCACTCTAAACTCATAAACGTCCATTGATTTAAATATGTATTTTGCGGAATCACCTGCCATGGAATCACCCACATGCATATTAAATTAACATGATGCCCGAAAAGGATAGGCTTCCCCATTAGCTTCTCGCACAAGGAATCCACCTTGTGTATGAGCCTCGAAAAATAAATATAGTTTTACGGAATCCACTGCAAAATCTCACGGAATCCACCATGGAATATGCCTCTTGGCATGAGACCCAACCCCTATGTGACCTATGATGGACTTCCTAAAAGGACTTAATACTAGATAAGGGAAAATTTGTGAATCATGTGCTTGAGATTGGACACAAGTCTCAAATTAAGGGATGGAATGTCATGTTCACATTACACCTCGAAGAAGGTGCAAGAAAATTACATTATTTTATAACTTCTTTCAAAAGATTACTTTGATATTGTTTTTGTGTTTGTCACATAATTTACGTGAAGGAACTAGTGTTTCATGGCTAATTAAGGAAGATTTCTTTGGATCTTAAACCTAACTCTGTTAGGATAATTAGATAACTAAAAGAAAACCCCAAGGAAAGTGGGGAAAAGAGATCCCGGATGGATTCGTCCTATGAATGGGTGGTCTCAGTGAGCCAAGAATTCTTATTCAAGATGTTAGATTGAGGGAGTGGTCAATTGCATGACTACCTAGTGTATTGTCTTAGATCCGGATCAATTCCCTTTTAGGGAAAAAAAGTCGAGAGTATACTCTATGGATAGAGGGGTGACACATATTGCTCCTCTCGTTTCTCACTCACTATAAACTGAGTGCGGCATTGAGTTACTTCACTTTGATTTGACTTACAAACACATTAGCTCAAGGACTGATGCTAGTCAAGTTGATAAGTGATTTTAGTGTCAAAATAAGAACGTGGATTCAGGCTATGGCGAGAACCTTTTTACTATGAGGTGGACTCGAGAGAGCCTAGGTGATAAAGCCAGAGGAAGTACATGTACATATGACTTCCTTGCAAATAAATTATATGACTTCCTTGAGGTTTTTAAAAAAATGCGAAATTGCATACTACATTTGGTGAATTTTTCCTCACTCAAGAAATCTTACCTAGATTAATTGTGTAATATTAACCCAATATGTTTTATATTAAATTACTAGTTTTCTTATAGCATTATACAATATCGATTCTAAACCAATAGTTTGCCTACAGGCCATAGGAAAAGTTATAGTAAACTAGTATTTACTCATATCCTATTTTAATTTTTAAGGAAATAGTTTACATACATACCATACTCAAAGCTATAATCAACCCATAGTTGACTTATAACCCATATGCAAAGCTATTAGAAAGTATTGATCCAAAATCTATTCTAGTTTTTAAAGTTATAACTTACATATAGCCCATGATATGCACCAAACCATAACATATTATTTATTAATTATTTAGAACTTTTTTGAATTATTCACTTATCTACTCTCATCTATTAGTCTCAATAAATAGCAAAGAAGCATTGTTGAATGACTTGTGGATCACCTTTCTGTGTAATATAATGCCATTCATATGAGGAAGTACACGTATGAATATTACTTGCATAGATGTTGATTGTACAAACTGTAGAAAAACGCCTCATTTGATTTATATATCATGCATGTCACTAAATAAGTTGAAGGAATTTTCTCCCTTTTAGAAAAGTGAACATGCTATTCTTAAATTAGAAGAATCTCTAATTTTCAATCATGCAACTTTATGTTTAGTCTTGCAAAGAGACTTGATGCCACCAACTAAGATAGTCACTTGTAATTAAACCTAATGATAACTTTCTATATGTTCTTAATTAGTTAAATTACTCAATAAAATGTCAAACTCGTATTATCTTACTTTGAATGCCTCTATTATCTTCTACTTTTCTTAAGCATTCATTAGTTTGAAAAGAGATTATGTGCTATTGTAAAAGTGAAAATGATGGTTTTACTTATATTCGATCTACATATGGGAAACATAATGATACCAAAAATGCTAGGCATAAGGAGTTCCTTTGGTAATGACTTGATATCAAGAGGTTAACTATGTCTAACATTACTATCATGTGTGGTCAATGCCTAATTTAAAACCCACTTATTTGTAAATTTATCATGATTAAACACACACCCTTTCCTATTCAAATTATGAAAATACACATAAAATGCTACCATTTTGTATCAAAAAATTGTCTACAAAATACATTTTTAACTTTTGTTCCATTGAATTCATGTGATGAACTCACATTTTAAGGGGTGATCCTCGCAAGGAATTGATGTGCCTAGACGTACCTACTCACAATACTTTACATAAGAGAAGGGATGCCTAAAATTTAAGGAGAAAGCAAGTATCCATATCAAGATCCTTGATTTCAAAGGGCATTGCCTACATCTAGGGATATTGAAACTATGTGGAATATGTATAGTACTATGTGTTTCATTAATTGGATTTGAGTGCCCATGATAGGGATAGTTTCTTAATAGTAATTGACCTTAGTTGTTTTGTAGGGAAGGTGGTATTTATTCAGAGTATCTAATGTATTTCATATTATCACCCATGTTACTTGAAAACTAACTGACTACCATACTCATATAACTCTCTTTATGTTGTATTTTTTATTTTATGCTAGATATTTGTTTTTAATTATAATAAAGTGCATTTGGTATATCCATGTACCAAATGCACACTTTTTAAAGGACAATGATCATTGGAATGATTTATGATGCATGTAATTATAGCTTTCTAGAATCCAGTCACCTTTGTAATCATGTTCTTTTAAATATAAAGTGCTATGCACTTTACTCTTGATGGTGCAAACCATGTGAATGGATAAAGTTTCTCTTATGCACGTCTTCTACATTGTATGACCAAAATCGCAAGAGTTCCATGTGATATCTAGTGTCACGATATAAATGCTGATGTTGATGACTTCATGTGTTTTGAAATTTGCACTACATATTCATACTAAAAGCTTTGTACACAAGGCTTTGAAGTTGATGCCCAAGGTTGGTGGGCTTCAATAAATTTTATTCATGCCTGTGGATTTTTTTTTGTGGGTCTCAAATTGACACTTTCATAGCAATTTTGGGCTTTAAGAAGCTCCAAAAATATTGTCAAGAATGATGGAATCACTAATTGATCAAGTGTTGAATCTTTCAACTTGTGCTAATCATTAATAACTGATTTCCAATAGTTGTCAAAAGAGTGGAGTTGACATATGGAAATAGGGATCGACTATTTTGGAGGAGTCTACCGTAATGGCCATGAGGGTGTACAAAGTTAAAAGGAGGCCCAAAAGTATGACATTGTATAACAGGGAAGCTAGGAGATTCAATTCAAAGATCTCCTACAAATTGAATGTCAAATGCTAAGGGCAATCAAATCCTTTGCAGGTGCACTTGTACAAACCTATGTAGCCTATCAACATTTATAATTTGGCAGTTTAAATCTTCCATTCACTAGTGCATGGTCCCCATCTCATTGAGCAACAGCCAAAACAAAACTATCAAGTCTTTGATTTGCATTTTATGTGTTGGGGAAGGGCAAGCATAAAATTTAAATCAATTTTCTTAAGGGAAGGTTGATGCATCATCATATGTTGATTTTTGTCCATCCTAAGCACACGAATGTAGACATAATACATGTGCTTGTAGGCAAGGAAGGGGTTACTTTCCAACTCTCTCTTTTGAAAGTCAGGACATGTGTAGAAGGCATCGGAATTGACATGCACCTCATGCAAATGCTTTGATATAACACAAAATATGACTTTCTCATTTTCCACCACTACTTTCTCTTCCATGAAAACTAGAATTGACATGCACCTCATACAAATGCTTTGACATAACACAAAATATGACTTTCTCATTTTTCACCACTACTTTCTCTTCCATGAAAACTACATCCAATGCCTCAATCAATGCAATTTTTATTTTTTCATCCTTAGAAATACAGAAGTAGGCTTGGACCATGAGGTGCGAAGGTTAGTGCCCGCTGCGAAGTTCTATATCTGCACTTGCTTACCATACCCGAACGGTCTTATGCATACTAACAAAGAGGGAAGCCCTTATTTACACGACCTCATGGACTTGCAATTAGTGATATGAAGGGCTTCTCAATCATGACAAACACGATATGCTTCAATATGGCAAATTAGAGTATAAAGGTGTAGCAAAGCTGGCCGCTGGGATGGTGGAGAGAGAGAGAGAGAGAGGCAGCGAGCGAGCATCTCACAGCACGAAGGTAACCCACAACCCAAAACCCGAAGCTCATTTATACAGCAGTATTTTCCAAAAGGAACAAAAGACGTGCAGATCAATCAGGACCCTAAACCCGGCGCCGATTCAGGTCGAGGAGCACTAGTGCCACCAGAACAGTATGTTGTATACCCTAAGTTCATTTTTCTGTGTATTGACATTAGCTGCACGTACGAGATTGCAAGCAACAAGGATTCAAGACTGACAATTGAATATTGACAGCTAGAAGGACATTATATATGATTGAACAGTAAAGAGACTACAAACCCCCATTGCTGCACCATTGCTGATGACGATGAGGAGGGAGGGAGTTGCTGACACCTGCTCTTTTTGCATAAATCTGTGTATTCGCTAGGGACCTTCAGGTCAGAAGTCGCCTCCCAGATGATCATCGTGACACACAATGTATAATTATCGAAGAACGGTCTGCACTTCTATCTATAATAGCATAGTCTCCGATGGCGACGATACGATAGTGCAGGTGTTGATGGCCATCTGGAGGTGAACTTCAGACCTGAGGATCTCTAAATTACTTGGCAAACCCGTTTTGATCATAACCTTCAGAAAATGCATACCTGAGTGTTCTCTCTCTCTCTCTCTCTCTCCCCCGCGCGCGCATTAAGAGGTAATATGGCCTGCATCGATCCCAGCTCAGCGTTTTATAGACGGGGACGCGCGCGCGCCGCGCCCTCTCTCTTCCCCCCGCGTTGAACGGTTCTTCTCGCAGACCGTGTCGTATTGGAGTCGCAAGAGAACACTTTCTCACTCTCAGTCCAAGTCTTGTTCGACGGCTCTAACTGTAAATCGTAAATGGTCTCAAGAGTCAAGATGCCTTGTAAGTGGAAATGGAAAGGAGTGATGCCATCTTAGTCAATGCTTTGTCAAATAACTTTACACCCTCTGCAAATTGTACAATTTTAAACAATGCCTATATTTGAAGCCCAAAATCGGTGTCATGGCCATTTTTGGGGATCAAACAACACCTTAAAATTTGGGCCAAGGAGTGAAGTCTAAGAATTAAGGTAGAGGTTGCAAGTCAAGACTAGTAATGTGGGGTAAGGTGTCACCATACACATATATACATACATGTAGAATGAACTGAGAAGAGATACACAAGCATAATTCCTATACTCAATAGCTCTTTACCAAATTTGATTACAATTCATAGTCACAACTTACACTAGACTGCTTTTAAATCTATAAGGCTAAAGCTTATATATCTAAGGTATAATTTTCAAAATTCAAAATTATAATTTTTACATTTTTGTTTTGTCTCAAATTCCCATCTAATAGACTACTTAGTTATTTACCCTATTAGTTTGTAATTCAATTTTTTCCACCATAGAAAACTTTGAAATAGTCCAAACTCAAACTATGCTCTACTTAGCACTCACATGCATTGCTCCAGATTTTAAGATCCAATGTTGCTAATCAGTGGTTAGTTACTTCCTCGATCATGATTTAACAAGCATTGATTGAGGTTCATTGTTAAACCTAAACGTTTAATATAGAGAAATAGAGCTTTATGATTAATGAAGGTCATCTATTCATTTTTAATATGGTTGAATTTTGAAGGTTGTTTATCACCTACATAAAACATGGAATATGAGCGAAAAAAACCAAGGTTATCCTTGTGCATCAATATAAGGCATGATTTCTTCCTTTTGGAGCTTCAAGTCATTAGGTTTCTTGTATTTGCTATCTCCTACATTTACTCCATATTACGACATGGAGCCTTATGGAGCCCCATGTTTTGAAGAGAGTCATCTAGTCTTGTGACTTGTGACTCATGAATATATTGTGTCAATTTTCTTACCACTATGATAATGCCTCTTTTGCATGGTTTTTCCTTATCAACGTGGCCCAACTTATTTGCACACACAATAACAAAGCAACAACTTATGTATTTGAGCATACACTAATAATCTTTGAGTGATCAGTGGAGTTGGATGTTCATTTTGGATACATAATGTGAAGGGACCACATATTTAGTATTTTTATTTTTTAGCATAATGAGAACTCTAGTAAAAATACACATTATTAATCATGGACAAGTTGTCCATTTGTGGACATGATTGGAAGAGGATCTAAAAATGGATTTTTTATCATTCTTTTTTTATTCATTGGAGGGGCAGTCTATTTATAAGCTAGGGATCTCTTTATAAACTATGCTTATTTAGTATGCAAAGTAATTTCATTTTTCCTTATTTTGATGCTCCAACTTTGTTTTTGTTGCTTGAGTCAATTTTTTTTTCAAGATAATCTAGATCTTGCTCATCTGCTCCTATTATGAAAATTATTCAAGTTTATTGTTTGCCTTTTATTATGAAGAATACATCCATAAAGCTTGGTATTCATTGAGGGGGCTGCCTATCTATAGGTGATGGATCTCGTTATAAATCATTCTTGTTTTATGTGCAAAGAAATTTCATTTTTCTTAGTTTTGATGCTCCAAGTTCATTTTTACTAGTTGTGACAATTGTTTTCTCAAGGTAATCTCAATTTTGTTCCATAAGGCTTGTTGATCACTTCGTTTTAATTCCCCTCATAGGGTTATCTATATCACTTCTATATATGTTAGAGTTAAAGCTCCCTATAACCATTGCATATATGAGAAGCTTTGGAGTGATTAGTGAAGAAGATGAGGAAGATATTAATCTTTGTTGCTACCAAGTCCATATATCGATACTATATAATAGTTATATATAAGTGGCTTTTATAATTTTCCTAAATAGTTACAAGAGAATAATTATGTTTTTCTATGTTGAATTCTTTTTGTGTTTTGTTTAGATTGAATCATTATTTTAGAGATTAGTTTGATTGATAAGGGTACTTTATGAGATGTGTGGTAGAAACCCAATTTTGTTCATTTTTATCTCTTCTATATATTTTGAGAGTTTGAAAAAAATGGTCCCTCGAATAGCTTGTTTTATACAGATTTTCAATATGGGTAACAAGATTATCCCTCATAAAATTGCAAATTTTGTGAAAAAACTCCAAGTCTTGGCAAATACATTGAAAAACTCCAAGTTTTGGAAAATGTTATGAAAAGAATCCAAATCGAGGGCTTGCTTTTTTAAATTCCCGTTTAAGCATAGGCCCACATATATTACTTCGTATTAAGTCAAGTGGCTCACTCCTTTTTCTATTTAAGTTTTTCTTATGGGTTGAAAATGTATGCTTTCCATATATGCAATGCTCACAAATCCAAAGATTTAAAAAATCAAGAGAAGGAACCCAAATGAGATAGTATTTATATTCCTTTTCTAGACATATGTTTCAATTGGCAATGCTAAAAAACTCATTTGGTTAGTTAGTTACTATAATTACATGTTTTACAATATAAGATATATGACGGGGATACTAAGTGCTACATTTGGCTCCTTTAGCAATGACAAATGATCCCTTCTATACTTTACATGACTGACTTCCAAAAGTGGCAGAGTATCCCAAGTCATCCAACTAAGCACTAGATATTAAGCTCTTAGTAAGCTTAGATACATGACATATGTTTCGAATAGCATAGGTAGATCCATTTTGAAAAGAAAACTACACATCACCTACACAAACTATATTACATACGTGGTGATTTCCAAGATGGAATGATCCATGTCTATATAATCTTCTTATTAGGACTCCATGGCTTTAAAAAGTGCCCTATTATAATATTCCTATTATGACTTCATAGTTAGGCTCGACATCCTTACACTATTACCCCTATAGTGTACTAGAAGACATCTATAATTTCTTGTCCCAAAAAAACCATCCCAACTACTCTCCCTTTTATAACTACATGCTACATAAGATTCTAATGCTACTATATATAGCATTTTTTAAGCATAAAATATATCTAATAAAGGTAATATTTGTGAGTTAGTTCATTTGAAATAGCATGGTATTTTGTAAAGGAAAATAGAAAGGAGTGAATCCACCTAAATAAATGCTATCTTAGCACCTTATACCATGTAATGCTTTTACATTGAATATTTAGCCCAAATTTCAAAACACGTCAAGTCATCAATATCAATGTTTATGGACATAAATGCTTACAAAAATTATAGCCTAAACCTAGCACATAACACATGAAACACATTTGGAAAACTTGCATATCTAGGAAGGTATGAAATAAAGAGTGTTACAATATAAAATACTTGCAATGATACCTGACTCTCCCATATACAATGTATTCGTGAAATTACACCATGAGTATACTAGATGTTTAGCTTCGTTTTCAATTGCATACTTTATTTTCCATGACAACTAGATATCACATGGAATTCTTGCAAATTTGGTCCTACCATGTAGAAGACCTGCATTATTAGGAGAATCTTTTATTCATGCACATGGTTTGCATCATCAAAAGTGAAGTGTGTTGAATAAGACAACACATTGCTTTGCATTTAGAGCAAGGTCATTATAAAGGTGAGTAGATTCTAAAAATCTATGACAACATACACCATAAGTTCTTACAAATGATATTTTTCTTTAAAAAGTGTACATATTTAGTTGAGTTATGCGTTTGACACATGGAATGTACACCAACTTCAATTTATTATAAATAAGTAATATTTAGTTCCAAATAAAAAATCCAAGGAAAAGCAAGTATGAGCATGGGATTCCTTCAAGTTTCAAGTGACATGGGTAATATTATGCAATGTAGTAGATACCATATATAGATGCATGCATCTTCCCTATAAAATATCCAAGGTCACTTACTATATGAAACTATTCCTATCTTGTGTACTCAAAGTCAATTACAAGAAGACATAGTATACATATTCCACATAGTTTTAGTATCCCTAAATGAAAAAGATGCCCTTTGAAATCAAGATTCTCTATATGCAAAAAAAATTCCACCTTAAATTTTCGGTATCCCTTATGTAAAGATTGTGTGTAAGTACATTAAGGCACATCAAGTCCTCATTAGAGCAATCACCCATTAAAATGTAAGTCTATCATGTGGATTCAATAGAAGGATCCTTGAAATACAAATTTTAGACTTGTTTTACATACAAAAGGGTAGCATTTGATGTGTATATTCAAACATTGAATAGAAGAAGGGTGTGTTTTGATCATGATCTATTTACAAATAACATATTTTTAATTTAGGCATTGAATGCACATGATAGTAAGGGTTTAGATATAATGAATCTCTTGATATCAAGCCATGAGCAAGGAACCATTTATGCCTCATGTGCATCCAATATAAGCAAAACCATCGTTCTTGCTTTTACCATATTAGTTTATCTCTTTTAAAACACACGAATAGACAAGAAACATAGAGGAGAGGAAAGTCATTCAAAGAAGGATAATAGAGAATGACATTAGTGCATAGATCGGATGTTGTATGCTCGCGTAGTGAGCGCCGCAAGGTCCCCAAGAACAAAAGAACTCTACTTTTTGCACAAAACTCAAGGTAGAAAGCATGCACGACATGAACAAGAGACCAATTGGGTGCAATCTCCCCCCATGCCTTGTGTGAGCGCTCCACAAAGCATGTATTTTATGTATTAATCATCTTCAAGCTCAAATAGTAGCCCAAATTACAAAATAGCACGCTTTTGGCTTTTGAGTTTGCTTTAGCACAAAATAGAAATAAAGCTAATGGGCGAGCACCCAAAGAGTCAGGCATACTCAATACAATGTCCAAATACAAATATCATAATCGTGCGTCCATGCGCATACAAAATAATAAATAAATATCCAACACCTTAATAAATAGGCGTGACAAAATATAGGCGCCATGCCTAAGGTATGCGCCCATCAAAATATAAGTGATAACTCGAATACACACTATCCTCCAATGCTTTCCTCCGCTATTGCTGCTATCTCTACACATCAACTGAAGCATTCACAATCGTTAGTAAAATAATACAATTAAATCGACAAAAGTGAATACCTAGTAGTCTTCAGCTACATAAATAAATCAACTGGTTAGAAATCAATCCTAATCTTAATTTATCACGAGTGCGCACTCTAAACTCATAAACGTTTATTAATTTAATATGTATTTTGTAGAATCACCCGCTATGGAATCACCCATGTATAGGCATCCCCATCAACTTCTCGCACAAAGAATCCACTTTGTGTATGAGCCCCGGTCAACAAAGTTTACGGAATCCACCGTAAAACCTCACGGAATCCACTGTTGCACGAAATCCACCATGTCATATGCCTCATGGCATCATACCCCCGGGGTGGGATAGCAATTGTCCTCAATTGCTATTAGCTCAATGTGGAGCTAACAAAGTGGGGAAAGCATTTAAGTCTCTAGCGTGCATCCATTGGGCCTCTTCAACAGGATGGTTTTTAAACTTGACCAAATATCTAGAATATCTACGGCCAGTTCTAGTGGTCATAAAGTCAGTATCTATGATAGCTTCAAGCTCAAGGATTTCAGTCTCTTCATCTAACAAAGGTGG
The DNA here is from genome assembly GCF_053477565.2 of Lygodium microphyllum. NCBI lineage: Eukaryota > Viridiplantae > Streptophyta > Polypodiopsida > Schizaeales > Lygodiaceae > Lygodium > Lygodium microphyllum. Next base: position 123,284,127 of record NC_141148.1, on the reverse strand, counting down.
GTTTTCATAAACAGGGTATACAGGTAATTGGCCTCTAAAGGGTCATAATAAACTAATGTGAAAGGTGTTGTGAATTTTTCAGTGTGGTGGTAGTTCTATTTTAAATGCATTGTCATTGATTTTGTGAATGATCTTGAATGGTCCATAGAATCTAGGTGCTAATTTCACAACTGGGTGTTTATCTACACTTTGTAATCTACGTTTTTCTATTCTTAACCAAACATAGTCATCAACTTTGAAATTCATGGTCTGTCTTTTCTTATTGGCTTGTTTTGTATATGATTGCTGGGCTTTGGCAATCATGTCTTTAACCTCATAAAAAATAGTAACGTGCATGTTAGCAATATCATCAGCACTCTGAATTCTATTTGATAAAGGTGTAACAGGTGTAGACAATCTATAACCATAAATCACTTCAAACGGTGCTTTCTTTGTGGCTGTGTGTGGTGTATTGTTATATGCAAATTGCAGTAAATGCAAATGTGTATCCCATGTCTGTGGTTTAGTAATAGTGTAAGTACGTAAAAGATCTAAAATAGTACTGTTAGTGGCTTCTGTTTGTCCATTAGTTTCAGGATGAAATGCAGATGAAAAATCAATCTTTGTTCCTAGGTTAGGAAACAAAGTTATCCAAAAGTTATTACAAAATCTAGGACCATGGTCAGAAATAATAACTTTTGGTAATCCATGATTAGTGAAAACGATTTTAAAAAACAATTGTGCTGCCTGAGATGCTGTTAAAGTTTTCTTGCATGGAATGAAATATGCTTGTTTACTAAACTTGTTTACAATAGTCCAAATCATATCATGGTTAGCTTTAGTATTAGGTAAACCAGTAATAAAGTCCATAGAAATCTATTCCCGTGGTCTTGATGGAATAGATAAAGGCATAAGTAAACCATATTGTTTACCATGATGTCTCTTAACTCTTTGACAAACCAAACATTCAGAAATAAAGTTAGATACATCAGTGTCCATATGTGGCCAATAAAAATCTTTAGTCAATATACGCAAAGTAGATATTATACCTCTATGACCTTGATATGGAGGACAATGAATTTCATTCAAAACAAAAGATCTAAATGAGACTGTAACACATAATCTCTTTTCATAAAACATGAATCCATCGTTGTAAGACAGTGAATCAATAGGAATCCAATTATTTCCAACTAATTTATTCCAATCAGATTGAAATGTAATGTCCCGAGGATAAGTATATTTCATAGGAGCTAGAGAATCAAATGATATGACAGAAATATTATGAATGGTTGGTCTTCTACTTAAAGCATCGGCTACTACATTTTCTTTACCTGGTTGATATTGGATAAGGGGATGAAAACTCTGAATAAAAGCTGCCCATTTGATATGTCGGTCAAATATTTGGGGTTGACTAAGGAGATGTCTAATACTTTGTTGCTCAGTCTTAATCATAAACTCAGAATCCATTAAGTAATGTTTCGATTGTCTCAAAGCTTGTACAATAGCTAACAATTCTTTATCATATGTGGAATATTTAAGTTCGGATGGTTTCAGTTTACAGCTAGAATAGGCTATGGGATGATTATCTTGCATAAGTACGTCTCCTATTCCAGACCCGCTAGCATCAGTAACTACTAAAAAGAATGGTCTATTAAAATCAGATAGTTGTAATACAGGAGCATGGGTTAATGCATGTTTCAATAAATCAAAAGATTTCTGTTGATTATCAGACCAATGATAAACAATACCTTTCTTTAAAAGTTTAGTCAAAGGCAAAGCAAGTAATGAAAACTTGCGCACAAACTTCCTGTAAAAACTAGCAAGACCTAGAAAAGAACGTAACTCATGCACATTTTTGGGTATAGGCCAGTTTAATATTGCTTCTATCTTCTTAGGGTCAACCTTAATACCTTCTAATGACACAATATGACCTAAATATTCAATTTCTGTTTGAAAAAACTCACTCTTTTCTGAATTAGCATACAATTGATTATCTTTCAACAACTTGAAAACCAAAGACAAATGTTCATAATGTTCTTTCTCATTTTTACTGAATACCAAGATATCATCAAAGAATACTATAACACAATGTTGATATTTTAAAAATATACGATTCATCATTCTAGTGAATGTAGCAAGTGTATTAGTCAATCCAATTAAGGCATGACTAAAAATTCATAATGACCAAATTGTGTTGTAAATGCAGTCTTAAATATATCAAATTTATCTAATCTCACCTGATGATAACCAGATTTAAAATCTATTTTACTAAATATGGCAGAACCTTGTAGGTTATCTATAAGATCATCTACCCTAGGAATTGGATATCTATTCTTTATAGTAATCTTATTTAGGGCACGATAATCAATGCACATACGATAGGTATTCTTCTTCTTCTTTAGCAACAAAACAGGTGTGCCAAATGGAGAACCACTAGGTCTAATTAATCATCTGTTTAATAATTCCTCAACTTGATTTTGAATTTCTTTCTGTTCAATTTGGTTATGCCTATATGGTGCTTTACAGGGTGGTTGTGTACCAGGAATTAAATCTATTTTGTGGTCTTCAGGACGTGAAGGAGGTAGTCCAAGTGGTAAATCTTCAGCAAAAAAATCTTTAAATTGTGCAAGAGAATTCTTTATGCCTAGGGTGCATATGTTTTTCTTTAGCTTGAAGTTCATTCACCCAGATTAGATAAGATTTACTACTTTTGTGTAATGCACGTTTAGCTTGAGTATGAGTAAGCAGTGGAAATTTATTAGATGCGTGCATACCATACAATGTAATGTGTTTTCTATGAAAATGAAATTTAATTGAATGCGTGGAATAATCTATGTCAGGATTATGTTGATGACGCCAAGGCATACCTAGTATAATATCACTGAATTGTAATGGTACAACTAGAAAATTCCTTCTTTCAATGTATTCACCAATTTGAATTTCTAAATCATGCACCTCTTGTGTTCCATTATACCTTGAGCCTAAGAATGCTGCTTTAATGTGATAATGCGTAAGAACAGTTTTTAATTTCAATTCTTTCACTAACTTTGCAGAAATAAAATCATGTGTACTACCATCATCATGCAAAATAATCTTTTCTTTTCCATGATTTAAACATTTCATTGTCAACAAAGAATGTGGAGTTGGCATACCTGGTAAAGTATCCGAAGGAGTAGTAATGTCGTCCTCATCTTTCGTAAAGTCAGGCATTTCCTCATGTTCTTCATCTTCCATTGCTCCAAGATAGTTGATATGGACAGGTGGCTTCTTCAATTGGCAATTGGCTGCTAGATGTCCAGGTTGATGGCATTTGTAACACACTATAGGTTTGGCTTTAGATACATTGTTTGCAATGGCATGAAGTCTAGGAATATTAGGATTTGGCTGTGAAGATGGCTTAGGGTTTTGATTGGTATTTGATGGCAAAGAAGAAGGTTTGGTCCAAGACTTACGGAAAGATGATGAAGGAAATCGACTTTAATTGAATCTTCTAAAATTTGAATTGAATTGCTTAGAAGTATAGTTACCATTTGCTTGAAATTGTTGTGGACACTTGTGTCTTCCTCGAAGCTTGTCTTTAGTGTCATGAGCTAAAGAAATTGCATCTTCAAGAGTTGCAGGCTTGAACATATTGACTTCAGCGTAGTAATGCCCAAGTAGTCCAGACATAAACTTGTGCTTATCAGTCGCTTCAGGTACATCTTCAAGCATGCGTAGTTGGAGTAAGGCATTCCAAAAGTGTTTGGTGTACTGGGAAATAGGCTCACCATCTCTTTGCTGAAGAAGGTCCCATTGCTTTATGGCTTTTTCATGGAATTGTGGAGGAAGGAAATTCTGCATAAACTTCTTTTTGAAACTCTCCCAAGTAGTAGGACAATCTATGCTCTTATGAACCATGGTCCACCAAAGAGATGCTAGATCCACTAAATGATTAGTGACACACTTGATTTTATCTTTTTCAGTGTATGTCTCTTCATGAAAGTAATTATCAAACTGATTGATGAATGCAAGAACAATCTTTCTATCTCGAGTTCCATTGAAAGTACGGAATTTGAAATTTCTTTTACTTATCTTTGTTTCTTTGCGGATGGATTGAGCTTCGAGAGTTGCATCGATGGTTCATCGGATAAGATCTTCGGCTTGTGGTCCATCTTTGTTGGTATTCGATCGTTGTAAATTGGCCAATTGAACTTAAAAGGCTTGCCGGGCTCTTCGTTCTTCATCCAATTGCATCATGATTAAATCCAATTTTTGTTCCATCGTAGGTTTAGGAAGATCGCCTTCAGCCATTAAATCATCCATATTTTGTTACATCATCCTGTAAAAATTAAAAAGACCTCACATTCTCAAAATCCAATGAGCGGGATGAGTGGAGCTCAAAGTCGGGTGTACAAGGCTTATAGATTTTTGTTTGGCTTTCACGGACTTCGACTTTTACGGTTGCGGGATTTAAAGTCTTCGTAAAATCTGTGTATGACCTTCTACGTGTGCTGAAACTTGTTCAGCAAGTCTGCGTGTCCGAACAGAGTCTTCTAGGGAACAACTTTGCAGTTCAGTGCTTCTGCGCAGGAACAGTCCTTATGGGAGTTTTTAGCATAAGTCAGTTTTGACCTCTGGGAACTTGATTGACTTGTAGAGTAAGTAAATTTGGACTTGCAGAACTTGCAGGCTTTGAAGACTTGCAGAACTTAGGAGATGAATAATATTAGTAGCTTAATAAAATCTGCGTGATTATCATGGACTTGAGGACATTTGCTGCCATTTTGACGCCGTTTAGTGCATACTCTTGCCATTTTTTGACGGATTTTATTCCTAAAGCTTTTAAAAGCTTCTTACTAAGCTTTTTACTAAAGCTTAATTAACTTTGAAGTTAACTTGGAGATATGGAAGATTATCTCTTCTCTGTTGAAAAATGTATTGGAAAGAGAGATATAGGAGTGGTCCTCCGCTTCCTCAGGCCAGTCCTTCACGATCAGAGGCTGTAGACAGAGGTTCTTGACCGCCAGGAATCCATCCATATCGACCATTCGCGATGAGACTGACTGTAGAGCTCGATTATTCCAGAACCTCCGCCTTCACACAAGATGGGTAGTGATTGGAAGCTCTAGATCTCACCTTCGCTCTGATACCACTAGTGCATAGATCGGATGTTGTATGCTCGCGTAGTGAGCGCCGAAAGGTCCCCAAGAACAAAAGAACTCTATTTTTTGCACAAAACTCAAGGTACAAAGCATGCACGACTTTAACAAGAGACCAATTGGGTGCAATCTCCCCCCATGCCTTGTGTGAGCACTCCACAAAGCATGTATTTTATGTATTAATCATCTTCAAGCTCAAATAATAGCCCAAATTACAAAATAGCATGCTTTTGGCTATTGAGTTTGCTTTAGCACAAAATAGAAATAAAGCTAATGGGCGAGCACCCAAAGAGTCAGGCATACCCAATACAATGCCCAAATACAAATATCATAATCGCGTGCCCATGCGCATACAAAATAATAAATAAATATCCAATACCTTAATAAATAGGTGCGACAAAATATAGGCACCATGCCTAAGGTATGCGCCCATCAAAATAAAAGTGATAACTCGAATACACACTATCCTCCATTGCTTTCCTTCGCCAGTGTTGCTATCTCTACACATCAACAACTGAAGCATTCACAATCGTTAGTAAAATAATACAATTAAACTGACAAAATTGAATACATAGCAGTCTTCAGCTACATAAATAAATCAACTGGTTAGAAATAAATCCTAACCTTAATTTATCATGAGTGCGCACTCTAAACTCATAAACATTTATTAATTTAATATGTATTTTGCGGAATCACCTGCTATGGAATCACCCATGTACACACTAAATTAATGAAACGCTCGAAAAGTATAGGCGTCCCCATCAACTTCTTGCACAAAGAATTCGCTTTGTGTATGAGCCCCGGTCAACAAAGTTTACAGAATCCACCGTAAAACCTCACGAAATCCACTGTGGCACGGAATCCACCGTGTAATATGCCTCTTGGCATCGGACATTCGATTGAGTAATTCACTCAACAACATGTGTAAAAGTTGTCCTTAGATTGCAATATAAATGACTATCTTCATTTCTAGCATTAAGTTTCTTCACTATTGTAAACCTACTAAGTTGGAATGTTTGAAATTGAAGATTCACTTAATTTGAGAGTAACATGTTTAATATTCTAGAAGAAAGAAAATTCCTTCTAGTTATTTAGTCACATGCACCATATATCAATTAAATAATGTATTTTTTACAACATATGTATAAGTTTTATTCACACTTATACTTCTTCACATGAATTTTATTATTTTATACATAAAAAGGTGGCCCATGACTTCTCATTGAATTCAATATTCATTGAGAGGTATAGAAGAGAGTCATATAAGTGAATAATCCATTTTTCTTACAATTACAAATTTCAAAATTTAACTTTTTAATAGTCAATCAATAATATATTATGTCTTTGCATATGGCTATAAGTAAATGATTAATTAGAATAGAGCTTGAATCAATACTTTCCAATGGATTTACATATGAGTTAAAAGTCAAATGTGGATTTACTATCACTTTGAGTACATGCTATATATAAACTATGGGTTTAAAAATTAAAATAGAATTTGAGTCAATACAAGTTTCCTATAGCTTTGTATATAGGATATAAGAAAACTATTGGTTTAGGATTGGTGTTTTATAATACTATAATAAAATGATTGATATAATAAATACATTGGATTGATATTATGATATACTTTAAAATTCATTATCATATATGTACCTAAGATATTATTTTTTGTATTGTTCACTTAGAATAAAACAAAGTTCCTTAATCTATAAGAATAACTCCTTTAGGTCAATGTAAAATGAATCTAAGTAAGATTCTTTAAGTAAGTAAAAACTCATCCATCATGCCATCTTCATTTTTATAGCATGCTCATAATAACATAGTAGCCACTGGTTATTCCTCCCTATAGTATGTTATAAATCAGGGTGGTTTAGTGACTTAATATAAGCTATCCAATGCAACATGACAGTGTCAAGAGTAGCACAACTAGTTAGCATACCCAATAAATGTAGAAAATATTCTCCACTACTATATGAGCACCCATAAAATACTTGTTATCACATTTAAGAACTATAACCACTCCCCAAAGCTCCCTCTTTACATGTGGATACCTTTGTTGTCTCTTGTTTAGTAGCTTTGCTTCAAATCTAATAGCATATATGTTCCCTTTATCATCATCCTAACCCACTACCCATCCAATACCACTAGGGCAACAGTGGAGATGGTAGGCCTTCCATCTAGATAATCCACCTTCTTCAAGATTGGTGCAAAATTCACCAACCTCTTTAGCTTTCAAATAGCCTTTGTATGCTACCTTCCCCAATGAAACTTTTTCCCCTTCCTTTAATAATTGATAAAGGCTTTCAACTACATGTGTGAAATGAAGGATCCATATCAAATCGAAGATTAACCTCCGAACATTTGATACATTGGAGCATACCTCCTACATCCAACTAATCCCATCATTCTTAACTAGTGAAGGATTTTAACCATAGGAGCCACACATATTCTGTACACTTAGTACCTCTGAACACCAAAGATAGATTTTGCACCCAATAGAGTGAGATGCACTTCCTCTAATTGAGCCAAAATTTTCTCGTAAAATCAGTTATGTGGTCAGCAACAAAAATTCTATAACCCCTATTATCCAACTCCTCATTCTTTTCTTACACTTCATAGCCCTTAATAGGGACATCGCCAAGAAAGGGTATCATGAGATGTGGGATATAATGTCTCAAGACCTTATGCATCACATTCATCATGTGGGGAATTGAGATAGTCCCCCCCCATGGAAGGGTATGCATGCCAAGTGGTATTTTCATTGAAGTGATAACTTAGTTCTCTAATGCAAGCTAATATTTCTCATAGGTAGAGTATTAATCCCCATGGAATAAATAGCCTTTCTAGCAAAGGCTTTTGCAAACTCATCTAGATAGGCCATGTACCTGAATCTCTTATTGAGGCCTTGTTGACTGGCTACATATCTTGTATAAGATGCAATGCCCCATTCCTCTTTGAGACTGTAAACCAACACAAAAACAGTATGGAGTTGAAGATGCCTTCAAAATATTCATCCCATTTTTTTCATTTAAGAGCTCTATCACCTTAGGCAAGTATGCACAAGGCACAGGAATAGATTAAGATTCCATGGAAAATGTTTAACTATAAAGATCGGCATTGGAGCCACAACAATTGGATCCACGCAATGAATTTTAGTAGGCTAAAATGTAAAAGCTTTTCCATGCTTTGCTAACATTTGCATGGAACAATCCCTTTTGGTGGCAAGAGAAATCCATTACATCTAACCTTTAACTCTTTCAATGTTTCTACAATACATTTATGTCCTATACCATTTGAATCATGAAGACTTGGTTGTTTAGACACTATCTCATTTAGCCCATCACAGTTTGGGGGTAAAGGTAAAGCCACTGCTTATGTTGAGTTAGCTACAATGGAGCTTCTATGTAGAGATGCAGGTTGAGAGAGAGAAGAGACAGAGACACAAGATTTGTAGTACTCAAGAGTGTACCTCAATAATGATTTTAGATAGGTATATATACTATGTACAGCCTGGCCCTTACATGCTGACATGCGCACTGCCCTTTATCCGAACAACCTCCCCCCTAAAGGCAATGTGCCCAAAGGTAGAGGAAAAGAATCAAATAAGTCTAAGTATGTACAAAGCTAAAGAGACTATGCCTATCAAATACCCATCATCTGCCACGGATATGGGCATAAAACCTCTTTGTTGGAAGACCTTTCATGAGATGAGAAGGTCTACAGGGTTATCATCAACATACATCTTGACTAGCTCAATACTCTTCATGTCAAGTATCTCTCTGATAAAATGATACTTCACCTGTACGTGTTTTGTCTTTGCATGAAAGACAGGGTTCTGTGCTAATGTGATAGCACTATGACTATCACAATGGAGGAGAGGAACCTTAGTAATCCGAAGCTCAACAACCAAACGTGACAGCCATAAGGCCTGTTTGCATGCCTTAGTGGCAGCCACATACTCTGCCTCTGTAGTAGATAGTGCAACACGCTTCTACATCCTGGATATCCAAGAGATAGATCCCCTTCTGAAGTTAAACACATACCCTGTAGTGGAGTTCTTGCAGTCCGTATGTCCAGCATAGTCTACATCTGTAAAGCCAATGACACATGTCTCCTGCTTACCAAAGCAGATGCACAAATACTTTGTGCCCTTGAGGTATCTCATAATACATTTCACTGCTTCCCAATGCTTCTTGCTAGGGTTTTCCATGTACCTACTAACATGTACCTACTAACCACTCCCATTGCCTTTGTGTAGCAACCATAGCATACATCAAACTACCAACGTGAAGCATATGGAATCTTTGTCATTTTAGCCTTTTAATCATCAGATGTAGGGTTTTCCGTTGTAGTGAGTTTCACATATGGAGGCAATGGAACTCTGATTGCTTTCCCCCTCCATATTGAAACACTGCAGAATCTTGGATACATACTCATGTTGAGATAGATAGAGTAAACCCTTTTGATCTATCTCTGAGTATCCACATCCCAAGAATGTGTTTGGCATCACCAAGATCCTTCATGTCAAAGTTGCCATCATGAAGACTTTTCCTCGATGAATCCAAGGCACGAGTACCCCTGCCAGCAATCAGCATGTCATCAACATACTGAACCAAGATAATCAGGTTGCCATCTACTCATGCCTTCTTGGTTTACAAGGAGTGATTAACTTGACTTCTTTGAAAGCCTTGAGACTGCAAGAAAGTATCAAATTTATGACACCATTTCCTCAATGCATGTTTCAACCCATACAAACTCTATTTCAATTTACAAACCATCATCTCTTTTCCTTTAGCAACAAAACCCTCGGGTGGCTATATATATATGTCCTCATGTAGATCACCATGTAAGAATGCAGTCTTTATATCCATATATATGAGCTCCATATCTTCAGCTGCAACCAAGCCCAAAATGGTTCTTAGAGTAGTCATCTTGACTACGAAAGAGATGATCTCGTCAAAGTCAATTCCATGTTCCTACTTGTACCCCTTTGCAACTAAGTGTGCTTTGCACTTCGGTGAAGAACTAGAAGTGACCTTCATCTTATAAACCCACTTGCAAGAAAGATTTTTCTACCCTTTAGGCAACTACACTAAGTACCAAGTACCATTCTTATCAAGTGATTTCATTTCCAACAGCATGGCCTTGAACCACTTCTTGCTATCTGGTCTAGTCATTGCTTCCTCGAAGCATGACGGCGCACACAATCACTAACCACGACATAATCTGTAGCATACTACACACTAGGTAAAAACTTATTTGGCTACCTTGAAGATCGGGTTTCACCTACGTAGCGAAGGTTCTACATTTTTAGGCTGCTCGACCTACAAGTCTGCATTTATAGGTTTTTGTCTTGAAATACAGGCTTGTAATTCTTCATGTACACGTTACTATTTTGAAATATAAGCATGCAATTCTACGTTTACAAGTTGTTGTCCTGAAATTCTAGCATGCTGTCTTGATAGTTCAGACTGTCCTAACTGCATGTTTTCAAGCTAAAACTGTGGTGTATCATGGGCAGTACCTTGTTGGTCGTTTCAAGCACAATCTCCTACATTTTCAAGAGTATTTACAACAGGTATATGTTGTTGTCCATTCAGCATAAATGGCTGTCTAAAAGGTACGTCCTCCCTAAAAACAATCCTCTTCACTTCCTCAATCTTCTCAAACTCCTTATGCATGCAATCTTCATGGAAGATGACATCATTTTTTCATACTATCTTTCTTTTCTCGAGATCCCAAAGTCTATACCCCATCTCACCCTTGTCACCATATCCTAGGAATATGCATTTACAGGACTTTGGTTCTAGCTTGTTGTGTTCTTCTTTTTGTATGTGCACAAAAGACTCATGTAGCCAAACACTTGCAAATGAGCATAAGAAGGTGGCTTGCCTAACCACTCTATGTGGGGGACTCTCCTCCCCCAAAGACCTATTTGGTGACCTGTTAATCAAATGAGCGGCTGTCATCTTATACACTACCAATGCCAAGAATGCCACATGCATAATTGCTCCCAAGATGGAAAACACCATGTTGACCTCCTGTATAGTTTGTAAGCCATTCATGATGGTGAGGCATGACATGAAAAGAGGCACATGAATCCAAAATCCAAGTTTGCACGCCATCATTTGTATCGACTGTCAAAGCATGTGCACTGAAACATGAAGACTATGTTGGGAACATTACTTTCATCATACACTCTCGCACTTCGAGGAGTTGAAGGCACAACATACCACCATCGAAGTTATAGGGGGTTTGGATAGAAAACTACATGTTCAAAGTTACATATAAGAGAGATTCAATATTTTTGACATATCTATGTCATGAAAAAAAAGTGTTTATGCACCTATTTACAATGGGCTAGCAGCAAGACAAACGTGTCGTGCAGATCCATCCATCTTTTCTTGAAATCTATTTCATGAAATCTAGATGAGCCTCACCGAATGGCTGCCCCGTCTCCTTCCAGTACCACTTTGAACCACTGCACATCAAATATGATCATAGAGAAGAGATGGTAGTCCAATGGTGTTTGGATTCATGGCTCATCATTGGCTCTCTTGCTCAAACTTTGCCATGATATCACAATGCATTATAGAGTGCATTTTGTTGATGTGATTGACGTGAAAATGTTGCCTGCATGACCACACCCCACTCTATATTTTCTATTGTATATTGAACAGTTAGATTAGTTGTCAAATATAAAATCTAGATACTACAACTTATAAAACATGTGGTCACCTTCAGACTACATCCCCTCGAGAATTCCCACTCCTCAGTAGAGACCATCCCTTCGCGAGAAGCTACGATCAAAGCTCCATGTAACCAATGCATAGGCATAAACCACTATATCTCCTCCACGCCCTTAGGAAATTGAATCAGTTGATGGAGTGTGCTGCGTCAAAATTCTAATCATGCTTCTTCCTAATCTTTCCTGGCTTGCTCATACCTAGGGAGCCACATCTCCATAGATGCATGCTGCAACATACAAAAAGGACTCACTTTCTCCTCCATTGTAGCATTCATCCTTTTTCTACCCCATTTCCAACCACCACATCTCCGGTAGTCTATCATTTTCCTTCAATGACCATAGCATAATGTTTTCTGAATCTACTGTTGGTAGCCATTGTCAAATATGCACTAACGCCTCTGACACCAGTCAACCTTTAGCCATGCTACCTTCTAGCCGAGCTCCTTTTGTTGCATAAAGCCTTTTAGGGTTTTCATGAAGTGCTCCAAGAAGAACATCCATTGCATATGGATGGGTCTCATAATCTCCACTTCATCTACAAGATGCACTAGGACGTGGGTTTGTATCGTGAGCATGCTAGTGGACAGGTATTTCTCAAAGAGATAGACTGTCTCCATTGCTCCTCCCTGCCTTGCAAGTTCAATAGAGGGTTTCTTGATCTCCTTTTGTGAGATCCATTGCACTAAATTTGACAACCTGTAAATTGCCCCCCTTTATTTCATGAGTGAGGCATCCCGTAATCGCGATTGGTAGTACAAACTGTCACAAATGATGAAACATTATGAACACCAACTAGACGCTAAATAGAAAAATACAAAGACCACTTACAATCGAGGCTAGAAGGTACCAGCTGAAATATCTTATGCCAATCATGAGATTTTAGCCCTGATAGTTGGTTGCCTTTAGAAAAAGTGGATTTGAGAGAACGCATCATACCCATCTGTAGACCTGATAATTTTCTTCACAATGCACTCTTCTTTAGTGAACAAAATCCAAGGAGTACGAGGTAGTTGCAAGAGACCAATCAGTGCTCAAAGCGCCTCCATCTTGCCTTCCTCTTTCAAATCCATTCGTGCCCCTACAATGCCTTTCTTCCTTGTGATGTGGTCCCATAGTAAGCTGCCTGCATTCTTGAAGATATGCATGGGATCCAACAAGTGGCGGATCTATAAGTGGATCCAATAATATAACATTTCGTAGAAAATGGAGAACCATCACATTCCATTTGGATGTGAATCTGTGTGGATAATTCTCAACTCATATCAGCTTTGGGAGTTCATTCGTGCTGCTGGAGGTCATCCAAGAAAACCTTCCCTTAGTTCATGAACCTCTGGCATGTCCTTGATATACCATCTTCTTCATGGTTCATGACCTTCGAGAGTCTAATTGTGACCCACACAATGGACGTGTATGATAACCTAAGGTAAACAGACTTATCCCAACACCCCTATTTAGTCACCACAAACTTGAGCAAGCTATGTTAGATATCACCAACGAGAACGGAAGCCTACTTACATGAGCACTCTCCAAATCCCAAAAAGTCATGCATGGTCCACATGAGAATGGCTTATATATTGGCAAACTATCGACCATCATGCTTACTCATATCTTCCACAGTGACACCCTCCTCCCACAAAATCTTAAGCTCATCAACAAATGGACAGAGATAGATGTCCATATTCTTGACTTTGTAGCACCCAAGAATGAGAAAGCTAAGGATCAAGTGTCCTTTCTTCATAGAAAGCCATGGAAGGATGTTGTAGTTAATAAGGACTATAGGCCACACATTGTGCTCTTTTGCAAAGCCTGGAAATGTAAAGTCAATGTGGCTCCATGTGCATGAATCTACTGATATTCATTAGACTCCATCTATGGATCTATTTTGTGCATGCCATGTTGTCAAACTCGCCACGCTTGACATACGAAACATGTGATATATATGTGGAATAAGTGGAAAGTGTATGAGAACTTTTTGAGGGATGGTCTACCTTTGCATGCCCTGTTCAATACATGTGAGCACCACACTTTGGACATGTCTCCATAGTCCAGTACTCTACTCAAAACAACAAGCAATCATTGACATATGCATGGATGCTATTGTTGTCCATGCCAAGCTTTCGTAAAACATATCACGCATCATCACAAGACTCAAGCATCGTTTCAGGTGGTAATATATGATATTTTAGCAATCTAAAAAAAATCATAACACACCTTGAAAAAGCACGTGTTTTTTATAATGGTGCAAAAAAAAAATCAATGGAGTGTATGTAGAATGTACTTGAATAACTAGATTACACTCACATCACTGCACTTGTATTTTTCCTATACACTTAGGAGTGCAAGCAGCATCTTCAAGAGAGATACTCGGCAAACCCATCATATAATGGTATGGAGTCTTCCTCTCTTAGTGGATCAGATGTGCATGGGAATCAATGCATCGATCATTGCTCCATCTCAAGCACGCCCATGAACTCTTCTAATTGGCCGCAATAGGTGCATTCCTCCTTGGGATGAGACATCACCTTCCTGTATAAATTTTATGGCCCATCTAATGTTTTTATATATGATATTCAATTAGTTTGTGAATGCAAGGCATGATTGACTTTTCTTACTATTCGCTCAAAGTCTGAGATCGCTTAATCAATGATCTCCGATTGGAACTTGCCGAAGCATCATACATGTTTGATAGACAAGCGACGCTTATGGACCACCTTTCTCTGCACTCTTCATTTCATGTTCTCTTCCCCTGCTCTTCCTTTCTCTCTTTCTCTTTCTTTATTGCCCCTCCCTTTGTTTCTCTTTGCCCCCTCATGTTTTCTCACTCATTCTCCTCTCTCCCTCCCTCTCTTTCTCTCTTTCTCTCTTTCTCTATTTCTTTGTTATCTTTTATGTTTATTCCCTATCTCTCTCATTCTCCCTTCCTTTTCCTTTCTTCTTCTCCCTACCTCTCTTTCTCCCTCAATGTATCTCATTCTCAAGAAAAACAAAAAAAATAAAAGAAGAAAGATTAATAAAAAACCAAGAGGAGGCAATGTACTTACCGCAAAGACCCGAGGATGGATTGTTTGTCTCCTCTTCGTGACGGCCCATCGTCCTCCTTTATGCACTTATCCTTCTTCTTTGCAAATAATGGAAGTGGCGGCAATGGCAATGAGAAGCTCTCCTTCTCTCTCTTTCTCTCTTCATCTCCCTCTCCCTCCCAAAGCATGATCTCTTTCTCTCTCTCTCAAACTCTTTGCAACAAAATGCCATGCTTGGGTTCTGGCCCGATTTTTTTCCCCTAGAGCGTCGCTATTTGCATTGCATAGCGATGCCACTAATTTGCATCGAAAACGCCTGTGACTTTACCCCCATTCCCTTGTAGTGAAGGTAATTCCAATATAACACTATATTAGGGAGTAATTTATAGGATGGTGAATATTTTGTCACATGGTGAAATTGTTACCCCCTTCCTTGAAGGTGAAACTTTTTCTAGATACTATATATATAATAGTACCAAGCTCCATCTTCCAAAAAGGGATAAATTTAGCCACATCGTCAAGTCTTTATTTCTAGTTTGAGAGTGAAACTTAGGAGATTCCCACAAACTCTCTAATATAGTGTTATATGTGTAATTCATAAAAGAATTACTTTTCAAATTTTTTTGTGCTAATTCTATAATATAGTGAGTTTTTAATAGAGAATCTTTCTAAGAGCCTAATAATCAACAAAGATAATATTTCAAATTTTTTCGAAAATTTTATAAAATAAAAACCTAATTTACATTATTTTTATTTATACTTCTTTGCTCATTTAACTAGTAACTTTATAAATTTTACTTTTTAACTTGTAATCTAAATAATTTATGACTTGATTTATCTAATTATGATTTTTAAAAACTTTCTTTCATAATAATTTATGAAAATTAAGTAAACTAAATTTAATTTCTTAACTTTAAATTGTTAGTTCTTGCAATAAGTATTCACATAATTTACTACTATGATCTAGTAATCTATTGAATATAACATTAATAAGAAATTAATGAAGAGAATATAATTTTAATTGTAGTTTATGTTAATTTTTAAGCTAAAATTTTAAATAATATCATCTATTTAAAAATACTTGAAAATAAAATAATGAACTTACATTGTATCGATAGCCATATTTTTGGCAATACATCGATGTTACAAGACCTTGTACCATCCCTAATGATTAGGGATGGTACAAGGTCTTGTAACATCGATGTACTTATGTGGGGCCATGGTAGTTAAGAAAGGATGCTAAAATTTGAACATTGGCAAAAAGGTGGGATTTTATTTTTGCAAGCTTTCCTTTTTGTTCCTTTGCAATCAATATTTTTTTTTCTAAGCTTTTTCATGCAATGTATCCATTATGTGTGTGTGTGTGTGTGTGTGTGTGTGTGTGTGGGTGTAGCATACCCCCATATGGAAATATCCTAGGTCATGCATGAATTTCATGCATAAATTCATAGCATGATCAACCAAAATAGAAAAGATCCTAGTTCACAAATTTCATGCATACAAAAACAAATTAACAGTTCTTCACTATTACTAAAAGAGTATGACACTTTGCATTTAGATCAAAGCTATCAAAAAAACACAAAAACAAACCAACATGGTATACTCTCAACATAACCAATTTAGGGTAAAAGTATTTCTTACTTTTGTCCAATACATGAACACACATCAAGAAAACAAAACCAACATGTGGTATTCTCAAGATAACTATATACTCACATGGCATAGTCATTAAAAAAACTATAGTCACATGATGAAGTACATAATAAACATATAAGAGTAGCAACAAAATGAAATGTCTAGAGTCTCTTAAGAAAAACACTCTCCCTCTTAGCACGGTACTGGTCCACATGCTACAGTGGACAAAAACTCCCTATACAGGGCATCATCTAGCTCTAGATACATGTAATGTCTCATCTCCTCTCCATTGGCCCACGGCAAACTAGTGCACCCCATAAACAATAACAATCACCTATAAAAAATAACAATCTCTCCGCATCAACCATGGTAGGAATCCCATGCACCTCCGTAGGATAGACAAAGCCATCTAGCACATAGTTGCAATGAGCTGGAAAGTGAACTACATCAATTGCCTCACCAACCTCCCACTTATAAAAAAATACTTGCTTACCCACCTTATGCCACAGGAAAATGGTGAGGTCTAGCACCTGCCATTAGCATGATGAAAAGTGCATGTGCATATATGCAACATAAAGAAACTCACAAAAACAAATAATACAAGTAAAGAAGGTACACATGGTCAAAGTCTAAATAGGCTAATGTATCATAAATTGCTCCATTAATGTTTTTGTGAAACTATCACACCTAGTCTTGTCTACTCAAAAGCACTTGATTTTCCATTCAAAAATTATATGTCAATAGAGTGTATTAGTTGAAAGTACTAATAGTTGACCCTAAGGTAGCATTGAGAAACTTTGTCATTTGCACATTGCCTAGAACCTTCCAAGGGTAGCTATGTAAGACAAGATCTTAAACACAAATTCAATTAAGCATGCAAGACTAAATAGAGACAAAGTCAAGAGAGACAATTAGAATGATTTGTGTTGCATAGTGACCCTTAGATACACTAGCCAAGACGCGAATGACAAAAAAGAAACACTTAGAGCCTGTAGGACCACGAATAAACTCTATCACATAGCTAGAGGAAAAAATGACTCATCCCAAGTTGATGCACAAGAAAATAGGCAATACACATTAGGACTTCAAGTATTGAAAATCCTATTGTCTTCGCTCGAGGTAACATATGTATTCTTTGAGAGAGTAAATTTCCACTTCATTCCACGTAACAATGTCTTCCTTGAGAGAGTATAAACATGAGTAGAAGGGTGAGTGAATGCTTTGTCAAAAAGGATTCCTTAGATTCGGGTGTGTGAATAGAACAAAATGACTTGATTAACATCTACCCTGAGGGATGTGATGGAGGCAGTGAGGGGTTGCTACAGGATAAGAAAGCTTTGGAAATGATGTGGTGAGATTGGAGTGATAGGGAAATAACATCAAAAATTGAGGGGGGAGCCAATGAGGAGAGGTAAGAGAAAGAGGGTGTAGGTGGATATATTGGACATTAAGGAGTGTAGAAAAAATACAACATAGATATGCTAGAATGATAGAGATGAGTGATCACTACATAGAAGAATGGTGTTTTATTTTATTTTAATTTTTCCTCAGGTAAGTTACTCATGAATATATGTGTGCATCACGTGGGCTCAAAATAAGGTATTTTAAAAATATTATTTTTATACATTTTTTACATACAAAATTTTGTAATATAAAGGGGTTAATTACAAATCAAATAGAAAAGGGTTATGTTTTATATATAAGGATATTTATAAATAGGCCTTGAACACATGTGATTTAGAGGATATACATATAGTAACTTCCTCGAGCATTTTTCTTATTACAATGACACAGTCATCACAATAAATGTTTCATGATGTTTTCCTTACATGAATACAATTTTATATATTTTAATATATGCTATTCATTCATGATATCATTAACTAGGACATGCTCTCTTAATGTAGGAAGTAAAATCTTCATTTTGCAACCATTCTAAATCTCATAGTTTGATAGCTAAAGATATTTAAGGATTGGAATTCATCATCATGACAATAAGATTTGCAATTTTGCATGCCATGTTCCTTAATAATGTAAAAACGTAATTGAAAACCAAGATATTTTCTTAGCAACAAGAGTTTGTATCCCACATTGCATGAGCCCATACAAATTGGGGGCCTAGAAGCTTGCTTAGGCCATACCAACCAAAATATCTAGCTCTAATGTGGTAATGAAGGACTATGTAGGGGATGTGAGCTCATCAAGAATAGTTAGCACTAGCACACAAGAGAAAGCGGAGCGAAGGTGTAGTAGAAGGCATTAAAGGCTTTGGCAAAGCTAGCAAGGAGGAAGATGAGCCTCACTTAACACACAAGAAGACGTCAAACTATACTTGGAGGCCAATGCCCAAGTAGTTTCAAAAATCCTTCCAGTACAGAAATAGAGATAAGAGAATGGATGGCATAACCAAGTGAGTCACCTTGGATGCAAACATGGTGAATCACAATGTATTGCAGTTTAACATAAGAGTGTTAATGGTTTTCGTTACTAGGAAAGCTTTGAAAGCTCTTGACGTGGCTAACTTGTTTCACATGATTCTCAAATTATAATGCAAAGTTGAGTATATCTATAATAGGGGTAAGGGGTAAGGTGGTATTTAGTAATAAGAGTGCAATGCAAAAAATACTCAAAATTGGAGTCTTCTTCTAAGTCTTGGAGCTCCTAGCCTACTTATGGAATCTTTTTCTCAACATTGCTAGGGGCTTGAGTAGACCTCTTTACATTCCCCCTCTTGCTAACCCTTAGACAAGTTGTAGTTTCTTTCTTTGGAAAATTATGGAGGAGAAGCGAAACTTCATCATCATTGACATTCCTATTTTGGGAGAACTACAACATAACCTTTTCTAAACTTGATTTGCTAGTTCATGTTTCAAAAATAAGGTAGCCTCACATGGGCATTTCCATGAAGGAGTAGGGATCAACAATCAAGATTGCTTCATGGCTCACCTCAACTGTAGATCTTGGGAGAAAGACATTAGGAAAAAAAAGGTTTAAGGAGCAATCTTGAAATGAATATGGAGATAAGGGATATCAAAATTAGCCTAGATTGAATGGAGAGCTGAAGAAACTTCTTTTATGGAAATGGATTACTAAGCATGACTTTGATGTTATTAATGCTTTGAAACACAAGTGGCATAGATGGAGTAGTTCTAAGTTCCAACACAAGTAGTATTGATGCTTCCTTGAGGGAGTCAAAAATGGTAATTTTGATTGCATGACATATTCAAAGAAAGTAGAGACCCGAAATGCATTTATAGGTTTGAAGATGGTAGCATTTTGACTATTCTTTAAGGTGGGAAAAGAGAAAAGAGAACATCATCAATGTCTATGGAGCTAATGACAATACAACAAAGGGGAAGCAATGGGCTCAAGTACTTATTGTCTCACCAAGTATAGGACGTGTTGGGGGTGACTTCAACATGATCATGGACTAGTGTGTTGCATCGTCCTAATATTCAATTTGCTTAAGTAGTGAGCTTGATTCCTATAAGGAAGTATTACATATTTGGGGGATGGAGGACATAGCAAAGGTGTTGCAAATCTATGATCCATCCTTTACCTAGAACTCATGCATTCATAAAAATTATTGTGCTTGACCATATACATGGTATTTTAGTGACCATGACTCATGGCCCCCTTTAGCAATCACCACCCTAGAGGTGGATATTGAATGTCTTTTATCTAATCACCTACCTATTGTATTGTAGCTCAAAATATTGGAAGTTGAAGGTCACTATGGAATGCATAAACCCCTTGTGGTGATCCCTGGACACTACTTGCACAAGGCTTTTAACTATATACTATCTGTGGTAATAGGAAAACTAAAAGAAGACATTGGCAAGCAACAAAGAGACCCATGGTAGCAATTTTCTATCACCTTGTAGCAAATGATCACCATACATGACCTATGGCAATGTGCCAAAGAGAGGATGGGCAAACAATGGTTTTTTTGAAATTTCACAGATCACCAAATGCAAGTCAACAATTGAGCAGGAAGGCCATGAAATTGATAAAGCACGATCCATTCGGGGATTTTATTTTTGCGAGCTTATGAGGTATTGAATAATAGGAAGACTTGATTGATGTATTGAATAATAGGAAAATGTTTTGCAATTAGCTAAGGAATGAATGTAACTTCTTAACAATCTATATCATTTTTGCATCATGCAAACATCTTCTATCAAAACTTTAACTATGATGTAGCTTGTGACCTATAGGACCAAATCATGGTGGAATGAAGTGTTATCGTAGGAGCTCCTCTACACATAAATGGATAAGCTACTGGAGTAAGAATTCATAACACCTTATGCCAAAATGGCACATCAATCAAGTCTTCCTATTATTCAATACCTCATAAGCTCTTTTTCCACTATATCATAAATAGACATTGTGCTATATAGTGCTAACCTATGCTATGTAGCATTGAGATCTTAGCTATAAAGCAGTGATCTTTGGCATTTAGTAGAGCCCTTAACAAACATGGGGCACTTTATACTGGTATAGAATGTGTCCCAAGTGTCTACCCAAGTGCTATATAAAACTAATATGTGCTATTAGGCATAGATAGCTTAAGTACATAGCAATGACCACTAGAATATAGCAAGCTCTTGTTCAAACCATGTGGCACTTGTAGCAGTAGAATTGGGTCCTAATTGTATGCCCATTTGATAATGGACACATTTTTCCACTAATATGTATACTACACAACATCATTATATGCAATGTAGCATGGAGATCTCAACTATTTAGTGCACATGTTCTTCTAGAAAACATGTCCACAATGTGAGTGGTGACATGCATATCTACATGCTAGCAAACCCTAATGGTGGCTACTTGAAATACTTGGTAGGAAGGAAAATCACATTTCTTTCTTCTTCATATATCCAAATTTATGCGGACTACATTCTTATACTTTTTTTGTATGCACTACTACATACTACATTGTTAAAGTACATAGAAGATGGAGTGACTAATTTCTTTGCTATCTTGCATGTTATAGATAGACAACATGGAATCAAAAGGAGAATATCATGATGGATAGCAAAGTGAAGTAGCCGTGTCTCTACACAATGATATAAAAACATCCAATTTATTAATAATAAGATGGCCTAAAGTCTACATGTGTTGTTGGATCTCAACAAGAATATTGAAATGTTGTAGATGCTAATAAGAGAGAAAGTAAAAGAGACATATAAACATGCAAGGTTTGATGATGACATAAGGGTCTATGCCTTGATTAGCCCTAAGTCTATGGCTTAATCACCATGAAGTTTGATGATGATGTAAGGGGAAGATGATTCCTCTCACATGTTCATGCATTAATTAGCCTCATGTGATAATAAAAGGCTTAACTTGCAAAAAAAAGAGGGGATGGGAACCCCCCCAAGGTTTGTGTGCACGCGAACGATAGAGGGGCTCCCACCGCCATTGTATTTTGTTGGTCCTAGCCTCTTGGGTTTGTAGAGTTTTAAGGTCATGGGGTCTATAGGGTAGCAATGGAACCAATTAGAAGTGCATCATAAGGAATCATTAATGAGCAACAAATGTGCAACATGAGGAACATGAGCAATGAATGTGCAAGGAATCATTAATTGAAACCATAAAACATTTTCAATATGAGGAACCATTTTAAAAACCTTGCAAAAATGGATCCCACAACTACAATAGCTTCCCTCTTATCTGCTCATGCGCTGTGTCATGATGTTATGAGGACACAGTGTGAAAAAGTATGGAATGCATCATCATCTGACTTCTTTATTGATCTAGAGAGTCAATGTGATCTGAGCCATTAGTACTAGTGTGAGTTGCATGGATTATCCAAAACTACTAGATTTTTTGGATAATTTTAGCCTATTATTTATATTATTTATTGTAAAAATCCAAAAAATTTAGAAAAAATCTTATAGATTAGGATGGCATGCAAAAAGCTAGTTGCTTTTTTAGCCAATTAGGGGATTTTCACAAGGGGGACAGATTGAAGAAATCGCACGCGTCGCATTCACTATAAATAGGTTGAAAACTGCAGATTAAACTGAAAGAAGAAGAAGGAGTGATCTGGGGGATCCGTGACTAGGTGTCCTGAAGTTTTACCCCCCTTTTGAAGCCAACGGAACCATCAGATTTGGGTTCCAAGTAGCAGAGAAGGAGTTGTAATGTTTATGCATGTTTTGTTCTACGAAGAAGCTCTAGGAGATCTAATGCCTGGAGATTGCTTCTGAGTAGTGCGAAGATTCCAGGTTCTTTCAATTCATATTGATTCAATTCATTGTGATTTGTCTTTGTAGTGTTTACCACTTGGGTATTCTCTATCTTCTCTTCCATCTCCTATCCCTACTTCCTTCTACTTGTGATCCCCGGTGGATTCGACCTTTCGACAAAAACCCCTTCGACATTGGTGAACTCGACGTCAAAGGTCGTCAGAAGAAGGATAGACAAGATGGGAGAATCTTTGAATACATTCTCCAATTATTTTTTGCAACAGTTGGTGCAAAATACGAATATGCTTATGCAGGTAATACAATAACAACAGGTGATGCAAGCTTCAGCTCTCAAACAGAATGTATCTACGTGAGGTGAAGTTATTCAATGGAAGGAATGTATCTGCATATGTATATACCTATTCTCAAAAGATGGAATTATTTGGGGTGGCTCAATTTGCATGGAGATGGTATTTTGTACATGTTACTATTCATGAACTGAAAGCACGGATTACTAAATTATACTTGTAGGATGCAGACTGGGTAGCCTTCAAGAAGACACTCAGGGAAGAATTTTACATTGAGGACACCAGTTTGATTACGCACAAGACTTTTCAAGAGTGGGTTTTACAACCCAATAAGGATATTGTGGCTACGGAATTGTTAAGAGAATTTGAAAGTCGATTTGAGCACTTGGATCTTGCAGAACAACAAGCTCTTGCAAGTCAGAAAATTGAATTCTTTCTACAAGCAGTTGATCTTGAGCTTCAAGAGAAGCTTGATGATTTGCTGGAGGATCAAACTACATAGATAGGTTTGAAATCAGAGTGGAGACATGTCAAGGAAGATGTTACTGCACTTGTGAAGAATCATAGAAGAAGAGAAAGATTGCATGTCTCTAGCTTGCCCACTATTACGGGCAAGATAGTTGATGTATCCAGTAAGCCACCTACTTCTCTGGCTAACCCTATGATTGTACCTGCTATTTTTTCCTCTATTAGGGAAGATATCCTGGATTAATTGTTCAAAGGCATGAGGGATCTTCAATTGAAGGTTGCAAAATTAGACAAAAAAGGACAAGACGAAAGGGGACGGGCAGCAACCCCTAAGCCTGAAAAAATATGTATGTGGTGTGACAGTTTGCAGCACGAGAGAAAGGATTGTGCTTCCTATTAGGAGGCCTTGGCATGATAGCTTATCTTCTGGAAAGATGGCAAGATCCATGCACAAGAAATGGGATTGCCTATTTCTTTGAATTTCGGAAAGGGAAGTATGCAAAAGTTGTTGGAAGACTTGGCTGTCCCAAATGCTTATGCGGCGATACATGCTTCTACTTTTGGTCTACAGTTGGATAGAATGCATGGCCAAGTGATGGTTGGTCCAAAGGCTGAAATATGGACACATGATTTACATGCAGCTGAAAAGAGAAAGGTCACTGATAGTGAAATTTCTCATGCAGGGCAAGACATTCGTGCCATAACTGGTTGGGAATCATTGGTAGATGCATATTCAATGTATGCATATTTAGCAAAGGTACAAAAAATGGATGTACTTGTGGAAGAAAAACAAAAAAGAGATGAAGATATTGCAAGGACATCTAAAAGAATGACAAGAAGAAGTGTGGATCAGCCAAAAGCTGCAAATCAGCCAGCTCCCAAGCATGTTATGGAAGAGGT
This sequence comes from Lygodium microphyllum, assembly GCF_053477565.2. Taxonomy (NCBI): domain Eukaryota; kingdom Viridiplantae; phylum Streptophyta; class Polypodiopsida; order Schizaeales; family Lygodiaceae; genus Lygodium; species Lygodium microphyllum. The sequence goes on along the minus strand of NC_141148.1, from coordinate 123,259,731 downwards.
CAGTCAGGAGCAAAAACAGGATAACAAACAAGAGGGCAAAAAGAAGGGCAAGCAGCCAGGATATAAGCTGCAATCTGACATTGAGACAACCACAGATCTTAAGAAGGTTCTTAATGAATGGATCTTAAATAGTCGAGTGGAATTTACCTTGGGAGAGGTGCTTGGCATTTCCAAGTGAGAATTTCATGATGAGATCATTGACATAATTAAAAGAAAGCATCAGTTTCTTGGTGATACCACTAGTGCATTGCTGCAATTTGAAGAGGAAACTGGCTTGTTGGGTATTCGGGCTGAATATGAGCATGAAGTAAGTACATGATTGTCTATGCAAGATGCTACTAATCAATGGATAGCATGTGGAGAAGAGAAGAAAGTGGCTGAAAATGCATTGTCTTGTAGCAATATGCATGGTGGAGTAAGGCAAATGCAACAATATGGAGAAGAGACTCTAGGATTTATTCCTCGAAGTCACTACACAAGAAATCATTGGGCTAGAGCTACCACTGAAACGGTAGTGAAAATAGGGGAACGTGAAACTTTTTGTATTGCTTTACTTGACCATGGATCTGAGATGAATGTCATTGAGCAAGGATTGTATGAAAATAGTGCATGGCCTATAGATACTGATCATGGTTGGCAAATGAGGGTTGCAAATAATTCTTCAAGGGAGCTCTATGCTACATGTCCTAATGTAAAAGTGATGATTGGTGATGTACATGACGAGCAACACTTCTTTGTGCAAGGTAATTCCTCATATGTAGTGATTTTGGGATAGCCCTATATTACAGGTGTGCATATGGAAACAAAGGTGCTTGATGATGGTTCTGCTTATGCAAGAGTCAGAAGCAAGGATGGGAGAAAAGCAGTCCAATTTCTTACTGTTTGTGTTAATCATCCTAGAAATCGGGATACACTTTGAGAGTCTTCTTTGGTTCCAAATGCAAGGGAATTCAAGGACTTTGATTTTCATTAAGCACTACTATAATGCGGGTGTCGTTCAGCGCGTCGGGTGTACTCACCTCTCGATGAAATGAAGTATGTATTTACTATTGGTAATTCTCAGTTTACAGCAAATAGTTCATGTTGGTTTAAGCCTATGGAAGCTATGTGTAGGGCTGAACGCATATCTATGAAATGGGCTACTAAGAAACTGAGAGCATTGGGGTTGTAGGCTATCTGTAGGGTTGAACGCATATCTATGAAATGGGCTACTAAGAAACTGAGAGCATTGGGGTTGTTAGTTGAAAATGATGGCATTTCAGGAATCTTTATGGGCTCAATATTACTAACACTATGGCTGAAATTTCAGCAACTATACATGCAAAAAATGAGGTTGAAAACAGAGTGTTGTCAGTATGTTCTTTGGATATGTATAATGTGTCAAGATTGTGGGAGAGAAGGAAGGAGTCTCACTTGTAGCTTTCTTGCTTGCACAATGGGGGAATACACACAAGGGTGGAGGCTGAAAACAGTTTTTCTCTTCTTAGTTGTGTAAGCCAAAAGAACTCTCATACAAAGAAATAGAAGAACCCTATATATGGGTCTCAAACCAAAGACAACTAACTAAGGTGGCATACTAACTAAGCCACGAACTAGAGTAAATAAGGATAGTTGTCATCTAGCTATTATTCATGGGCGGTGTACCAACCGCATCTACAACTGACAAGTCGGTGACATAAATGCACAATGGTCACCCTGGCATATCACGAGTGGAGCTCGATATCTCAACACTCCCCCTCGAGCTCAATCCCAATTCCTGCGCACCAAGCAGGTCTCTGAACTTGCGCAGCTTCTCTACGCCCAATGCCTTTGTAAATATGTCAGCTACCTGATCCTCTGTGCTGACATAAACTAGATCAATAAGACCTAGTAAAACCCTCTCTCGCACATAGTGATAATGCACCTCAATGTGCTTTGTTCTAGCATGATAGACTGGGTTATTTGCCAAGTGTATGCTACTCATGTTGTCACAATAAATGACAACTGGCCCATCTGTAGGCTGATGCATATCATAAAGTAGCTTATGCAACCAAGCTACCTCACATGCAGCCATTGTTGCGCCCCTGTACTCAGCCTCTGTGCTGGATAAGGCAACTGTAGGCTGTTTCTTGCTGCTCCAAGTGACTGCAGCACTCCCAAAAGAGAACACATATCCACTGGTAGATCGTCTATCAGAAATGCTACTAGCCCAATCAGCATCAGTGTATCCATGCAACTGTATCTGAACCCCAATCTCATAAAATAGTCCATACTGCAATGTGGACTTCACATACCTGAGTATGCGTCTAGCCGCATCCAAATGCGGTTTCCTTGGAGCCTGCATAAACTGACTTACCAATCCAACAGCATAGCTCAAATCTGGCCTGGTAATAGTCATATAAATCAAACTTTCCACTATGCGTCTGTACATAGTAGGGTCTTCCAAAAGCTCACCTGCATCTGCGCTCAGCTTCACATTCTGCTCCAAAGGAACTAAAATAGGCTTATAGCCTATCATCCCATATTTGGACAGCATGTCCAATCCATACTGCCTCTGCAAGAGCTATATCCCACTTGGTGATCTAATCACCTCAATGCCCAAGAAATAACGCAGCTCTCCCAAATCCTTCATCTCAAACTTTTGCTTCAATAGCATTTTCACATGAAGGATATCTTCATCACTGTCACCTGTCATAATCAAATCATCAACATAAATGACAAGTAGCATAATACCTTTCTCTGTTTTTCTCACATAAAGTGAGAAATCTGCCTTGGAAATCTAAAAGCCAATAGTGACAAGATACTGTCCTATCTTGTCAGACCATGCTCTAGGTGCTTGCTTCAAGCCATACAATGCTTTCTTCAACCTGCAAACAAACTCAGGATGAACAGCATGCACATAACCTTGTGGCTGCTCCATATATACCTCTTCTTGCAAATCACCATGCAAGAAGGGATTCTTTACATCCATCTGATGTAAAGACCATTCCTTTGATGCAGCCATAGCAATGACTGCTCTTACGGTTGCCATCCTTGCAACCGAAATGAATGTTTCTTCATAGTCAATGCCATATGTTTGTGCATACCCCTTGACTACTAATCTTGCCTCGTATCTATTCACAGAACCATCTGCATTGTGCTTCACCTTATAAACCCACTTACAGCCAATTGCATTCTTACCTTTAGGTAAGGGTACCAATTCCCATGTAGCATTTGCTTCCAAGGCATCCATTTCTTCATCCATGGCTTTCTCCCATTTTTCTTTTCCCATGGCTTGCTCAAAAGAAGTGGGTTCTGGTTCCTGTATCACTTTGACCATATATGCATAGTGAATGGCTGTAAATCCATCATATTTCAGCCTATCCACAGGATACCTAACTCTGGTTGACCTTCGCAAAATAGGTTCACTCCCAGGTGCTCTCAAAACATCCCTGGTCTTCCTTACTCCAGGTGTAACAATAGAAGGAATACCCAACTCATCATCAATGCTCTGTTCTGAGCCACTAGATTCACCATCCACATAAGACTGACCTGCATTCACATCAAACATGGGCTAATCTACCTTCTCTTTTCCTTTTCGTGATACCTGCATACCACTATTTGCACTGCCTTGAGAATATTCTCCTGATCTCAATCTGCCTGTCCATGGCGAAGAATGTGAACCACTGCTAGAGGACGCTCCATGTCCACTAATATCTTGTGACTGCTGTTGAGAATTCTTTGCAACATTACCATTTTGTGCATCTACATCATCAATCACATTTACTGGTTTATACTAGCTACTTATCTCATAAAAAACAACATCTCTGCTCACTGTAAACTTACGAGTAGAAGGGTTATAGCATCTATACCCTTTTTGCTGTAGAGAGTAACCAATAAAGATGCACTTCTCAGCTTTTGGATCCAACTTGGATCTCAACTCATCTGGCACATGAACATAGGCAATGCAGCCAAAAAATTTCAAATGAGAAATATCTAGTTTCCTACCAATATACCTCTCCTCTGGAGTCATGCTATGTATTGCTGCAGTGGGAGTCCTGTTCATTATGTAGATTGTTGTAGCAACTGCCTCAGCCCAATAAAAATCTGGCAAGTCTTTTTCGTTGAGCATGGCACGAGATACCTCTCCAATATACCTGTTTTTCCTTTCTGCAATTCCATTTTGTTGTGGGGTATGACTACATGAATATTGCTGCTTTATGCCATGCTCCTGCAGGAACCTTGCAAACTCATGTGAGAGATACTCTCCCCCTCCATCTGACCTTAGGCATTTTATTTGCAGGCCTGTTTCTTTTTCAACCATAGCTTTAAGAGTTTTGAAATGCCCAAAAACTTCACTATTCTTTTTCATAAAATACACCCAAACTTTTCTGCTATAGTCATCAATAAAAGTGACAAAATAATGACAGCCTCCAAGAGATGTAGCTTTAGTAGTCCACATATCAGAGTGGATTAATTCCAATGGCTTCTTACTCTCTTGAACATGTCTAGGAAATGGTTTCCTTGCTTGTTTTCCAAATTGGCAGGCTTCACATACCTTATGCATTTCTGCAACCTTGAATTTAGGCAATCCTGCAACAATATTTTGGGCCTGCATTGATTTAAGTCGCTGTACATTAACATGACCAATGCGTTTATGCCAGATATCAATATCTGCAACTACACCGGTCCCATGTGCAAACATTGCTGCACTCAATTCAGACATGTCTGCATCCAATGTAAACATTCTGCCCTTCTTCTTTCCTTTTGCTATCAAGCGACCTTTATTTTTCATATCCTCAACAAAGCATCCATGAGGATTAAATCTGACCTGCAAGCCTTGTTCAACCATTTGACCAACAGAAACTAGATTCTTGGTGATATTCGGGACATGAAATACATTGGACAGGTATTTCTTTTTCCCATCCTGCATAGACAAAGGAATTTTTCCAATCTACACAATAGGATGTGCAGTATCATCACCAGTCTCCACAAATCCTAGTTTTTCCATTTTCCTTGCATCCTCCATTCATTCTGCATGACCTGTCATGTGGTTTGATGCACCTGAGTCAACATACCATACATCATTGCTTTCTTATGCACTTGTCACAGAATTGTTCATGTATTGCACCATGAACAAATGCTCATTTCTATCATCACCCTGTCTACTAGAAGATGCATAATTCCCTTGTTGCAGTTTTCCATTCATGATGTCATTCTGCTTTTTATAGCAGTCTTTAGTCATATGACCCATTTTACCACAGTAGTAGCGTTCAACATTACTATTTGCATTTTGGCCTTTTTGCCATCCACCACGACCTCTTTGGCTCCCCCTGCCTCTAGAGTTACCACGTCCTCCTCCATAGGACTGGTTTTCTTGAGTTTGCTGCATATTCTGATTTCTACCACGGCCTCCAAATCGGCCTCCTCTACCTCTGCCTCTACCTCTTCTAGCATTTGAGTAGAAGATAGCTTCTTTTGAAGTTCCTCCTGAAGAAGGTGCACCACCATTTCTCTGCTCCTCAGAAATTAGAAGAGCAATCAACTCGTCAAAATCAGGAAATCTTTCACGGACGGAAATGGATGTTCGGAACTATGCATAATCCTTTCCTAGACCATTCAAGGTCACAGAAACTAAATCATCATCTTCCACTGGTGACCCAATGGAAGCAAGTGCATCTGCAATCTTCTTCACCTTCATGTGGTAGTCATTGATGCTCATATTTTCTCTTTGCACATTATGCAGCTCTTGCTTGAGCTGCATTTTCCTGGCTTGCGTGTTTGTGCTATACATTTTTGACAAAGTATCCCATGCCTCCTTTGGCATACTTGCATCCTGAATATACACAATCATAGAGTCTGAAATGCTGATAGACAGCCAGTACATAACTTTCCTGGCTCTCTCATACCATGCTTTGAATGCCTGCATTTGCTGTTGATTGGAAACATCAGGAAGAACTGGTTCTTCTTCATTTCCTGCAACAAATTCCCAATATCCTTTTCCCATAAGGAAATTCGTCATTCTAAACTTCCATGCTTGGAAGTTGTTCTTGTCAAGCTTTTCAGTTACAATCTGTGAAAGAGAATCAGACGCCATTACAGAATACTGCAAAAAATTCTTTCACTGCAGAGAACACAGCTTCAGCCTCACAAGGGCTAATCTGCAAAACTGACGAAAGTGGTATTTGACCACACAGTCACTTCGTAGTGACGATTTTGCATCAACAGGCAACAAGGATGATTCTGTAACTGCCAATGTCTCTGCACACAAGCATACGATGCAATTTCTACAGTAACTTTTCACCGACTTGTAGAACAGTGGTCGCACATCATAAAATTGGGCCTTTTCGTGACGCAAATTTCTTCTGATTGGTAAATCAATTAACTGCGTGCAGAAAACTTTCGCCTCCAAAACAGGCCCCGAAATGGCCTCAAATAAAAAAAACAGGGTCGCCTAGGGCTAAAGCCCTGTCCCGCAACATATACTGCCCTCTTCCTTCACCGCGAAGGGCGTCTCAACCTAAGACAATGCACTCTTGCAATTTCCGACTGTGCTACCTGCAGAGATCTACTCCCAAAACAGAAAATGAAAGCAACACTGCTCCTCTTACCAGAACACCGCGAGCTTGGCTTGCTTTCTTGAGCTCCTTACCACGAACAAGGCTCTGATACCATGTCAAGATTGTGGGAGAGAAGGAAGGAGTCTCACTTGTAGCTTTCTTGCTTGCACAATGTGGGAATACACACAAGGGTGGAGGCTGAAAACAGTTTTTCTCTTCTTAGTTGTGTAAGCCAAAAGAACTCTCATACAAAGAAATAGAAGAACCCTATATATGGGTCTCAAACCAAAGACAACTAACTAAGGTGGCATACTAACTGAGCCACGAACTAGAGTAGATAAGGATAGCTGTCATCTAGCTATTATTCATGGGCGGTGTACCAACCGCATCTACAACTGACAAGTCGGTGACATAAATGCACAATGGTCACCCTGGCATATCACGAGTGGAGCTCGATATCTCAACATAATGTTATAGCGTTATTTGCTCAGCAGGAAGGATTACAATGGGGATTGAAGCACTTGTGGAAATAAAGTATAAGACAGGAGTGAGGGTATGTATGAAAAAGTGTCAAGGCAGCCAAGCTTATGGGATCCTAAAGATATAGATCATCAGTTTACATTGTTGGAGACGTGGAGTGTGAGAGAGAGGGTGGATATCCCCCTTAGCCTATATAAATTCTGGGTAGATAGGTTCTCTAGGGATGATTGGAACATTGATACATTGGTTTAGGAGAGAGAGAGAGAGAGAGAGAGAGAGAGAGAGAGAGAGAGAGAGATAAGTGAAAGGAGAGGTAGATGAGATAAGAGATAGAGAAAGAGAATATGAGAGAGAGACATATAGATAAAGATAGATAAGAATAAGAATTTTTCTACCATGTAAGCATAAACTCATCAAGATTGTGAAAGTTGTCAAAGGCACATATCCACTATGGCTCCAAAGAGAGAAAGCTCAAGAGTCGTGATAGCCAAAGGAGGTGCTTGAGCCATGGGTATTGTAAATATGAGTGGAGATAGCATTCTAGTTTCCACCCTACACAACTAGATTCCCCTAGTCCTTACAAAAGTTAATTGTTATATGGTTTGAAAGATTAGTTAGCTCATGACTCAAAGCACATTAGCAATGGTATCTGATACTATTTTAAAGAATGCACGTCTATTTAGATTTAGTAGACACCAGTCAATCTCGTGCAAAGAAAAGGAAATGTGCATCAATTTGATTCTTTGTAAGTTATATCAATAAGCATGCACCTTTTCAAATCTATCATTTGCGAAATGCAAATCCTTCAAAATGATGCCCTATTTGTGTTTTTTATGGCTGAAACTAAAACTCTGTCTTCAGATCCTAAAATTTTGATGCCATATGCTATTTTTCTTCTTTTAGGAAACATGTGGCCTGTGATATTTGGAATATATGTTCTTGTAACTGAACATGATGTATGCTACCTATCTATCTGGAATCCTTAAAATTTGATATCATATGCTACCGTTTCTTCATTTAGGAAACATGTGACTTGTGATATTTTGCATTTTGTGTTCTTGTAGTTGAACATGATGTATGCTACCTATCTATTTGATAATCTTGAAAATATAATGTCATATAATATTGTTCCCTATTCAAAAAACATTGGACTCGTAATATTTGGGATAGTGTTGTTTGATCATGTTTCTTCATTCTTAGGAATGCTATTATCTCTAACATTCACGATGGGGTGATCCTGTTGTTGATTATGATGTATGTACTATGTCTAAATGGAAGTCCTAACAATTATATAATGTCTATGGTTATTTCTTTGTTTAAGAAGCTTGTAATATGAAATATTCTAGATATTGTGTTCTTATAGTCATCTATGATGAATGTTTCATGCCCATGTGGAAGCCATGAAAAATTATGTGCGATATAGCATTATTCCTTCATGCAAGAATTTATATACTACCATATGAATATTTCAAGAAGATTACTATTTTGCATTGATTGATGTTATGAAAAATGGATGTTTTCTTAGCTATGGATGAAAGGCTAATTACTTGGTTTTGTGTTTCTACAAAAGTCATTATGCCCTATTGAGTGGATTTACGGTTACGTACTAAACTTGCCCAAAGCTTAGTACCAAGAGCACTTCATGGATGGGCTGGTTTCACTACACTAGAGGTTTGGACCATCCCCAAATGCTAGAGGTCTCTCTGTAGGGAGGAAGTTAGGCTAGGAAACAATGAGGGTGCTAGTGGGACTTTGGCCACCATAAATCCCTTGGGTTTGTGGAGGATTGTTCTAAACCCTATGAGCCCAACATGGACTTCCTAAAAGGCCCTAATACTACATAAGGGTGGATTGGTGAATCGTGCACCTAAAATATCGACACAAGTCTTGGATTAAGGGATGAAATGCTAAGTTGGCATTGCCTCTTAGAGAAGGGTAGGGTAAACGCATTATTTTGTAGCTACTTTCAAAGGATTTTTTAACATTATCTTTGTGTCTATAACCATAATTTACATAAAGGTACCCATGTTTAATGATTGATTAAGAATGTTATCTTTTCATGTCAAAAATAATTATGTTAGGATAATTAGATAACTAAAACATACCCTTGAGGAAAGTAGGAGGATGGAACCCCTGGTAGGTCCGTCCTACAAATGATGGGTGGTCTTCATGAGTCAAGAGTTTTCCTTCAATGGAACTCAAATTGGGAAAGGGCTGAGATGCTTGGCTACCTAGTATGTCATCTTCGATCTTGATCAATGTTATCTTAGGGGATCGTATTCAAGTCTATATCTAATAGGTAGAGGGGTCAACATGTATCACTCCCCCTTATTTCTTACTCACAACTATAAACTAAGTGTACCATGGATCTACTTCCATTCGAGTTGACTCACAAAATGTGGTGACTCACTCAAGGATTGAAGATAGATAAGCTATTACATATACATGACCTTAACATTGAATTGGAAACCCACATTGAGATTGATTCTTATAGGTTATAGCCAAAACCTTCTATTGTGAAGTGGACTCAAAAGATTCTAGATGATAAATCCCTATTATTCTAAGTAGTATCGAGTGGCATCACTTATAAAATTGTAACGTGTCCACTAGTATCATCCAGGACACGTCTTAGCAGTCCATCGGAAAGGATGTCTAGAAAGCTTCGCTCGGCACTCCCATGGAATGTTATGGGATTTGTGATCTAGGGCTTTCCGTGTCTGCCACGTAGCGAAAGTATTCTGGCCGTTCCCACTTAGGATCGACCGGAATTAGGGTTTTCCTGATTGGTCATTTCTTAATAGCAACTAGCATCGGACCCAAGCGAACTACTTTACGTAGAAACGCCATGTCCAAAGCGGATTCACGCTGCACTTGGTTCAAGGAGAATGGGAAATGAGAGGGATGCAAAGCTCAACCTCTCTGCCATAAGGCATAGTCCCATTTCGTTCCCCTAAAACAACATAAATCGGTTAAGACATAACTCTAGGTCAATGCTTTTGTTGTTCGTGTCCTTTGACAATCATTCCATTGTTCTTCAAGATTTGAGAAAAGTTTCCGGCCAACTAGGACCACCCAACCGTAGGACGGACCCATGGCCCATCCTCCACACTTTCCTCGGTTTATTTTAGTTATGTAATTATCTAACACATTAATTGGACATGTAACAACCAGCTTCTTTAATTAATCCGTTAAGCACTGGTTCCTTCACGTAATCTTATCACATGACATAGAAAAACAATATCAGACAAGTTTTTTATTAACATATCATCATATTTATCTTTGAAATACAAGGAGTTCCGCCCGTAGGCTTATCCATAATCCGCCCAAAGGCTATCCAGCAATCCACAGGGATCACTACTCCAAGTTTCCGCCCGAAGACTAGTATGCGGGCCTCGAGATCCAATCCCGAGTCACGTTAGCCTCTTGTGCAGGACCCGGAAGGTGAGGGATTTACGGCCAGAGCCCCCCTGGCACCCAGGCGTCCTCCTGCTCCAAGTAGTGCCCAACAAAGAGACCTCTCACGGCGGGTTCGGTCCACGTTCCCGGCGCGGTCAACAACCCCCTTGGTTAGGGTGAGGCAGGCAGTCGGGGGTAACTGAAGCTGCCACTCCCTTCAGGCCTTCAACCTAAAGTATAGATACTTATTTACTTTGTAATTCATTGGTCAAACAAGTCAAACAGTGCGCTAAAATCTCTAGCAAGCACAAACATTTCCATTGATCGATTTTTGTTGTTGGCAAACTGCTAAGGAAGGAATCTTTTCTTTCGAATGCATCTAGCACTCGATCCGGAGTGTCTTGCAACTTGGCAAGATCCCTTATATTCTGGGTTAGGGCGTACCCTATTAATCCAACTTGGTCAAACCCTAAAGTTCATTGGATACTTCAGTTTCCGGTTTTTAACCTTCCTTACTTAGAAGGATATCAAAGTATACATCCTTTTGCAAGATAACTTGCATAAGGATCCGCCATCCTTGTTGCAGGAATTTAGCCTTTCTTCTTGTGAATCGATCACAAGACCATTTGACTTCGTACTTGCCGTGCAAGTCCTGCATCGTACTATGCAATAATGGAGTTACGGAACAATATGTTTTCAGTTTCTTTAAGCTGACGTTTGTCAGACCTAGGGTTTTTTAACTTTATTATTTTCTCAGGGATAAACCCTAGTTCTTTTTTTTCGGTTACAATTTACTGACCCTATATTCAGGGAATGTGGACAGGTATTTAAGGTATAGATGTTTCTTGGAATTTTAATTCATTCCCAATGAATATTTCGCAGCATTTTTGATTTGGTTAACTCTAGAAGGTAATTTTGAGATTACTTCCGTATGATTTGTTATCTACGTGTCAATTGACTTTTCAATCTTATACTTCATCGATTTGAGGTTAGGTTAAATCCAACTAATCTTCCCTTTCCTTTGTGAATAAATTCATGCTAAATAAGCAATCTTTCCCTTGCTAAGTTATGCAGTTAGCAATGATAACTTCCTAGAGTTTAAGCATCGCAAGCACTTTCCATGATGATTCGTTGTAAAAAGAATAGGGGTTAATAGTGCAAGATGCAGTTTTATACCTTCTAGGCTTAACCAAAGTATATTACGTTAGTGAATAAATAATCTTGCTCATAATTCGTTTCAATGCATAATGCTATTTGAAGGAAAACTATGTTTATACTTTATTTATTTTACATGTTCAATTAAACTAAATTCCTTCGTCGTAAATAACTAGGACAAAATATACCTTATCCCTAACAATTCATCTTGCACGATTGAATTAAAACCAATATAAAATTAAGAAGGAAAAACCTGGGTTTGGGGTGAGATATCCACATGGATACTGGGAGATGACCCTCCCGCAGCTACTCCTTGGACTTTCTTAGCAGGCATCGCAGTTGTAGTCCTTCAAACGTGGAAGCAGCTTTACACTCCTTTTTAGAATTCCACCGTCGCTCCCTTGCACGTCAATACTCTTCTTCTCTTTTTCGAGTAGGGGAGAAACCAAGTCCCAAGGGTATTTTTGGAAAGGCAAGGAACCATTGAGGGACTAACCACGAGGAGGGTAATAAGACCTTTTAAGGTCTTAGTTTCTTTGGGAGGGAAAGGTTTACAAAGCCTAAAGAAAAGGCCCTATAGGGGTATTTACATGGTGAAAAGGGTGTGTGTGTGTGTGGTTCCAAAAGGCGTAAGAAGAGGTCTTGGGAGATTTTTGGGCATGGGAGTGAAAGGTATAGGAAGGGGGTCTTGGAGGGGTTTTAGGACACGGGGGTGAAAAAGGCTTAGGGGTTTAAAACCCAGGGGGGGAAAAGAAAGGGTATAAAATAAGCTTGGAAAGGCTTTAATCCTGCGGGGTTTTGGGGTTATAAAAACCTACCTCAGAGGCAATAGGAAAGGGGTTTAAAGGTGGCAAGGACTTATATATCACCGCCTATGAGGGGTTAAATCCCGGGGGGGTGGAAAAGGGGAAAAGAAACCTTCAAGAGGAAGGCTTAAAAGAAACTCATAGGAAGGGGGGCTTAGATCCTCCCCTTAGAAGCTTCTGTGGGCTCAAAAAGCCACGTGGAGGGAAGGGAATGACTTAATGGTGGCGGATGGCGATTCTCAGGCGACAGATGGCGATTTCCAGGCGGCTGATGTTGGCGACGGATAGCAGTGCGGCTCTAAACGACTCCTTCAACGGTGGCGTCCCAGCTCTCCCAGCTTACTCCCTTAGCATGACGGCTCTTCTCAGCGTCCCGTCTTATCTCCCCACTTCAGCTCCACCTCATCGAGTCTGGCAGTGTCGTCCTCCCTTTTTTCCCTTTCATTGGGGATTTTTATAGGGAGAGGGAAGGAATTCCTCCCTCCCCTCATGTCGCCCTACATGAGCTTGAGGATATGCAAGCTCCAACGAGGAGCTTGCTGTCCTTTCTAAATCCCTCACTCCCCTCCACCACGAACAACCACCGAGAGAGAAAAAATTTCCATGAAAAATATTTGATATATTACAAAAATCTGTTGATGGTTCACTAAATCATGCCACCAAGGCATTTTTAGTCAAGGATATTATATTAACGGCTTATTTTTCACTTTGGCGTGGAAAATAGACCTTAATAATAAGGGAAAAACATGGGAGGTATAAGAGAAGTGAAAAAAACATAGCGTGAGGAGGGAGAGACTTGCAACATGTGATTAAAACTTGTGTGGTTTCAAAGTTTGATGGTGATTCTTGTTGGTAGTAAAGGCATAGGTGCCTACACTACCTTGTCAATCACTTCACACATTATGACCGCACATCTATATACTGGAGATGTGGCAAGTGCCTATCACTATCACTTTATTCTTTATTCTTTTAGTAACTATTAAATTCAAAAGGCCACTTAGACATTATGAGTGTTGGAATTTCCACTTATGGTGTGTCTCTCTCTCTTGATCTCTTTCTCCATCCAATATAGCTCTTGCTTTTCTTTTTTTGTATCTAAGGTTTATATGTTGATCTTGTTTCTACCTCTTTCTGTTGTCTTCTTGCAAGTATTATTTTAGGTAAGATTAGATAAGTGATCATCACTCTTTCTCTCTCTTTTTTCTTTATCTCTTTTTCTCTTTGTCACAATCTCTCTTTTCTTTTTTAAATTATTTGTTAGTAGAGCTTCATGTAACTTCTAACTCTTGCTATCGTCTTCTTATAGAGATAAAATTAGGAAAGATGTTTATAGGTGATTTTCTCTTTCTCTATCTCTTTGTGTTTTCTCTTTTTTTCTATCTTTACAATAGGGTTTGATATTAGTTCTAACTTTGGAATCAATTCTTGTTGTGGTAATCAACACAAGGTAGAGCATAGAATCCATCTTCTATTTTGTAGATACTCCAATTACAAGGTTAAGATCCGGTCTATGCAATATACTCGTAAGTATCGATCAAGAAGCATCCTCTCGTGCATGCATTCTCCGAATCTCCAAATAACAAGGGTGAAAACCCAAGGGAAAAATGTCATTTCATTAATGATGAAGCACTTGAGGATAGCATAGATGAATCAAGAAATGACATTAATGCTCATCCTATGAGCACCTACACTGCCACCACAGAGTGGGGTGAAATAACACAGGGGGGGCCTTCAGATTTACAGATTTTACATGAGGAAAATGAAGAGGTGAATGAGGATATTGCTAATGAAGAAAAGAAAGAGGTGAGTGAGCATGATAGACACATTGGAGAGAATGTCAAGTTAGGGCTTATGTTAGATGTGTTTACCTCATTTTTTGTAAGGAGGTCTACTTCTCCTCCTCCTATCACTTTGCATAGACTTGTGCCCTATGAGGCTATAAGGCTGGCATCTAGTTCTGCTACATGGTTGATTTCATCTTTCAACAATGCTTCATATATGGAAACAATGGGTAATTGTTTTTTCTTTGAGAAGGTTCACTAGTGAGCTAATGGACATATCTCCCCAAAATTTGGAAGAGTGGGACCCTCTTTGGAGAGAAGTTAACCAAAGGTTTGAAGATGAATTGACTAATGAGTGGGCTGATTTAAGAGGGCACAAGTTTTTGATATGGGACGGTAATCATAGGTTGAAGACATGGATGAAGACGATAAAGGAAGGTAACTCTGCATGGTCTTGCTTTCTTTTTTTTATTGTGATGATACTTCATTCTTTGAATAATTATTTATTTTATTATTTGATGTATGTAGTTTATAGTGAAGATATTTCATGACATGTTAGAGTTCTATGACAATTCATTCAAGTGGAGAAGAAGAAAGAATGAGAACTATTTTTAGCATTGGATACATCAAATCTGTAAGTATACTTATCACTATTAACTTTTTCAAATGGGTTAGTAGATTATCAATTATGTGCAAATGCCAATAATTTTTTTAATGTGTGAATCTCAAAATATAAAGATAATTTGTGTGTGAATTTCAAGAGATTTTATTTATATCAATAGGTTTCATTTATGTGTGAATGCCAATAGGTTTCATTTATTAGTTATGTGAATGTGAATAGGTTTTATTTATGTGTGAATCTTAAAATTTAAAGACAAATTTCAATGTTATACTGTAAGAAGAGCACATATCAAAACCTAGGCCATGAAGTTTTCATGTTCCAAAAGTTTGGCATTTCCAATAAACAAAACATTTTAGAAAGGATGAGCCCTTCTCAAAGACAATGGGTTGAAATATAGTATGAAATTGAAGGCAAAGGAAACCATAGCAATGATCCATGGTACAAGAACCCATGTTTACTAATAGCGCTTTTGGTGTGGAAGGTACAAAATTTGGTATAGTATTTTAGTTTTCAACATAACAAATTGTGGTATCTTTAATTTAATCATAACTAAGAAAAGTGTATTGTTTTTTTATTTAGGATGACTATAACTCTGCCATACTCAAAGAGGAGGCCCACCTCAAGGAGCTTGCATTGCTAGAGGAAAATTATGAGGCAAAAAGAAAACAATTCATAAACAAAGAGCAAGATAAATTCAGGGACAAAGGATACAAGTACCTTGGAATAGCTAATCCTGTGCATGGAGAGGATTTTTTTTCTGTTTTGTTTGCACTGAATTGGCATGAAAAGAACATAACGGCTATTACCAAGGACAAATTATATTCCATTTGTAGTGCTAATACTACTACGAAGAGGTATGTTTTCCTCATGGACTAATTTTCTCTTATTTTTTTGAATTGAACTCAATTTGGTTCAACAATATTAAATTTATGTTTTGTTCAATAACCAATATATTAGAAAAATGGAGATTTTACTTCTCATGACTATCACAAAGGCAAAGGACACCACTATGTCACACTTTGCAGATGTAAGGAGATTTCGCAACTACATGAAGCAAGAGGTTTATTGGTTTTATATGATTGGAGAATATTTCTCCTTATTGATCAAGAGCTTACAAGTTGATGGCATTGAGATTCCAAGAGGCTTTGATGTTTTTTTATAAGGCTAAAGAAGTTTACATATTTTAAAGGCATTTGCAAATATTTTTTGTGAGATGAAGAATGTTGGAGACTTTGAGAAGGTTTTAGAGCTCACACAATCAAGCAAGAGGGTGGTGTACAAGTATTTCTAGTATAAAGAAATCATATTTTCTAAATAGAATATGTATAAATGTATTCTAACTTGAGAGTGATTTTGTTGTTTGTTCTTATGTTTTTGGAAAAGATGGTTGCGTAGTCTACATGAAAGTGGGGTGCTAGAAAGCCTCCCTCCTCTAGTGGAGAAGTGGATGTACTTGGGATGTGAAAATTGTATGTTCTCAAAAGTACTGCTTGAGAGGGGTCTATCGGAATGCGAAATGCATGTTTGTCCATGATGGTGGATATACTATCCATTGGATGACATTCCACTACAAGAGATTGAATTAAGAGAGAGTAAGTACATTGAGAGCCAAACAAAGTAAATATGTGGTAACTCTTACTCTTAGCTATTTGTTTTAGTAATATTTGCCTTATATGCAGGGTTCTTGGGTCAAAATAGAGTAATTTCTATGCACAAAGAAGAGGATGAAGGAAATGGTACTTTCTAAAAATGTATTTGTTTAACATGAAATTTATCATAACTTTTTAGACTTGTGTGTTTTCTTAACCTTGTTGTTTTTGCAAATTAGAAATGTCCAATACAAGAGACATGGTCCCTCATGTTGTGAGGATAAAGGAGACTTGTGGTGATAGCATGGCAAAGGGTATATTGGATGGAATACAAAGTTTTAGTTTGATCCAAGTAGCCTTGTTTCTAATTTGCATGAATATAATATTGTATTTTGTTGACTTCACACTACTTAGGTAACATTAGTGATGCAATTGTTGATACTATTATGAACAAAAAGTTCATAAGAAAAGAAAAGGATATCCCTATGATAGATGATGCATTGGAGTATGGCAAGGGTAAGCCAATTTGCATGAATGATAGAGTTTAGGATTTTCATTTGACGAGTCAATTTATTAAAGTATTATTTTTTTGGATTTACATTGCCTAGGTAATATAAGTGAATCAAATGAGATTTGTACAATGAAGCGAAGGTCTAAAGACAAAGAGAAAGTTGTTTCCTTCGATGAAGAAAGTATACACTCTTAGAGTGGTTTATACTTTGCATTGAGATATATCATGCTTTTGTTATGGATGTTTCTAAATGGTTTCTTTTGTAGGTGGCTCCTTGCTATGTTTACAAAGGATCTCAACTATGTGCTGGATATTTTTTAAGATTGTGGCAGCCTTGGTAGAGCATGCAGAGAGATGCATCATTTTTGCATGTGCCGTGAGGGTGATTTTAGCCTCTACAACTAGTTCTCGGTTGATGTGGCATCATGCAAAGCACCGTCTGTTCACCCTGGTGACGATGATGATTTCACATGATTTGTAGTTGCATTATTTTTAATAGGATGTCTTGTACTAGTAGTGCATGCCAGGGGGTTTGATGATGCTTGGGAATGATGTATGACTCTATGGATTTTGTATCTCACTTAAATTGGGATTACTTCATTAACGTATAAAATTATGCTAAAATTTCATGCTTTAGAAGTAGTTACATACCTATTTTTTGTTGGAGATCAAAGCATTCAAGAGTTTGTGATTAGTTTGCAATTCAACATCCTAACATAATTGAACTAATTGGTTTGCAATTACAAAATAATTAAACTCAAAACGATAACATAATCAAACAAAAAGCTCCATTAAATAACCAAAAAAATCCAAGTGATGACCAAAAAGCTTCAAGAAGCACCTAAAAAGTTCCAAATGAAGAGCTTGCTAAATAATAGCACTCATGCTTAAATAGTCTATAGGAGGCATCCTATCTTATCTCATTCATTGACGATGCAACCAGTAAAGTGTGGGCTTTACAATGGGTAGGAAAGACGAGGCTTTATCTTGTTTCCAAAAATTTCAAGCGCTTACAAAAATCAATCCAATAAAGAATTAAGTGTCTCTAAACTAATAATGGTGGAAAACATGTTTCTCATGAGTTCAAAAATTTTCATGAAGCATATGAGATAAAAGGAAACTCTTAGCACATGAATATGACGATAAATGAAAGGATGCTAATTATGTTGTCAATGATGGTCTTACTCAAGGATTTTGGGCTATGGCGACTAATATACATTTGATGACTAGATTAACTAATAATACTTTAGATGGTGGCATTTCTAAATTAAAGAGGCATTGTTGGGAGGCAAGCAATCTTATTGTGATCACTTAAGAGTACTTGGTTGTGAAGCTTATTCACACATGCCAAATGAAGAGCATAGTAAGTTAGAACCAAAGTCTAGTAATGAGTGTATCTTTTTGGGATACGGATAGATCAATCGTGAGATGGACTATCACCTTTAGGATCCAAAAGGTAGAAAGGTTATCCATAGTAATGATGTAATCTTCAATTAGAATAAGATTTATTTGGTTGTGAAGCTTATGCACATGTGCCAAAGGAAAATCATAGTAAGTTAGAACCAAAGTCTAGTAAGTGTTTCTTTTTGGGATATGGATCAATAATAGTGAGATGGGTTACCAGCATTGGGATCTAAAAGGTAGAAAGGTTCAATGTAGTGATGATGTAATCAATGAGAAGAATATGTATAAGAAACCTCTCTTAAGGATGTGGAAACAAGAAAATTTAATTTCCAAGATATACTACTACTATTAGTTTACAACTTAGGAAAGGTACTCATGCACCAAGTGTGTAGATGAAGAGTACAAGTGTTGCTTCTGTTAATGAGTCAAAACTAGGGGACTTTATTGAGTAGCACCTTGTCAATCCTACGGTAGCTCATGTAGAAAGAGCAAAGGTTGAGAACTCCACTCTAAGTTAGTGTATTATGCTATGCAAATCTACTTGTATCTTTCACCCCCATGAGATATTTTAGCTTGGTATTGACTATATGGTGTTGCTAGATTGAAGAGAGCTATATTGTAAGAAAGAGACCATAACTAGTGATAACAAGCTTAAGTGGGAGCTAGTTATGTAGTTTTAAATGGATTTCATAATGAAGAATCATACTTGGGAGTCAGTTTGTTTGCCAATAAAGGGCATCAATGCTTTGCCATCCAAGTTGATCTATAAGTTAAAGACTATAGGTGATGCTAAACCAAGGTACAAGGAAAGGTTAGTAACCAAAGGTTTTAAGTCTAAGAAAGGTGTGGACTTTGATGAGATATTTTTTGATGTATTGAAATTAACGACTCCTTTCACTATGCTTGCCTTGGTGGCTAAGGTTCATTTGGACCTTGTACAATTGGATATCAAGATAACATTCCTATATGGTGACCTTCATGATGAGATCTACATGAACAATGCAAGGGTTTTGTGGAATATGACAAAGAAAAGGTTGTCTACAAGCTAAAAAGAAGCCTCTATGGATTAAAGAAGCCCCACACTAATGATACAAATAAATTTTATGCCTTTATGCAATATCTTAGGAAATAAAAGCAGTGAGACACACAATTTCTTATGCATCAGAAATGCTAAAGGTGGCATCTTAATAGTAACGATTTGTTATGTGAATGATATGTTGATTGCTGGGAAAGACAAGTATCTCATTGATACCCTCAAGAAAAGGTAAATGGAAACCTTTGAAACAAAGAATTTGGGACATGCAAATCCCATTCTTGGAATCTATATAATCAAGGAAAGGACAAAGAGTTTGCCCTATTTTTCCTAAAAGGATTATGGCAATAAAGTGTTCTAACATTGGAATGTGGAGTGGCGAAAGAAACTAGTAATCCATTTCCTCTATATGTGAAACTTAATCTACTAATGATTGTCTCAAATTTGATGAGGGGACTATTAAAATGGATAACATTTCATATTCATAATTTATGGTTAGTCTGTATGGTATGATTGTCACTTTCTTGGACATTACCTTCATAGTGGAAATAGTGAGTACATATATATCCAATACTAGGAAGAAGCATTGAGAAGTAGTGAAGTAAATCTTGAGGTTCTTGAGTAGTACAAGAGATATGTGCATAATCTTTAGGAGAAGTAGTAGTTATGTACTTGGATACACAAATTCAGATTTTGCAGGGAATGTTGACGATAGAAACTCTACTGTAGGATATGCTTTTACCTTATATGGTGATAAAATTTCAAGGATGCATCATTTGCAAAAATATGTGGCATTATCTACCACTAGAGGTGAGTATATTGTACCCATAGAGATGTGCAAAGAGGCCACATGGCTTACTCATCTTTGTAGGAGACTTGGGTCTCAAAATGAAGACATGACATTGTGGCATAGTGATAGTCATAGAGTGCCATAATGTGGTAAAGAATTGTGTTTCATGTAAAAATCAAGAATATAAAAATGCTTGGGGGGTTCACTCTAAAATAAGTAGCATATCATCTAGATTCAAAAGAAAGGATTTTGAAAATATAGAAGGGCAATATATCAAGGGACCATTTACAAATTGAATAGAAAAGGGAATGTTTTATTTCAAGAAAATTTATAGATAATGGTATTTCTAAATAGCTCTTGAATGCTTAAATATAGGGCTTACATATAGTGAATCCCTTGAGTAAAATTGAGATATCACTTCATTCATTAGGTGCTTGAGGATAAGCAAGGTGGAGATATTAGTGTTACTATAATAATTTGAGTAGTTATATTTAATTTAAAAATAGATATTTGATATGGACACATTATATGAGTTTTATTTATTTTTTTTTCTTCATAGAATCATAAATTAACATATTCCTACTTATACTTCAATAGATTGTCTTTTCAACCAATGATGGAGAATAATAGATGGTGGCACATGATCCATATTTCCCCATTTCTTAGAGGGATATTGTTAACCCCCAATGCAAGAAAGGAAAAAAATAAAAAATAAGGAAGTAAAATAAAATCTTAAAATATAGGGTAAAGTGAAAAAAGGTGGCTTGACAAATAAGAGGAAAAACGGGCAAAAGCGCAAAGATACCTTAAAAACCCAAGGCAAGTGCAAAAATGGAAGGAGTGTATTTTTTAAATGCAAAGGCACCCCTAAATCTTTGTAAAAGAGCACCAGGCTCCCTCCTATGCAATTTGTAAAAATTAGATGGGCATAGGTGAAGCCACAATGTAAATAGAAGGGAGTAGAAAAAAGGGCCTAGGCTAAAGGACCAATCATTTAAAAAAGGGGTGGGTGTCCAAAAGGGACTAGGACATGTATAAAAGTTGAAAAGTGAATGGAGAAGCTCATTCTTGTCTGTGGCCAAAACTAGTACTTCTCTTCTCTTCTTCTTCTTGTTCTTGCTTGCTTGAGCTTATGCTTGAGCTCAAGCAAGCAAGACTAGTACTTCTCTTCTCTTCTTCTTCTTGTTCTTGCTTGCTTAAGCTTATGCTTGAGAGAGGGAGTGTGAGATAGTGAGTGTATGAGGGCGAGGGACTATTGTCAAGAAGCTCTCCATCTTCTCCTCTCTTCTTCTTCTTCTTCTTCTTCTTCTTCTTCTTCTTCTTCTTCTTCTTCTTCTTGTCTGGCATGCAGCAAGGGAGCATAGAGCTTGGCACTTGAGGATCCGGCTTGCTTGAACTTGTACCATGGATCATGGAGCCACCCACTTGCTTGAGGTAGAAGGTACTTGATTGAGCATGGAGGTAAGCTCACTACACTCGTAGGTGTGAGAGCCTGTACAACTAAGTGAGAGGTAGCCATTGCACTTGGCTTGAAACACTTGAAGCAAATAAGCAGTTTGCGGGTCTTTGCTGATTGAGCAAAAGCTAACACATTTTGGTTCTATTGCCATGACAAATGGATTCAAGCTTAAAGTGATTGCACACTCCGAATCTAGCATTGAAGTAGGGTTTTCCCCAAACCATTACTGGAGGTAGATAAGTAGGAGAAGGGATATTTGATCTTCATTGCAAGTAAGTGTTTTGGATTTTTGAATTTTAGATAGGTTTTTTTAATTAGCATCAGTATTTGCTTATGACCTTTAGGCATTTATAGGCATTTGGGTAGGAAAAAATCAGGGGAAAAGAAGTTAAAGAACAATAGGATTTTGTTGTAACAACATGCCTAAATCAGGGTGCAAAGAGGAAAACGGGGTTGGAGTCTAGAAGGAAAGAGAAAATGGCATAGAAGGGGTGTTGTCAAGGGGGTTTAAGACCCTAAGGAAGGGAGAAAGAGATCTTTTTTGCTTGTATGTTTGAGAGAGAGAGAAAGCTAACAGGTTGTTGTAGCAAGCCCAAACAAATCAAATTTGAGCTGTGATGTGAGTTCACGCCGATGGGATCAGATGGTTGGATTCCAAAAATCAAATGGTTTGATTCGACCAAGAATATCCATTTCTGAAAATTGAAATTAGACACACCAACACCAAAATTAGAATTGCAATCAAACACCCATCTAAAAATTAGAAAATTGGAATCAGACCTAGACTCAGATCGGGATCGGATGCCAAAATCAGATAGCAAAAATTGGATCGGATACCAGAATTGGACGCTTGATTTTGGTAATTGGATACAAACTAGCAAAATCGAATAGATGAATGGAACCCAAATTTTCACCTACTATAACCTGACCAAACCTAGATAGGAGCCGAACACTAGTTATAGGACACCCCAATGCGCTTCCTGGCAAGTAGATAGGACAAAGAGTAGATTTTCCTAAGGACTTGGTACTCGGCAGTCTAGGAGTGATTGCACAACTGCGAATCATGCCCAATAGAGACCTTGAGCAGATCAAGAGGGTGGCCATAATTTGTGCCTTAGAGCCACATTGGGCCAAAATCGAACAAGGGAGGGGAGGAGTGAGATTTGCATTGAACTGGTTACATTCACACATCACATTATTTAATCACTTAAAAGTCACATGAAAAGTTGAAAGCCTGGTTTCGTGTGATGCATAGTCAAGAGCACTACTCACAAGGAAGTTGCTTAAATTAGAGGATTATTTCAAGTAACAAGGAACTCATGCAAGATAACATAAATTGAATGAACCCACAATTAGGAGAAGACATCGAGTATCCACACAAGAGACTCAAGGAGCCAAATCGCTTTGAGAAAAAGAAGAAAACCATCATTAGGGACTCCATGTCATTAGGACCAAAAAATGTTAAAAACGACACTTTTGTTAATCCGTGGATTAAGGAAAGGGCCAAAAAGATTCTTCCACATGGACAAAAATATGATATTCTTGTCTCTACTTTGAGATAATAGAGTTCATTTTGTGATTCTTCCCTCCTATTTAGCCGAAATCTTCAAACCCTGACAAGTTTTGGTAGTTCCAATGGCCCATATTAACTAATAAAATTTGTCAAAACCTCTAACGAAAACATAACAAAGCTAAGTTAATTAATACCATTTTGAAAATCAGGAGAATTTTCAAAGTTCTTGGTGCTCATAATATTTTTAATTTGTCTTCTCTCTCTTTAGGTTTCTTTCTCTACACATTGTCTGCATACTTGTTGTCTTTTACATGGCGTCCACAAGGCGTCCTTCTTATTCCATAAACTCTTGCACCATGTATAGCAAGAGCAAAAATGGAGAATGGGAGCCCAAAACATTTACTATAAATGATTGGGTTACAATGCTACCATCTTGCACACTGTCGTATTGCTGCGCATTCAAGGTGTGAAATCCACCCAGATGTTGTGTGTGTGACATTTGATACTTTGTACATATTTAGTTGTTGTGTTTATACGTGGAAGGGGGTTTGGAGCAAGAGGAACTTATCTGTAATGCTTTAGTTGACATGTATGTGAAATGGGGGTTGGTTTCAGATGCACAAGAAGTGTTCATTAAGATGCTAGCTCATGACCTTGTGTTATGGACTTCGCTAATTGCAGGCTATGCTGAACATGGACCATTTGTCAAGGCACTTGCTTCTTATCATCACATGCAATTAGAGGGTGTCTGTCCAGATGTTGTCACTATTGCTTGTGCCTTGAAAGCTTCTATGTGCATGAAAGATTTGAGTAAGGGCCAAATCATTCACATGGAGATTGGTTTAAAAAATTTTGAACAAGATCTTCCTATTGCTAATACACTTGTTGGACTATATGCACAATGTGGCTTACTTTTGGATGCCTAAGACATTTTTGACAAGCTCTCAGTCCATAATGTAATTTCGTGGACAGCTCTAATTGCAGGATATGTTGAACATGGATTTAATCAAGAAGCCATTCATTTATTTGTTTTGATGCAGTTCATACAACCGTATCTTCTGCACCATTAGGAAGCCATTTGGACAAAAATCCAGTCAACTGAGAGAAATGATAAAGCATACAATCAGAGTAACAGTCAACAGACTTGTCAACAAACTACAGTGCTACAAAAGCCGATGTCATTGGGCTCACAAAAACGACAGCTCGTGAATATGCATCAAGAAATAATACTGCAATATTAGCATGGGAGAAGCACTTTTCTGGTCAGAAAGGGGCCACTTTTCTGGTGGAAAAAGGGGGCCATTTTTCAGGGCGTGTGTGGTAAGTCTGGTGGAGAAAAGCATCGGGAAGAGGCTTTTTGGGATATTATGGTGGAAGGAACAGGCGATTGGAAAAAGTAGACGAGAGAGTGGCCCATCATTGAACAGGAAATTGAAGATGAGGACTAGCCTACAAATGCCCATCTCAATCCTACTATCCTACAGTCCTGATGTACTCAATTTCGGAGATTGTTGCTCTCGGATGTGCCTATTATTCTTGTGCTGGTCGATGATGCTGCCGACCTTGCTTTAGTGCAAGCAGCCAATGATAAAAAGGTAACAGAAGAAGATGCAGCCAAGAAGCCCAATTTCTATGGATCCCTCTCTATTGATTCCTACCGAGAACCTTAGCAAAGAAGAAGAAGCCGCCTATGCACGAGAAGAAGCCATTGAATGAAGCTGGTTTGTTGCTGTGGAGAAGATCAAAGATGAGCTATTGGAAAATAACAAGCAGACATACTAGGTTCTTGATTTTATGAAGGAAAAATGATTCCACAACTAGTTGGAGAATGCGAGGGATTGGGCTATTAGTCGAACTCGATTTTGGGGCACACCATTACCAATCTGGCGAAGTTTTGATGGCAAAGAGATTATTGTGGTTGGATCCGTGAAGTAGTTGGAGGAACTATGTGGGTGTAAGGTTACTGATTTGCACT
This sequence comes from Lygodium microphyllum, assembly GCF_053477565.2. Lineage (NCBI taxonomy): Eukaryota > Viridiplantae > Streptophyta > Polypodiopsida > Schizaeales > Lygodiaceae > Lygodium > Lygodium microphyllum. Next base: position 123,234,699 of record NC_141148.1, on the reverse strand, counting down.
GACATAAGATTGACCACATCACTATTTCCTTGAGGAGGGGCCCTAAATATGGAGCTTTAAAGAGAGTCGATGATGTCTTTGATTGCTAGTTTGAAAGTGGTTCCATGCCTTACGCTTATATTCATTATCCCTTTGAAAACACATCTATGTTTGAACATAACTTCCCAGGTCATTTTGTGGCAAAGGGTTTAGACCAGAGACCCTGGCTGGTTCTATACACTTATGGTATTGTCAACTGCACTTTTCAATAAGCCAGTCTTCAGAAACCTTGTATGCAATGGTCTAGTTCTTGCTGAGAATGGGAAGGTGTCCTTTTACAACTTGTAAGCTCAGGCTTTCCAAAGTGTGGCCATGAATTGCAAAATCCTTTTGTGATCCAGACTTTTCAGCATGCTGGTCTTTTATCCAGAGGTACTGAAGATGAAAAATTAACAGAAACATGCTTTTAATTCCTGTTAATGGATACAAATTACCAACTGTGGCAAATTGTTTGTGAATACATCTCTACTGCTGTGATTTTCAGAACAGAGGGATCAACAATGTGGAACTGATTCAGTTTCTCCTTGAACTTGGATTTCATATTGTTGGGAAGAATTTATTTTTTTGAAACCTTATACTTCTCAACTGTGCATGGCTTTGAATAGAAAAGATCTAACACAGGATGATCCATTGATTCATCTATTATCACTGATATCTCTTGTTTTAGAACTGATCTCCTATCTTGAAATTTGTCAAGGTCTTCTGAAGACGCGACTTTGCTTTCGAAAACCCTTCGACATCTTTGGTGAACCCGATGTGAAAGCGTCGCAGAAATATCAGGATGGGAGATACTTCAGCATCTATTTCAGCCTCTTCTACAATTCCAGCTGCGTCCTCTACTTCAGCTCCATCAATGACTACTGCGTCAAGTACTTCAACAGATGATCTAAAGTAGATTTTACAGAATATGACCATGTATATGCAGCTTCAAAATCAGTAGACACAATTGTATATGCAGCAGCAGCAGCAATTGCATCAACAACAGTTGTCTCAGCAAAGGCAACTATATTCAGAGCAGGAGAATGCAAACAGCGTGACTAAGGCGATTGAAGCAGTTGAGAATGAGAAGAAGCTATTTGATGTCCATAATGTTCCAGCATATTTGAAGACATATGAGATCAAGATGGGGTTTTTTGGAGTTCCAGCTGGACTTATGAGTAAGTACTTCCTTCGTCTTGTCACACCCGCCTTGAGGGCAAAAGTGACTGATCTTTTTATTCAAAATTCACATTGGCAAGATTTTAAGAAGGCCCTGAAAGAAGAGTATTTCCTTGAGGACTTTGGGATGGCTACATGGCGGTCATTCCGAGAGTGGGTCTACATGCAGGTTTAGCTGCTTCAGAGTTGATTCGAGAATTTGAAGAGAGGTATAGTCAGCTTGATGCCATTGAACAAAGAGTATTCGATGTTGAGAAAGTTGAGCTTTTCTTGCAAGTTGCAGATCCTGCTCTTCAGGAAGAATTGAGAGAGCTTCTTGAGGATCGCACGAAGCCTATGGGTCTTAAAACAGATTGGCAAGATGCCCAAGATGCAGTCTCGACTTTGACCAAGAGAAGGATATGGAAGACTTGCCTACAGAATGGTTCTATGACACCGACACCATCATCTGCTCCTATGCATGCTTCTATCAGTGTTATTTCTTCTCCTCCTCAGCCAGTTTCTTGGCCTATGCCAGTGCCTACTGTTTCCACTCCTCCTATACGACTGATGCCAGCACCTTCTGCTCCAAAACCATCCACTCCGTCGGTGCCTACCTCTCTTGATGACATAATCAAAGGCATAACGGATTTGACACTGGAGTCAGTTAAAGCGGAGTTGGTGGAAAAATTGAAAGAGCAGTTTGCTTCGACTGCGCCTACTAGTGCACCTAGGAGAGATCGAAGATGTATTTGGTGTGATAGTACGGACCATCAGCATTGTAGGGATTGTGAATCTTTTCAAGATGCAAGGAGGAAGAATTTGGTATTTTGGGGACAAGATGGTAAGATTTGATTGACTGAAACAGGAGCTCCGCTTGCTACCAACTTTGGTAAAGGCGGAATGAAGAAGTTAGTAGATGACATGGCTGTGCGCACTTCTTATGTGGCAGCTAGAGGAGATGCTTCTACATATGGAGTCCAGATTGAGAAGGGATTAGAGAATCAGTTAGCACTATGGACTTATGCTATGGAGACTGCAAACAAGGGAAAAATTTAGCAAACTGTTTTGACTAGTGCAGGCTCTAGCATCAGATCTGAGACTGGTTGGGATTCGCCTGTTGACAGGTACTCTATTTATTCTTACTTGGCTAAGTCTCAGGGAGCAGATGTACTTGTTGAGGAGAAGCGTAAGAGGGATGAAAAAAATCCAAGTGCAGCTAAGAAGACTAGAGGGGGTGAGTTTGTTACTCCACCTACTGCAGGACCGTCTTTGAGACCAGGGCCAGAACGACAGATGGAAGATGCTCAAAAGAGAGAAAAGAGGCAAGAGCCTAGAGATAGAAAGCAGCCAGGGTTTAGATTGATGTCCGATATTGAGACATCTACAGACATGAAGAAAATCTTTAATGACAAGATACTTGGCAGTGAGGTGACTTTTACTATTTTTGAGGTTTTGGGCATCTCGAAAAGAGAGTTTCAAGATCAGTTTCAAGAGGTCCTGAAGAGGAAAAGACATGCATTGCCTACTACTGATACACAGGGAGTTTTGATTGGGGAGTTGGATGAGGATGAGGATGAGGTTATGGTTGAGAATGCTTCTGTTTTTCCACAGATAGAGAAGAGGGTTCAGCCTATGCATTATGCTGAAACTGATGAGCCTGTCTTGTTACCGCGTAGTCACTTTTCCCAAAGTCATTGGGCTAGGGCAACTACAGAGACGATGGTAAAAATTGGAGAGAAACAGGGCCTTATGTTTCTTTGGTGGATCATGGTTCAGAGATTAATCGCATAGTTCGTGGAGTTTATGAGAGTAACAGATGGTCTATGGATGTAGAGCATGGGTGGCGTATGAGAGCCGCCAACAACACTGCAGGTGATTTGTATGCTGCATGTCCTAGTGTCAGGGTTTCTACTGGAGATGTAGAGGAGGATTTCCATTTCTTTGTGCAGGATTCATGCTCTTATCCCATAATTCTTGGATAGCCATTCATCACAGAGATGCACATGGAGACAAAGGTAATGGATGATGGATCTGCTTATGCACGGATTCGCAGTAAAGATGGCATGAGAGCAGTTCAGTTTATGACTGTGTATGTGAACCATGTTAGAAACAGGGATACTCTTAGAGATGCTCCTTTGCCCACTGTGAGGGATTCGGGTTTTCATTAGGTACCACCATTTCGCAAGATGACGGTGGTACAGAGCAGAGGAGATTGGAGTTCTCGCCTCCTGGCAGCAGTGTTTTCTCCTCCAGTTTTGTTGGGATTTCAGCAAACAGTTCAATGAGCTATCAGAAGACTTCTAAGTTGCCTAGAGCTGCCAGGTAGTACATATGCAGGAAGGAGAAAAATTTGAAAAATGCAGGAATTTTAGAGGATGATGAGCATATAGATGGGATGTATGATAGTATGATTTGTGCAGATACGATGATAGAGATGGGAAATATGCTGAAAACTAATATGCAGAGTTGTCACAGTAATGTATTAGTGCAATCCCTGGACATGTTTCATGAAATTGCAGATTTTGTGTCACAGATTGAGTCAGAGGCTGAGATGACTCAGCAAAAAGTGTTGAGTGCTGAAGAAATTCAGCAAACAGAGTTTCCGGCTGATTATGATCAGCTTATAGAGACACAGAGGGCTGAAAACTTTCAGCCAACAGAGTTTACTACTGAGATATTTCAGCATCCAGAGTTTAGGGTTGTTCCTATGCAGTCCATAGAGCAGAGGGCTGAGGATATTCAGTCAATGGAGTGCAGAATTGCTGATTTACAGCAAGATTTGAGTAATGCAGAGGTTCATAATGAAGCCAGGGTTGACACGAAATACAAGACTGTGGATAAGAAGGTGAAGCCGGTAGTTGTACCGCTTCCACCTGACAGTGATCAACAAATAGAGAGGGCTGCCAAACAGCCAATTTTGAGGAATCCGGAGCATATAGGCCATACATTTGCAGCAGAGACTCTTGCTGAATTGAAAATTGGAAATGGTGAATTCTTGCTACCCACAGAGAAGCAATGTTTTCAGGAGATGCTTGAGCGACATGGAAGGGGGTTTACTTTTTTCCCGCATGAGATTGGATGTGTGAATCCGGAAATTGTTGCTCCTATGGTCATTTTTACTATTCCTCATATTCCATGGAATCTCCGGCCTATTCCAGTGCCTAAGGCACACCTGCCAAAGCTGATTGATTTATTGAATGAGAAAATCAGGATGGGAATTCTTGAGCCTTCATCTGCACCATACTCAAACAGGTGGTTTACAGTTTCAAAGAAGAATGGTACTCTCCGATTTATACAGGACATGCAGCCAGTAAACAGAGTTACTATCAGGAATGTTGGTATAGGTCCAGTTGTGGATGAGTTTGCACAAGCATTTGCTGGACGTGCCATCTATTCTTTAGGTGATTTGTATTTGGGATATGATCAGTTTTAGCTGGCTTTGGAAAGCAGGGACATAACCACCATGAGAACTCCTATTGGGCTTGTCAGGATGTGTACCTTGCCTCAAGGTGCCACTAATTCTGTTGCACATATGATGAATACCATGCATAAGGTCCTTCGTGATTATATACCTCAGCTTACCATGCCTTTCTTGGATGATGTGCCCATTAAGGGGTGTGCAGAAGAAGAGAAGAATGAGAGTCTAAATGAGCAGGGATGCAGATACTTTGTGGCTGATCATATTTCAGCTTGTGAGAAGATTTTGGCCAGGTTAGAAGAAGTGAACTTGACACTATCAGGGCAAAAATCTATTTTTGGAGTGAATGAGGTTGTCATTGTTGGACATATGTGTGGATATTATGGCAGGAAACCCTCACCTGATAAGGTGGATGCTATAGGCAAGATTATGGAGTATTGTTCTACCACTTCAGAGGTACGGAGATTCATTGTAGCTTGTGTGTTTTATATGATTTGAATACCCCATTTTGCACACATAGCGGATTGTTTATATCAGCTGCTTCGAAAGGGGCAGAAATTCTATTGGGATGAGAGCCACACTAGAGCCATGCGGAAATTGAAGAAGTTATTGCAGATTGCTCCTACTCTCAGGAAAGCGGATTATAATTGTGGAAGGCCTATTGTATTGACAGTTGGCACTAGTCCAATTGGCATAGGTTGGGCTGTGGGTCAAGATGATGCAGATGGAAACATGTATGCTATTCGGTTTGGGGCGAAAGTCCTAAACGAGAGACAGAGGAGATATCCGCAAATCAAGAGGGAGTTACTGGGAATTGTTACGGCTCTCAAATGTGACAAGGAGTACTTTATTGGAGCTTCAGTTGTGGTAGAGACAGATTGTTTGCCATTGATTGGTATGATTACGAGTTGCTCTACTCCGGATATAGCTATGTTGAGATGGATTGCATACATCAAGTCATTAAATCCGGAATTTAAACACATAGCAGGGAAGGATAATCCAGTGGCAGATATGCTGTCTAGAGCTAGATATGATGATGAGGAAATACTACTTGCAGAAGAGGATGATGCAGAAATTTCAGCCACTATGGTTGATCATGTTTGTCATGTCTATGATATTGTGGCTTTCATAGAAGAACTCTATGTTGGAGATTGGTTGCAGATTGGCAAGTACCTTAGTACACTAAGCAAAAGAGATGAATGGAAAGATGAAGAGGTCAAGAAGATCAAAAGGAAAGCCTATGGTTATTTTCTCAAGGACGGATTTCTTTGGAAGCATCCGAAGAAAAGAGGCGGATTACCTTTGCGGGTTGTCTGCGATAGAGTGACACAGTTATAGGTGATGAGGGAGTTTCATGAGAGTCCTTGGGCTAGTCATAGAGGAGTATGGGCTACTTATGAGAAAATCAAGGAGAAATATTGGCGGAAAGGCACGTATAGAGATGTTTCTCACTTTGTAGAGACTTGCAGGGACTGCCATATGTATTCGGTAGTGCGTCATCGAGATGAGCTTCATCGGACCTATCCCCTATGCATTCATTATAAGTGGGTAGTTGACTTGGTTACTATGCCTATGGGTATATGGCAGATGAGGTATATTGTTTTGGCTAGAGAGGATCTTACCAATCATGTTGAGGGCAGATCTTTGAGAACGAAGACCACTAGTGCAGTGTGTAAGTTCTTATTGGAAGAAATTTTCTGCAGGTATGGTTGTGTGGGTAAGATCACTGCGGATCACGGTGAATTGGATGAAGATGAAGCTAGGGAGTTTTTCTCTCAACTAGGAATCAAGTTGGCTCTAACCACAGCATACAATCCAGAGGGAAATGGGAAGAATGAAAGAGGGCATCCGTCGATAGTGAAAGCATTAGCCAAAGCATGCAGAGGACAGATTGGAGAATGTCCGAGACTTCTACCATTTGCTTTGTGGGCTGATCGTACGACTCATAGTGTTACCACAGGATATATGCCCGCAGAGTTGATGTATGGTCAGAAACCTGTTATGCCGACTGAGACTTGTGCTTTGACTTGGTCAGTTTTACCTTGGCAGGAGGATTTGACGAGAGAGGAGCTCTTAGCTCTTTGGATTCGACAGTTGGAGAGAAGACTAGAGGATATTCAGCTAGCTATTGACAGGTTGAAGGTTGCTAGACTAAGAAATAAGGACAAGTTTGACAGCAGGCATCGCTTGCGGCCTAGAGCAATAGAAGAGGGAGACTGGGTATTAGTCTTTGATATCAGCCTTGAAAATCAGCATATTGCACTTCGGAAGATGGTGAAAAGATGGTTTGGGCCGTACATACATGTCTTTGATAATGCAACATATGAGTTGACAGAATTGGATGGGACAGTGCTTAGAGTGCCCATTGCTGGAAAAAGAATCAAGATTTTCAAGAAAAGAGATGATGAAGATTATGCATTGGAAGAATTTGCAAGAGAAGAGCAACGAGAAGAAACTCCAATGGAAGAGACAGATGATATGACAGATAATCTTGTTGATATACCGAAAATGCATAATGAAGAGATTGATCTATTTGTGGATCTTGATGATAACGATCATGGGTACTTGGCCCATTCGGAGGATGCGCAGGATTAGAGGGGGTGGATGTCGTATTGCCATGCATTCAAGGTGTGAAATCCACCCAGATGTTGTGTGTGTGACATTCTTTGTACATATTTAGCTATTGTGTTTATATGTGGAAGGGGGTTTGGAGCAAGAGGAACTTATCTGTAATGCTTTAGTTGACATGTATGTGAAATGGGGGTTGGTTTCAGATGCACAAGAAGTGTTCATTAAGATGCCAGCTCGTGACCTTGTGTTGTGGACTTCGCTGATTGCAGGCTATGCTGAACATGGACCATTTGTCAAGGCACGTGCTTCTTATCATCACATGCAATTAGAGGGTGTCTGTCCAGATGTTGTCACTATTGCTTGTGCCTTGAAAGCTTCTATGTGCACGAAAGATTTGAGTAAGGGCCAAGTCATTCACATGGAGATTGGTTTAAAAGGATTTGAACAAGATCTTCCTATTGCTAATACACTTGTTGGACTATATGCACAATGTGGCTTACTTTTGGATGCCTAAGACATTTTTGACAAGCTCTCAGTCCATAATGTAATTTCGTGGACAGCTCTAATTGCAGGATATGTTAAACATGGATTTAATCAAGAAGCCATTCATTTATTTGTTCTAATGCAGTTCATACAACCGTATCTTCTGCACCATTAGGAAGCCATTTGGAAAAAAATCCAGTCAATTGAGAGAAATGATAAAGCATACAATCAGAGTAACAGTCAACAGACTGGTCAACAAACTATAGTGATGCAAAAGCCAGTGTCATTGGGCTCACAAAAACGACAGCTCGTGAATATGCATCAAGAAATATTACTGCAATATTAGTATGGGAGAAGCACTTTTCTGGTCAGAAAGGGGCCGCTTTTCTGGTGGAAAAAGGGGGCCATTTTTCAGGGCATGTGGGGTAAGCCTGGTGAAGAAAAGCATTGGGAAGAAGCTTTTTGAGAGATTATGGTGGAAGCAACAGGCGATTGGAAAAAGTAGACGAGAGAGTGGCCCATCATTGAACAGGAAATTGAAGATGAGGACTAGCCTACAAATGCCCATCTCAATCCTGCTATCCTACGGTCCTGATGTACTCAATTTCGAAGATTGCTGCTCTCGGATGTGCCTATTATTCTTGTGCTGGTCGATGATGCTGCCGACCTTGCTTTAGTGCAAGCAGCCAATGATAAAAAGGTAACAGAAGAAGATACAGCCAAAAAGCCCAATTTCTATGGATCCCTCTCTATTGATTCCTACTGAGAACCTTAGCAAAGAAGAAGAAGCCGCCTATGCACGAGAAGAAGCCATTGAATGAAGCTGGTTTGTTGCTGTGGAGAAGATCAAAGATGAGCTATTGGAAAATAACAAGCAGACATACTGGGTTCCTCACTTTATGAAGGAAAAATGATTCCACAACTAGTTGAGAAATGCAAGGGATTGGGCTGTTAGTCGGACTCGATTTTGGGGCACACCATTACCAATCTGGCGAAGTTCTGATGGCAAAGAGATTATTGTGGTTGGATCTATGAAGTAGTTGGAGGAACTATGTGGGTGTAAGGTTACTGATTTGCAGACATAAGATTGACCACATCACCATTTCCTTGAGGAGGGGCCCTGAATATGGAGCTTTAAACAGAGTCGATGATGTCTTTGATTGCTAGTTTGAAAGTGGTTCCATGCCTTACGCTTATATTCATTATCCCTTTGAAAACACATCTCTGTTTGAACATAACTTCCCAGGTCATTTTGTGGCAGAGGGTTTAGACCAGACCCTGGATGGTTCTATACACTTATGGTATTGTCAACTGCACTTTTCAATAAGCCAGTCTTCAGAAACCTTGTATGCAATGGTCTAGTTCTTGCTGAGAATGGGAAGGTGTCCTTTTACAACTTGTAAGCTCAGGCTTTCCAGAGTGTGGCCATGAATTGCAAAATCCTTTTGTGATCCAGACTTTTCAGCATGCTGGTCTTTTATCCAGAGGTACTGAAGATGAAAAATTAACAGAAACAGGCTTTTAATTCCTGTTAATGGATACAAATTACCAACTGTGGCAAATTGTTTGTGAATACATCTCTACTGCTGTGATTTTCAGAACAAAGGGATCAAAAATGTGGAACTGATTCAGTTTCTCCTTGAACTTGGATTTCATATTGTTGGGAAGAATTTATTTTTTTGAAACCTTATACTTCTCAACTGTGCATGGCTTTGAATAGAAAAGATCTAACACAGGATGATCCATTGATTCATCTATTATCACTGATATCTCTTGTTTTAGAACTGATCTTCTATCTTGAAATTTGTCAAGGTCTTCTGAAGACACGACTTTGCTTTTGAAAAACCCTTCGACAACGCGCTCTCGCAGAGTGGAAAAAAAAAAAAAAGGGGAGATCAAATATCATTGGAAGGGATGTATCTTTGCCTTCAAGACCACGTCTCAAGGCTGGTTTTATTTGGTGCAACATGTTTACATGGCTAGAGATATGCACTTGGCTCCACGGGAATGTTTTTCCTAGTAAGCACACTGTAAGTTTGAGTTGTAAGGTTTACGTGAGTATATGGTTTTGTTTGAAGCATATGCTAAATAATATATTGTTGCTTATAGATATCTTTCCATCAACAAGTTTCGAGTGGCAACCTATGGAGAGCCTCAGCGGAACATTCTATGCCATTCATAAAGAATTTGCAAACTATTTTTTTGCTGATTAGACCACGCGTTTTTTTCATGAAAGTGGAATTTTTGTGTATTATGCACAATATGTGGTTCCTCCAAGAGCAGGTGTGTATGGAAACCTTGAAGATTTGTAGTTACCAAGCCTCTTATCTTTGGATTGGGAGATGCCTGATAAAGAACAATGGAGAGTTTTAAACTCAAGATTGCTCAAGATTTTCAAAAGGCTATGACTCCTAGAAGGATCTTGAGAAGAGTATGCTTATCATGGTTTTTACCCTTGCATGTTTTTTTAGCTTGCTTTAAAATAGAATGTTTGCAATAGATGAAGGTTTCATGGCTAAATAGAAAATTTTTAGAGGAAGATTTGGACAAAATTTTAGGTCTATTTTGGAAAGTTAAGGAATCTGACCACAAATGTGACTTTATATGGTGCAATGTGCGCCCTAGGGTTTATCCTATAACATATCTTGACAATCTCTTATCATAGGTTTTGATTACAGAAGATACAAACCTAGATTGGGTGCTTGGGTTCCTTTAGATTCATATATTGATGTAAGATATTGAAACTTACCATGTAAGTTACCGCACAAGAAGTAAAGGAGGTGAACATTACTTCAAATTGGAGTCTTAAGGATGTAAGAGACACCTTGGAGTTTCTTGAGAATGTTACTTGTGGATATAAGTTCAAGGTAAATGGTGTTGTAATTGGAAAAAGAGCTGAGAGCTCTATATCATATATGCGTTGTTTGCCTCCTAGTGTTGTGAGTTTCGGACCATAAATATGCATGTATAAATAATTTTGAATCTTTCTTTTGCTCACAAATATTGCTGCCAGAAACATGGAGTTATACACATTGATAAGTACTATTTAAAAAAATATTGGTATAAGATTTGCAGTGATTCTGTGAATAAAAAATCGTCGTTTGTGGACTAAAATGATTTCATTATATCATGAGTTAAAAAATTGCAGTACAATTTAATAGGAAAGACTTGTTAAAAGCTTTATGATTCTCTATGATTCTACGAACACAAAATCGTCTTTCCTAGGTAAGATCAAAATGACATATCATTACATTTTGGGTTAGAATATTGCACAAGGGTAATGTTACTTCAGTACAAATAGACAAACTGATAATTATAAGGCTATTCTTTAGCTTCTCTTTGATCTTTGGCTTCTCCATCCTCGGGTTGTTCTTTAGCTTCTCCTTGATCTATAGCTTCTCCATCCTTAATACTTCTCTCTTCTTCTTTGAAAAAGTTGCTTCATCTTCCATACTTTCATCTGTCATCACTAGTTTCCTCTTAGTAGGTGTTTTCTTTGTTTGCTCGAATAACTTAATTACCTCAGGCACTCTTTTCTCCTTGGGTTTTAGAGAGGATGGACTAAATTTCAATGGAGAAAGCTTAGGCATGCCCTTCATTCGAGGCCCCTTTTGTTTGGGTCTTGCAGACTTTCTTTTCTTGGTGGTTGCAATTTTCTTGCCTTTTCCCTTCATTGTTTCCTATCCTTTGGAATTTTTAGCTAGGAGAGGGGAATCTGGGTCCACCGGTGTAATTGTCCTATCTAAAACTAGTTCAATACACCTCTCTCAAATGCACCACATGTATGACTCATGGTAGTCTCTGCAGCATTGTAACAAAGCACACAAGTTATTTGAAGTAGCAAGAGACTTTCACTATAAAAAGGATAAAGCATAGGAAACTTGCATTCACCCCCTCTACATTCAATAACTTGAATCTATTATCCTTGAAGCATTTGAAACCACTCTCTAGCCACAACTATGTACGTCATTTTGCAATGGGACCACTTGAAGCAGAAACTTGAAAGGTCTCTGAGGATCAACAATGCTTTGAAAGTTGGTATCCAAGTGGGTAGTGACAAGTCTAGCAACACTGCATATATTAACTTATTAGCGAATATTATAAACTTTATCCAATAAAAGATAAAATAAAGAGTGTGTATTGACAACATATCTTTGATTGGCCATGGATTCCTGAAAGAGAATTGAGAAAAATGACCTCTCTTGTAGGAATGTTGATATATATTAGGCTCTAGTGTCCTCTGCAAACCAAAACACAAGTGAGAAATAACCCTAAAGACAAATCATCAAGAGGTAGAATCTTGAAGAAAGTTACCTTTCAATATATGGAAAGAAAATATGATGGTTTGTGACACTATAGAAGTCCTTAAAAAACCTTGCAATATTTGAATTAGATTTTGAAAACAAATCCACAAAGAGAAGTGGATCAATAACAAATATACCCTTAGCAATATCAATGTTAAGAGAAGCAATATATGCCCTATATACAAAGTAAAGATTGAATAAGAGAATGAGTGCAATATAAGGCCCCTTGGAAAAATTCATTATAATTAAAGAGAAGCAAAAGACCTTAACTCAAACAACAAAAAACTACTGAATCTGTTAGTTGAGAATCTTTTTTCTCAAGTAGGATCTTATCCTCTGGAGAAATACTGAGGTAGTCTTCTTTCTTAGGACTAACAGAAACATTCACAACCATTTGGCTGTATACTTTGCCCATCCTCTCGTAGTTCACTGGGCCAAGAGACAAAATCTTTCACTTCCAGATTGGATCCTCATTTTCTATTACCTCTTTCCTTTTCTCCTCCAAGACAACCTCTTGCTCACTTGCAACCCTTGTAGGATATGAATGGGTAACCTCTTCAATCTTGGGTGTTGGTGGCTCTTTCTACTTTCTCCTAGTTGGAACATTGAGGATTTCAAATGCCTTTTGATTAGTTGATGGAAGAGGCTTCAAAATCTTGTCAAACCTATATCTAAGTTTGCTAAGCATATTAAAGTCTTTATTCATTAATGTAATTCGATGTGCATGGGCAGCTGCAATATAAGCATCATTCATAAAATCTATTAAAAAATCATATGCTCCCTCTTGCAAGCATAGTAGGGTAGACAATTGCCATCTCTTTTTGAGGTCATCCACATAAGCAACAGAGGACAACCTATTAGATATCTCCTTGACCAGTCTAAAAAATGTAGCCTTAGGAATGAGGTGACTAGTTGACTTTTGAGCTTTCCTGATCTCTGTAAAACACCTCTGCATGTAAAACGATCTTGACTTTATCTTTTCCCTCACAGGGGCTTCCTTAGGAGGTTGATACTGAGGAGAAGGTGAGGGCTCAAACTCACTACATAACTTGTTCTCTGAGGTTTCACTTGAACAAAATTTACCAGCTAGTATGACCGAAACAACAATTTCTTCATCTCCTCAACAACTAGCTTAGAACCTTCTTTAGAAGATTTCTTCACCAAGATCTTCCTTTCACTTTGTTTTGTCCTGGTCATTGAAACCCACACGGTGCAATAAAGAGGCAGGCTGACATCATTTACATCAGGCATATGGCACCTATGTCAATTGGATACATCAGAACTGTTGGACAAATGACATGGACGAATGACTGTCATGACATAAAGTGTGAATTCCCATTCGCAGCACAACTGATAAGTTCTTATATACTCGTGGGTGTCATGTTCTCATTGTCCATTTGATTAGGATTTCTAGAATGTTTCTTCTTACCCCTTGGCGCCTATTTAAGGCCACCCAAAATTTTCTGTGCACTTTTCTTCCCCATTTTCTTGTGCGTCAAACGTCTCCGAAGATTCCATCTCCATCTGGGCCATCTCCTTCTAGGCAGTGCTCCGAACTGTCTGTCTCCTTCTCCCCTCGGCTCTGAACCCCGTCTCCTTCTTCATCACCGACACCCTATGCCACCCCGTGTGTCACCCCCTGCATTCATACTTCATCACCCCCTCCATCCATACTCCATCACCCCCTCAGTCAAAGTCTTTCTCCAACACAAACACATTCCTATCACATCGTATTCCTAACTTGTCCAACATAACGTGAGAAGATAAATAGAAAGCTTTTGATTTTCTTCCTATTGCGTCATCGTCCAATTATTTTCCTACCCTCGGGGAAACGATGCGATGCTAGGGTTTGGAGATTTTGAAATGCTTCTATTCGTGTCATATTACTAACTCCTCCAACATGGAGCAGACGCACCACTTCAAAAGGTTTATACCTTGATATTCGTGTTGTATTAGGAGGTAGTTGAAAGCCACTAGAGCTATTGAATCTCAAGAAGATGTTTGGTACAGAGATGTCAAACATGTTTGCCCTCACATCTGCGAACAGGAAAAGAGTCATTGAGCCCAAAGTGACAAAGGAGTCAGTTGCCTCAGATGTTTCAATAGCATCTCATATGTCTATGACAATTGAAGGTTCAAGAAAGGATTCAAGGAAAGGAAAGGCTTCAAAGTCTCCTGTGAGGATCCCATGGTTGTCTCAAATTACAGATGTCATAGCCTATGAGAAGCTTTTGGATTTTCTTATAGAAAATAATATTGACATTGCTTTCTCAGCTAGGGAGATTTTCAATCCAGAGTGGGACCTTGATTAAGTTCTTAATTACTCAAATGACTTTATCAAGGAAGACTTTGAAAAGTTTGAGGAGTTGGCATATCCTGTTGTTCAATTGGATTCCAAGGAGTATGCTCACACCCCTGTTGGAAGGTCAAGTACTAAGAAGTCGTTGTTTACCAAGAAATGTGGTTATCATTCTCGTGATAGATTTTATGCATCTAAGTTATGTTGTTTACACCCTAAAAAAGGCAAGCTTATGCTTAAGTCTACTGCATTCATTGTATTTTCCCTTGTCAAAATATCCTCTAAGATCTGATGAAAAGCTTAAAGAAACCTCAAAATTATCTAGATGTTGCCTTCTTAAAGAGATTGTAGATGAAGTTGATGTTGAAGAGCAACTAGAAACCCAGATGGAAGCATTAGTTGCAAAGGACCTAGATGTTGTTGAATTCAAAGCATAGACAGTAATTGAAGAGGCCATTACAGAGGTTGATGAGCCATTTGACACTCCTTCAAGCCTTATCGTTCTATCTTTTCCTACTTTCCCAATTAAAGAGAAGGAGTAGATATTATTGTCTGATCTCCAAATTCTTTTCAATTTGAGAGAAGATCATTGCTTGGTAGTTATTGCACATGCATCTTTAGATGTAAAAGGTATAGTGGATGTTCAAAAATGATAAGTTTATAGATGCATCAAATGCTTTTTCCCTATGTTTAAGCAAGGTTAAAGATGTTGAGAGAGAGTTACAAGCTACTGACAAAGAGTTTGACCAATTTCAAGAGAAGCTTGGAATCTCCAATTTTGGAAGGGAGGAGTCAGAATATGTAAAGGAGCTCAAGGATGTCTAAATAAAACACAAAAAGAACTCAATATAGGAAAATATTGATGCCAGGAGGCATATTCCACGGTGGATTCCGTGAGGTTTTACGGTGGATTCCGTAAACTT
The DNA here is from genome assembly GCF_053477565.2 of Lygodium microphyllum. NCBI lineage: Eukaryota > Viridiplantae > Streptophyta > Polypodiopsida > Schizaeales > Lygodiaceae > Lygodium > Lygodium microphyllum. Next base: position 123,219,522 of record NC_141148.1, on the reverse strand, counting down.
AGATGACCGGGGCTCATACGCAAAGAGGATTCTTTGTGCGAGAAGTTGATGGGGACGCCTGTCCTTTTCGGGCGTTTCATTAATTTAGTGTGTACATGGGTGATTCCATAGCGGGTGATTCCGCAAAATGCATATTAAATTAATAGACGTTTATGAGTTTAGAGTGCGCACTTGTAATAAATTAAGGTTAGGATTTATTTCTAACCAGTTGATTTATTTATGTAGCTGAAGACTGCTAGGTATTCACTTTTGTCGGTTTAATTGTGTTATTTTACTAACGATTGTGAATGCTTCAGTTGATGTGTAGAGATAGCAGCAGTGGCGGAGGAAAGCATTGGAGTCTAGCGAGTTTTCGACCTTTCGATTATATTTTGATAGGCGCCACGCCTATATTTTGATTATGTCTATAGAGACATCGACTATTTATTATTATTTTGTATGCGCTTATGCGCCTGGATATGTTATTTTTATTTGAACATTGAGATTGGGCGTGCCAGACTCTTTGGGCACCGTCCATTAGCTTTATTTTCCTATTTTTGGTAGAAAGCAAACTCAAAAGCTAAAAGCTTGTATATTTTTGTAATTGGGCTATTTTTGAGCAAAAAGATTGAAAATATATATTAAATACATGCTTTGTGAAGCGCTCACACAAGGCATGGGGGAGATTCAACCCAATTTGTCTCTTGTCTCATGTCGTGCTTGTTTTTACATTGGTTTTTGTGCTAAAAAGTAGAGTGCTTTGTTCTTGGGGACCTTTGGGAATTCATTACGTGAGCTACCTGCGTCCGATCTGCGCACCAAATATAATTATTTCTCTTGCAAATATTTAGGCAAATTATGAAAGCCACTTATAACTATTATATCGTATCGATATGTGGACTTGATAGCAACAAATGTCAATATCTTCCTCATCTTTTTTACTAATCACTCTAAAGCTTCTCATATATGCAATGGTTGTAGGGAGCTTTAACTCTAACATATCTACAAGGGATATATCATTTTCATCCTCTTGTTGAAAAATTTGGCCAATATTTGTTCAACCTTTCAAATGGCAAAGGTTGCATCATTTATTGACCACTTCTCATCATAGTTTATAGCTTTTGACAACGAATCTAGTTTACCATTTGCGGTTCTGAAGGTCTTTCTCATGTCTAGCTCCTCCTGTGTAGGTTTAGGCATGATTTGACTCATGTAGAATTTAAAGAAAACCTTGTGCTAAAAATAAAAATGAGTAGAATTGACTATGGAAAGTGGAAGGAAGAGCAATATGCAAAAGAGAAGCAAAGAGTAGAGTTGTTGCATAAGGACATGAAGCAACCATATCATGGTTTGGTTCAACATCAAACTTGGCCGTGGTTTATATCAATAGCAGACTTGCCAATCAAAGGTTAGATGAAACATGGTTTAGATAAAAAATACCCAATTAACAAATGAAAATTAGAAATTAGAACATGGTTTAGATAAAAAACAACTTGATAATGTGATAAGTGGAAGCAAACAATCGAGAAGGTGTAACATGGGAAGAAGAAGCAACCATAATATATATTAGAAATGTGACTAGAGTAGATGATGCATGATTAGATTCTATGTAACCATGCTTTCCATAATAGGAGTAAAGGACAAAGATCAAGATTACCTTAAGAAAAAAGTATCACAATCAACAAAAACGAACTTGGAACATCAATACCAGGAAAAATGAAAATGCTTTGCACACAAAACAAGAATGATTTATAAAGAGATATTTCACATATAAATAGACAATCCTCTGAGTGGAATTAAAACAAAGTGATCAACAAGCTTTATGAAACAAAATCGAGATTACCTTGAGAAAAAAATTGTCACAACTAGGAAAAATGAACTTGGAGCATTAAAATTAAGAAAAATGAAATTTCTTTGTACACAAAATAAGCATGATTTATAATGAGATCCATCACCTACAAATAGGTACCCCCCTCAGTGAATACCAAGCTTTATGGATATATTCATCATAACAAAAGGCAAACAATAAACTTGCATACTTTTCGTAATAGGAGAAGAGGAGCAAGATCTAGATTATTTTGAAAAAAAATTGGCTCAACAAAAATGAATTTGGAGCATCAAATCAGGAAAAATGAAATTACTTTGCATACTAAATAAGCATAGTTTACAAAGAGATCCCTAACCTATAAATAGATGGCCCCCTCAATGAATCAAAAAAGCATGATCAATAATTCCACTTTTAGATCCTCGTCCAATCATGTCCACAAATGGATAACTGGTCCATGATTAATAATGTCTACTTTTACTAGAGTTTTCATTATGCTCAAAAACAAAAATACCAAATATGTGGTCCCTTCACATCATGTATCCAAAATGAACGTCCACCTCCACTTCTTCATATGCCCTTTAAATCTTTCATTCAGTACTGCATGGTCCCCATCTCATTGAACAATAGCCAACATAAAACTCTCAAGTCTTTGATTTGCATTTTATGCGTCACGGAAGGGCAAGCATAAAATTTAAATCTGTTTGCTTAAGAGAAGGTTGATGCATCATCATATATTGATTTTTGTCCATCCCAAGCACACGAATGTAGACATAATACATGTGCTTGCAGGCCTGGAAGGGTTTACTTTCCAACTCTCTCTTTTGAAAGTCAGGACACGTGCAGAAGGGCTCAGGATTGACATGCACCTCGTACAAATGCTCTGACATAACATAAAATATGACTTTCTCATTTTCACCACTACTTTCTCTTCCATGAAAACTACAACCAAAGCCTCAGCCAATGCAATTTTTCTTTCTGCATCCTTAGAAATACCATGTCTCCATTTTTTTCTTTGCTTTCCACTTGAAGAGGTAAGTGGTTCTGTCCCATGGGTCGTAGTATTTTTGGGGGTATGTGGAATGCCATCATGCTTGAATACAAAACCTCCTTTTATAAGAATTGAAATCTCCTCTACAGAAGCATTGGTGCCCTTGTCAATAGACCAAATCCTTGGTCGCAAGGGCACATGCTTAACTTGTTTATCAACATCCCATGTATGCTCCACATCATGACTGCAAAACCAGAACCATTGTGCAATAGGCTTACCTTGAAATTCCCTCTCTAACCAAAATGAAGGGCATAGTAACCCAGGTGATCTACTTTCTATCACATTGCAGCACTTCTTTCTATTTATAATACCAAAAAAAAAATTCGTTTGCAATGAACAAGCATTCTCCGAATGGCCCACAAACTTCTATGCATTTCCTCCTCTGAGACAATATTAGTTGGGAGACCCATTTCAATCAGCACTGCATGACCTCATGGTCCAAGCCTACTTCTATAGGTTGGTCATTTCTATTTTGAAAATTTATCTTGTGTGGTCATCCTTTTTTTTTCTATCCCTTGACTCTGTAACGTGTCCACTAGAATCATCCAGGACACGTCTTAGCAGTCCATCGGAAAGGATGTCTAGAAAGCTCCGCCCAGCACTCCAATGGAATGTTACGGGATTTGTGATCTAGATCTTCCCGTGTCTGCCACGTAGCGGAAGTATCCTGGCCGTTCCCACTTAGGATCGACCGGAAATCAGGGTTATCCTGATTGGTCATTATCTAACAGCAACTAGCATCGGACCCAAGCATACTACTTTACGCAAAATCACCAGATCCGAAGCGGATTTACGCTGCACTTGGTTCAAGGAGAATGGGAAACAATGGGGATGCAAAGCTCAACCTCTCTGCCATAAGGCATAGTCCCATTCTGTTCCCCTAAAAGAACGTAAATCGGTTAAGACATAACTCTAGGTTATTGCTTTCATTATTCATTTTCTTTGATGATCATTTAGTTGTTCTTCGAGATTTTGAGAAAAGTTCCCAGCTAACCGAGACCACCCAACCGTAGGACGGGACCTATGGCCTATCCTCCGCACTTTCCTCGGTTTGTTTTAGTTATGTAATTATCTAACACATTAATTTTGACATGAAACAATCAACTTCTTTAATTAATCCGTTAAGCACTGGTTCCTTCACGTAATCTTATCACGTGACATAGAAAAACAATATCAAACAAATTCTTTATTATCATTTCATCAGTTTATCTTTGAAATACAAGGAGTTCCGCCCGTAGGCTTGTCCATAATCCGCCCGAAGGCTATCCAGTAATCCACAGGGATCACTATTCCAAGCTTCCGCCCATAAACTAGTATGCGGGCCTCCAGATCCAATCCCGAGTCACGTTAGCCTCTTGTGCAGGACCCGGAAGGCGAGGGATTTACGGCCAGAGCCCCCCTTGGCACCCAAGCGTCCTCCTGCTCCAAGTAGAACTCAATGGAGAGACCTCTCGAGGTGGTTCGGTCCACGTTCCCGGCGCGGTCAGCAACCCCCTTGGTTAGGGTCAGGCAGGTGTCGGGGGTAACTGAAGCTGCCTCTCCCTTCAGGCCTTCAACTTGAAGCATTAGATATCTTTCATCCTTTAGTTCCTTGAGCAAACAATGCAAACAGTGCTTTCTAAACTATTACAAGCACAATCAATTCCAGTGGTCGTTTATTTGGCCAATCGCTAAGGAGTGAATCTTTCTCTCCGAATGCATCTAGCACTCGATCCAGGATCAATTGCGACTTGGCAAGATCCCTAAGGGTTTGTTTGTTAACCCTATATCCTTGGGTTAGGGCTGTACTCTACTAACCCAACTTAACCAAGACCTTAAGTTTTATTGGTAGTAAATATGTTATTCCAATTTACTAATTGGTCTTTTGCTTCCAAGCAAATATCTAATCCTCGTATCTTGGTTACTTTACCCAAGAAAGGTACTATATCACGACGATTATTTCTCCTCTTGCAAGATAAACTTGTGTAAGAATCTGTCAATCTCATTCCGAGGAATTGGGCATTCCCTTTTGATCAAATCACAAGATCATGTGACTCTCCAACCTATTGCGCGAGTGTCGCATCAAAATCATGGGACTATTTTACCCATCGAATGGCGTTGTCTAATCTTTATTCCTAACCTTAATTTATTACGAGTGCGCACTCTAAGTTTACGGAATCCACCGTAAAACCTCACGGAATCCACCGTGGAATATGCCTCCTGGCATCATACGAAATCATGATTAGATACGAAACATGGTTAGGGTATCTTCATAACAATCCGTTCCTAATTGCACTAGGTCAATATTGTCGGTCCTAAAGGTCCAAATCCAAATCGAGTTTCATTCTTTTAGCGAGCGATCCTTAGGGTAAAAACCCTAGATCGTTTCTCGCAAGTGTGTCCTATTGTCCCTACATTCCGTGAATGAGGGTAAGTCTTTAGGGTAAACCAATTTACTTATCTATTCTTGAAGGTATTTACGATACCCTTCTCGTAACCACATGATTCATTTCCTACGTTTGAGTATATTTACAAACCCTACTTTTTTGGTTAAAACCAAAGCATATGCTAAGTTACAACATAACTTCTATTGATGCATTTAAGAATTCATGCTACTAAGTGATAGGGTTTTATGTGAACCATGCAACCTTTTTCTAACTTCTTTTCTAAATGAGATTTTCGTATGTTGAATAAGCATTGTAAAACCTTTCGTAACTATTTACGTAGTTGATTGAGATTTAAGCCAATTGACTAGATTTTAATCTACTTTACGTAGTTTTAAGAACCATTTCCATGCCTTGTAAATTCCTACGGATTATTAGTGACCTTCTTTTAATGAATCATTTCGAAGGAAAGATGCCTAATAATGCGACATATGATTTATTCTTTCCCATGCATAATCGAAAGTGTACATCAGTAATTTCAATTTTATAAAGATGGGCATTAGTTAATCTGAGTTCGTTACTTTGCAATGCATAATAACCACTTGCCAGGAATGCATAAAGATCTTATGCTCTTCTTTTTCATTCGTTTAATACAAATGACCAATTCCTTGATCGAAGTTATTTCTTTTAATTTAGTCAAGGTATTTCAATCAAAAAAATTGCATCCTAATTCCATAAATGATCCATGCACAATTGAAATATTATGACGTTAATCAAAATTAGGAAGAAAAACCTGGACTTGTGGTGAAATGTCCACATGGATGTTAGGAGATGATCCTCCTGCGGTTGGGCCTTCTGCCTTCTTAGGAGCCATCGCGAATGCGGCCATTTCATCTTGGAAGCAGATTTATGATCTTGACCGATTTTCTTCGAACGCGAAACTCCCTTTGTGAGACTGATTGCACCATTTTTCAGAGTCAGCTTTAGAAGGCTTTATAGGTTTTTCCTCCTTAAATTTGGCTAAAGGGAAACTTGTGGGGAACCTAAGGGGAAAAAGGGTGTTTATGAAGGCTAATAGAAAGGGGTTCTAAGGGACCCTGAGGTTAAGATGAACGTTTGCGTAAGAATGCCAGGGGGGGAAAAAACTTAATGGGTTTATAAAAGCTTGGATGGGATAACTCGGGAAAGGGGGCTTTAAAGAAGGCCCACAAGAAAGGATTAAGGGGGCTTACAATATGAAAGGGGCTTAAAGGACCCTAAAGCATTTTATGGGGAAAAAAACCACGAGGAGGGTTTTAGATTCTGAGGAGGGGTTTTTAAAATCCTTCGAGAGTAAGGCTTATTAAAGCCACAGGAAGGGGGTTTTTTGGATCGCGGGGGGTGGGTGGTTTAAAAGTGCTATTGGTGGAAAGGAAAGGGGGGAAAAGTGGTGTAAAAGACCTTAAAGAGGGGATTTTGTGTGGGAAGGGGAAAGGGGGCTTAAAGAGCCCCCTCCCTTAGAAGCTTCTAAAGCTTCTAGATGAAGCACGTGGGAGGGAGGAGAGATAATGGGAGTTGTTGGCGGCGTATTGGCGGCATCAGCGACGTCCTGCGGCAGCTTTCGGCAAACTTTAGTGGCTTCTTCCCCCCGTCTTGGCGATCTTCCTCCTTCTTGACTCCCCTCCGATTGGCGACGTACAGCCTTCTCCTCCTCTATGGTAGCGTCAGAAGTCTGACGGCCTCCTCTATCCTCCTCCTTCTCTCACTTCCCCCATAAGGTTTATATAGGTGAGGGGAGGGGATCCTCCCTCCCCCACGCGGCATCCTACATGGGTTCACCCCCCTCAGGCATCCAACAAGGATGCTTAGTCATCCTGCCTTCCCTCCCTCTCCCCTAGCACGATAGTCGACTGGGGGAAGGAGGGAATAATTTTAAAAAAAAATCCATAATACTAACAATTTAATCATTTGGATTTTTAGTAAGAGGAGGTTCTCGTGAGAAGTGCGGTTTTGAGATCAGAATTGTTACATTCTCTCCCCCTTGGAGGAATCGAGATGTCCTCATCTCGGGATAAACTAGGAATATTGATGGTTGAGAGTTCCCTCCTCTATCCAAGTGGCATCCTCCTCAGGATAATCTTTCCACTTGACGAGGTATTCTCTCAAGGTTCTGGATCTCAGTTGTCTCTCCCTAACATCTAAGATTTTGTCAGGCCTTAGTTCAAGGACTCCTCGACTAGGCATTAGAACTTGTTGGTCATTGAGTACATGTTTAGGATTAGGTGCATACTTCTTCAATAGGCTAATATGGAATACATTATGAACCTTTAGGTTCTCTGGGAGTTGTAGGTTATAAGCATTAGGTCCTAGGCACTTGACGATCTTGTATGGTCCACAGTACCTTGGACTTAGCTTCTTGTAATCTCCTAAGGATAGAGAACTCTTCTGTGGTCGTACGCGAATGAATACCATGTCTCCTTCCTCAAAGATTCTATCTGGTTGCTTCAAGTCCACGTATGCCTTTTGTCTATCCTTGGCGGCTTGGATGTCCTGTCTTCTTGACTTTATTTGGTCATCCATCTCTTCCAACATCTGCCTTGAAGCTTCAACCCTCAAGGTTGGATCTGAGAAGTTTAGGGGACTTCGACAGTCATGACCATACAATGCTTGAAAAGGGGTCATCTGAATGCTTTGTTGGTAAGAAGCATTGTAGGCAAATTCAACCAAAGGCAAGTATTGAATCCACCTTTTTGGCTCACGACAGCAGTGTGCCCTAAGCATATCCTCGATGACTTGATTGACTCGCTCCGTTTGACCATCAGTTTGGGGATGGTAGGCTGTGCTAAAATAGAGTTGAGTCCCAATAGCTTGAAAGATAGCTCTCCAGAAGTGTGATGTGAAGAGAGAATCATGATCACCAATGATTCTTCTGGGTAACCCATGTAGCTTGAATATCTCCTTGATAAACAACCTTGCAATGTCTGAGGCTTTATAGTTTGTCTTTACCAAAATAAGGTATGCAACCTTAGTCAGCATGTCAACCACAACCATGATGGAGTGGTATCCTCCCTGAACTTGGGGTAGGCCAACAACAAAGTCCATACTGATGAATTCCCATTTCATTTGGGGAATGTCGAGTGGTTGCAACTTCCTTGGCATCTTGACATGTTTGATTTTAATATGTTAACAAGACAAACACTCAGTGACATATTTGAGAATGCCACCTTTAAGACTCTCCCAATAGTAGCTCTTCCTAACTGCATTGAGAGTCTTGGCATAGCCAGGATGTCCTAAGAAAGGGAAATCATGAGCTTTGCACAATATCTTCTGCTTAAGTGACTGGCTTGCCAGCATACATGCTCTCATTCTATAGTAGACAAGTCCACTATTGACAGAGAATTCATGATACTTAGCCTGTAGCTTTTTTCCTGGTCCTTGATAGAGATTTCCCTTAGCATCTTTTGATAGGCTGGATCATGGCATGCTTCTTCTCTAGCTAGCTCAAGTATTGGGTTGTTTGGCATGGACACCTTTGTAGCTAGAGATCTAGCTATTGATGGATTTTGCAAGATTAGTGAATTAAGGAATGCCTTGCGACTGAGTGCATCAGCAACTACATTCTCCTTTCCAGGTCGGTACTTGATCTCAAGGTCATACTCCTCCAGCACTTCAATCCACTGACATTGCCTCATGTTGAGCTTGTTCTAGGTAAAGTTCCACTTGAGACTTTTATGATCAGTCACTAGTGTAAACTTGTTACCCAGCAGGTAGTGTCTCCAAAGCTTGACAACTAAAAGTTCAAGATCATGGGTAGCATAATTCTTCTCATGGCTCTTCAGTTTCTTGAAGATTATGCTATAGGATAACTTTCCTACATGAGCACACATCCTAAGACAAGCATGCTAGTATCAGTTACTACCTCAAACTCCTTACTGTGGTCTAGAAGTTTTAGGATCGGTGGTGCTGATACCAAACTTTTCTTCAACCTATCAAAGCTAGTTTGTTCGGCAGTTGACTATGCAATGGACGTTTGCTTCTTTAGTAAGTCTGTCAAAGGTGCTGCAATCAAAGCATAGTTTTTTTTTAAATGAAGACCCTATACCATCTTGTCAATTTTTCTATAGTAAGGGTCTTAGATATACAAAGAGTGTTGATAAGCATAGTCTTGACAGAGCTTTGTTCATAATTTTACCTTGAACATAGAGAATTGTATCTAGAGGGTATTTCTTGAAAAGATCTTTATCCCATGTGAAACGTGGCTTGGTAAAATGTCAAGGGAGGTATACGTCAAGCCACAAACCATAGGGGTTCAAGAGAATAGACAAGATGGAAGGAAGAATGAAGAGAATAAAAAATACTTTGTATATTACTCCATAAAAGATTTTAAACACTAGAGACACTCTCTTGGATTACAAATACTATTTTGATAGCCCAAAGCATCCACCAATAAGAGGCAAGTAAAAGCTTATCAGAAGAAACCTTGTATCAAAACCTTGAGAACAATAGTCTAATCTTGAACTTGTTGCAACTTGTTTTTACCCTAACTTTATGATCTAAAATTAGAGTATGGATTTTCAGGCATCCAAATAGTGAACATGGAAAAAATTGGGAGAATTGATATTTTTTGGTAAAACATACTACTTTTTGTAAAACATGCTTTGTTTTTACACTTTTAAGCCTAAACACCTTGTAGCACTCAAGATATCTCCTTGCATGTATTTTTATCCACATAAATTTGACATTAAGTTAATAGAACTCAATAACGGATATTCAAACTATTTTTGAGACTATTTATGAACTTGGAAAATCTGTTAAGATTATGAGTAAGTATCATGTAGCCATATATCTACAATATTTATATGGATGTATTTTTCTTAGTTTTCCTTAATTAAATGTGTAATCACACAACATCCACCCCCTCCAAACATGCACATCCTCTAGATGGGTCACTCAATGTAGTCTACCTAGATTGAAAGGCCACACACATGTTTCCCAAACTATCATATACAAAATCATATTGCCACCGAGATAAAGAATCCAAATACATGTCATTCCCACAATCATGTAGCTAATCCAATCACCTCCACCTCAATCATAAGACTTGAAGAGCTCATACATCCCAACTCACATGTATCTCTCTACATCCAACCTTGGCGATGATAGCTCATCAAGCCTTTGCAGCATCTGAATCCCTATAAATTCTCTTAGATCATATGGTATCCCAAGTTCGTCTGTCGACTCATACCCTCATTCCCTATGATCTAGGAGGACGATATCATTGTAGGTTATTGTAGTGGATAGGTAACGTAGATTTGAAGTTGTCAAAAAATATTCTAATTAGAAGAGGAATAATGATGACCAACAATTCAAAAATGGGCTTTGATTTTTGGGGAAAAGGCCTACAAATTTTGGTTGTCTATCAAAAGATCAAGTCTAAGTAATGTGTATCCACCTCCATCCTACTCTAGGGAATCCAGAGGCCCTCCTAGATCAAATGGTAGATGTTACCCATCAAATATATCATACCACGTAGATCCCCTTGGATCATATGATAACTGTAAGATTTCGACTATCACTTTTCTCAAAATCTTGTAATCCGTACAATGCTTCAACACATACATAAAAGCATGCTTCTCCTCATTCCAACATCTAAGTTAGTAACACAAGTGAAGTAATGTCACCCCCTCTAGCTTTGCAATAGAAACACTACAAGGAATTGGGCAATTAGCGACGTCGCAGGAAAAAAAACGCGGCCGAAACCCGAGCGCCGTTTTCATTTCTTTTGCTTCGACTTTTGAGAGCGAGAGCGAGGGAGAGAGCGAAGGCTTTGTGAGAGAAGAAGAGGAAGAGACTTGCCGCCGCCACCGCCGCCGCCTCCGTTGTTCGCGAAGGAGAGGAGGAGCCCTCATTGCAAAGAGAAGCCGCCCACGCTCGCCATATCTCATTGGTGAGTCTCCCTCTCTCTTTCTTTTGCTTGTTGAAGGTTTAAATCGTTCTCTTTTTCTTGTTTAGGAGAGGAAATGAAAGAGAAGGAGAGGGAGAGGGAGAGAGAGGGAGAGAAAGAGAGGGAGAGGGAGAGGGAGAGGGAGAGGGAGAGAAAGAGAGGGAGAGTGCATTCTCTCTCTCTCTCTCCCTTTTGCTTGTTTAATGTTTAAATTACTTTCTTTTTTGCTTGTTTAGGAGAGGAAACGAGAGAGTAAGAGAGAAAGAGAGGGAGAGGGAGAGAAAGAGAAAGAGAAAGAGAAAGAGAAAGAGAAAGAGAAATAGAGGGAGAGGGAGAGGGAAGGGGAGGAAATGAGAGAGGGAGAGAAAGAGAAAGAGAGGAAGAAGGAGGGAGAGTGCATTCTCTCTCTCCCTCTCCCTTTTGCTTGTTTAATGTTTAAATCACTTTATATTTTTGCTTGTTTAGGAGAGGAAATGAGAGAGAAAGAGAGGGAGAGGGAGAGGGAGGGGAAGGAAATGAGAGAGGGATAGAAAGAGAAAGAGAGGGAGAGTGCATTGTATCTCTCCCTCTCCCTTTTGCTTGGAGGATGTTTAAATCACTTTATTTTTTGCTTGTTTAGGAAATGAGAGAGAAAGAGAGATAGAGAGGGAGAGGGAGAAAAAGAGAAAGAGAGGGAGAGGGAGAGGGAGAGGGAGAGGGAGAGGGAGGGGAAGGAAATGAGAGAGGGAGAGAAAGAGAACGAGAGGGAGAGGGAGAGGGTGAGAGAGAGTGTGTGCATTCTCTCTCTCACGACGAGTTTGGTTGTTTATTGTTTGAATCACTTTCTTTTTTGCTTGTTTAGGAGAGAGGGAGAGGGAGGGGAGGGAAATGAGAGAGTAAGAGAGAAAGAGAGGGAGAGGGAGAGGGAGAGGGAGAGGGAGAGGGAGAGGGAGAGAGGGAGGAGGGAGAGTGCATTCTCTCTCTCCCTCTCCCTTTTGCTTGTTTAATGTTTAAATCAATTCATTTTTTGCTTGTTTAGAAGAGGAAATGAGAGAGAAAGAGAGCGAGAGGGAGAGGGAGGGGAAGGAAATGAGAGAGGGATAGAAAGAGAAAGAGAGGGAGAGTGTATTGTATCTCTCCCTCTCCCTTTTGCTTGGAGGATGTTTAAATCACTTTATTTTTTGCTTGTTTAGGAAATGAGAGAGAAAGAGAGATAGAGAGGGAGAGGGAGAAAAAGAGAAAGAGAGGGAGAGGGAGAGGGAGGGGAAGGAAATGAGAGAGGGAGAGAAAGAGAACGAGAGGGAGAGGGAGAGGGTGAGAGAAAGAGAGAAAGAGAGGGAGAGGGAGAGAGAGGGAGAGAAAGAGAGGGAGAGGGAGGGGAAGGAAATTTAAGATAATAGACTTATTGATAATGGTATGCAATGTGCTTTGCCATGGGCCACGTACATTGGTAACTCTTTAAGATGGCTTAAAAATGGTCAATTCCTTCATGAAGTCCAAGTAGGGGATCTAATTGTGATATGCATAATTCATTTTTTTTTAATTAACTTTATAGGCATGCCAAATTAGAGATCATGCCAACTAGTCAACGGAAGGACTAAAAGAAAATGATACCCTAGCTAATGGTCATTAAGGTACTTCATCAAAATGAACCCAAAAGTATTGTTATAGAAGAAGAAACCCTTAAATTGAGTATAGGATAATTTCTCTCAGGTCTTATGACTATGAGTAGAATTGATTGAAATAAATTTTATTACTATAGTTATAAAACCATAGATGGCGCGCATTAATTTTAAAGTTCTCAGACACTTTCCGCTCATCCCCCGCATAAACCACATGTTTCGCACGTCTGCCATGGCAAGCTTGACAACGTGGCATGTGCAGAATAGGTCCACGGATGGAGTTCAACGAATATCAGCAGATTCGCGCGCATGGAGCCACATTGACTCTACCTTCCCAGGCTTTGCGCGAGAGCCAAGGAATCTTCGGCTCAGTCTCGCCATGGATGGTGTGAATCCATTCGGTCTGCGCTCGACTTCTTACAGTGTGTGGCCTATAGTGCTTGTCAACTACAACATCCCTCCATGGATTTCTACAAAGAAAGGACATCTCATCCTTAGCTTGCTCGTCCCGGGCCGCTACAAAGTAAAAAATATGGACATGTATCTTCGTCCATTAGTCGATGAGCTTAAGATTTTGTGGGAGGAGGGGTTCACAGTCCAAGATATGAGCAGGCGCGATGGTCGGCGGTCAGCCAACATTTGAGCCATTCTCATGTGGACGATGCATGACTTTCCGGGATTGGGAGAGTGCTCAGGTGAGCAGACCTTTGTTCTCGCTGGTAATATCTATATTTTATTTCATTCAATCAAGTATTCACTAGGTCGTGGATCGCCTTGCAAGTCTGGTTACCTCAGGTTATTATGCATGTCCATTATGTGGGCCATAGTCAGACTCCCGAAGGTCACGAACCATGAAGAAGATGGTATATCAAGGACACACTGCTTTCTTGCCGGAGGATCATGAACTCAGGGAAGGTTTTCTTGGACGATCTCCAGCACGTATGAACGGTGCAAGCTGGTACGAGCTGAAAATGGTAAACCCGGAATCACATCCAAATGGAATGCGACGGTTCTCAGTTTTCTACGAGTTGCCATATTGGACCCACTTACAGGTCAACCACTTGTTGGATCCCATGCATATTTTCAAAAATGTGGGCAGCTTGCTATGGGACCACATCACAGGAAAGAGAGACACTATAGGGTCACGAATGGATTTAAAGGAGGTAGGTAAGATGGAGGCACTTTGGCTGCAGTTGAGTGCTGAAGGGGGAGTGCAGCTTCCTCACGCTCCCTAGGTTTTGTCTACCAAAGAAGAGCGCATTGTGAAGCAAGTAATCAAGTCTATCCGCACTCCGACGGGTATGATGCGTTCTCTCAGGTCCGCATTTTCTAAAGATGACCAAATGTCTGGGCTAAAATCCCATGATTGGCATAAGATATGTCAGGTTTGTGAACAGAATGGATTTTAATTAGCGTGGACTTTTTGAAATTTGAAAAGTGACCATTATTCTTAATGCTTTCTCATTTGTGGCAGTTTGTCCTACCGATCGCGATCACGGGATGCCTTACTCCAGAAATTCGCGGGGCCATTTATAAGTTGTCGACTTTGGTGCAATGGATCTCACAGAAAGAGATTAAGACGTCCTCTATTGAATCCGCAAGGCGGGGAGCAGTTGAGATGGTCTGTCTCTTTGAGAAATACCTGCCCACTAGTATGCTCACGATACAAGTTCACCTTCTTGTGCATCTTGTGGACGAAGTGGAGATTGCTGGACCTATCCATACGCGATGGATGTTCTTCTTGGAGCGCTTCATGAAAACCTTGAAAGGCTTTGTGAGACAATAAGCTCGTCCAGAAGGTAGCATGGCGGAAGGTTGGTTGGTGTCAGAGGCGTTAGTGCATATCTCACAATGGCTACCAACGGTGGAACTAGACAATGAAATGCTATGGACGCTGAAGGACGATGATAGGCTGACTGGAGATGTGGTGGTTGGAAATGGGGTAGAAAAAAGAATGGATGCCTCAATGGAAGAGAAGGTGAATCGCTTTTGTATGTTGCACCATGCCTCCATGGAGACGTGGCTCGCCAAGTACCAGATTGCAAGGCAAGATCGAGAGGAAGCGCGAGCTGAATTCCGACGCAGTACCCGTCACTGACCGATTCGATATCCCGAAGGCATGGAGGAGATGCCACGGTTTATGTCAACACGATGGTTGCATGGAGCCTTGACCGCAGCATCCAGCGAAGGGACAGAGGTCTCAATGGAGGAGTGGGAGTTCTCGAGGGGATGTAGTATACCTTCAACTCCTCGAGGTGCAAGAGTATATGATCAAAGCGATGTTCTAGGCATAGATGAAGAAAATATGCAAATAGAGGGGTCGATATTACAAGGGATGGAGGCCACCGCAAGCTTGGAGCCCGCATCAGCTAACAATGATGGAAATACAGAAGTTGTAGAATTTTTTGAGAACGAGGCAGACTCGTTCTTTTGTGGTGACATGTCTATCGACCTTCCAGTGTATGCAGAGTTGTGTCAGGAGATTAACATGGGACCATAGAATACTTCATTCTTGGAGAATTGTATTACTCAATTCGTTGTTTAGATCTTCCATAAAGGTAGACAAGATATGCATTTTAAGAGAGATTTTTCAAAAATGATTTATATTAATGTGCTTTGTATAGTTTAAATTGATTATTCTAACATCATTTTTTATCTGTGCAGGCATCGACATTTTTAGGATGAGTTGAGGGATGAGCGATGAGGAGTTTCAGGACATGATGGCACGCATGTCTCCAGATCAGCTCGTGAGATTCAGAGAGATGGCAGACCAGGAGCTATCTCGTTCTTCGTCAGGGCGCTCTGCTAGATCAGCTTCAGCGCGATCAAATGCTTTAGCTTTGAGCAGACGATCTCGACGCTCACGACTTGGGCCAGAGGGAGGGACTGCGACTGCAGGAGGATCAGGGGGTGCTGCTGTGGAGACACGGACGTGGTGTCTCCGTCTCGTCGTTCAGCTAGAGCTACGTCACCTCCAGGATTTGTCACACCTGTGGGGACGTCCACTCCAGTTACTCCGGCTTTTGTGCAGCCGTCGGCAGATGGCATGCCTTTTGGTGGCACTCCTTTTGGTGGCACCCCCTTTGGTGGCACCCCTTTGAGTGGGACTCCGGGAGAGGGTACCCCCGTTGGTACACCGGATGTACAGGGGTCTCCTGGATATGCCCAGGAGCGTGGACGGAGATGGGAGAGGGCCCATCTTAGACAGACTCCTAGGGGTTATGGATACCTAGTGGATAGTAGGTCAGGAGCCATCATCATGAATGATGAGGGGAGGAGGGTGATGGCTCGCATGAGGGAGTTGTGCCAACAAGCTTTTCGGCACAACGTCCTAGATCATTGGAGGAACATACAGGAGGGGAGCAAGGACTACATAGTAGCATCCTTGCACGAGGAGTTCCCGGTGCCAGCCGTAGTAGATAGATTCTCTACGAGCTGGATGATGGATTGCATGCGTGCATACATGTCACATAGACAATCCGACGCACACAAGGCAATCAAGAGTGCGGCTCCAAAGCCCGAGTGGTTAGATGCAGACGATTGGCGCCGATTGAGGGAGGAGGCTACAAATTCACCAGGACGTTGGAGTCAACAGCGGGAGGCGGCGAGGGCACGAATCGAGGCCGGATCGGTGCATCATCTTGGGAGTGGCGGCCACAGGACATATTTGGAGGACTTTGTAAGTTTCTCTTTTGTTTTGCTTATTTATTTTTTTGAGATATTCTTTGTACTGACAATCATGTTTCTAACAGTTAGCATTTTGTTTTCTTTGCAGCACTCCGTTACAAATCGTGATCTGCAAGGCCTTGAGACTCGATATGCAGAGAGGCACGGTCTCAGGGCATTGATCGAGCGATTGTATAGACGCGGCGGCCCTGTAAGTCACTCATCTTTCTTGTCCGTAGTTACCATGAGATATTTGAATGCATTATTGTATGGTGGATTGATATGTTTTTTCTTTTTCTGCAGAATCCGTTTGATGCTCCTTTGCAGCGGGACAAGCTTTCGGGGGACGAGGATTTGTAGCTCGCCCTTGGATCCTTAGAGCTCACCCACCTTTAGTTTTTAGTTGCCTGATCTATGTAAACATTTTCTATGTATTAGTGATATCGTTTCATGATTGTAACAATCACATTTTATGCGATCATGTATTTATTTCATGTATCAGTTTTATGATTTCAGTATACATTCTTTTTGTTTGCAAACGCTTTGTATGCAGCAGTGCAGAAACTATTTTGTATGGCTCTCATACAGCACACAGTGCTATATGTGGCAGGGCAGCTTGCTGCCCTGCCACAAATTTTTTTTTTCTCTGTTACCGTCGCTATTTGTGTCGTAAATTTAGTGCTCGCGTCGTTATTGGCGTCGCTATGAGCGTCGCAAATTCTCTGTAACCATCGCTATATGCGTCGCATTTGCGATGCATATAGCGGCGCAAATAGCGACGCATATAGCGGCCCAAATAGCGACGATTCTATGGCGTCGTCAATAACGACGCTTTTTGCGACGACGGGGGCAAATTTTGTCGTTTGTATTTTCGTCGCTTTAAACGTCACTATAAGGTCTATATCTTGTAGTGAAAGTGAAATCCTTAGCATACCCCTTATTGTTTGATTTGGGAAAATGCCTTTGAAATATCTAGAACAACCATAAGCAAAGATGTTTGCTTGATATCTTCTTCGCACTCTTCTCTATCATCTGCACCCACCTTTTTTTATCCTATTTTACTGCAATCTCTGCTTGTACTCGTAAAGTATAGGATAAGACATAAGTACCCTGAAAACCCTATGCTAAAATATCATCTACATCTACAAACTCTACATCATCCAATTCTTCTACATCCTGCGTATGGACAACCTCAATCAAAGTATGATCCGCATTCTCTATCAAAGTGACTTGACCTTGCTCTTCTTGATCCTCTTTGTGTTCTGTGCTTGTTTTGAATCTTTCTACTCCTTGTTTTTCTCTTCTCGTTCTTCTCTTCACTTTTCCTCACCAAGATTAGTGGCCTCTTCACAAAAAACATTAGTGGCTTACATATTATCCTCAAGAAAACCATCCTTCTTTGTTAGTGGACCTACCATTTCCTTTGTTATCAAATACAATTTTTTTTGCAGCAAATAATCATCACTCAACTCTTCTGATAGCATAATCTTACCTTTCTTTCCTATATGCTAAAATAAACGAGTAAAACATCCTTTTCACTAACTCGAATCATCTTCAACTCCTTTGACTAAAGTAAACCAGCCCCCTACAATACATTTGATTGAAATAATTTATCATTTTTTCCTTTTTGTTTTATTAAAAAAACCTTGAAATCCTTTTCTTGAACTAAATTAGCTTTTGACCCTCTTAGCTGAATTACATCAGCCCTTTGCAACTCATTTGGCTAAAATAATTTAGCCTTCTTTTCTTTTTGCTTAAATAAGGCAGAAAACGATACTTTTTCCTAAGAAAACTTAGCATCCAAATATTTTTAAATGTATAGAATTAGCAACATCATTGTACATATCCGGTGAATGGATTTGCAAAAAAATAGAACCTCTCTACAACACTATCTATATGTGACAATGCACCTTTATTTCTTCAATAACCCATGTTGTCTCGATTCTTTCCCTTTCATATAAATATACGGCTTATTAGAGGAAAATAGTTTTGTCTTCTTCACTTCCAACTTCTTTCTCTGCATCTACAACCCACATGTTATTGCAAGTACAACTGCAGAAGTGATGCAACAAACAAATCTTCTAAATGTTTCTTTATACCTCCTTTCCCAAAGTTTATTGCAATGGACATTCCTCTCTTGCTTGAATAAATCCTTCCATCTTTCTAGAAACTCAAGTTCCTAAAGTTTTTATTATCATTTGAGAGTATGAGGTCTTGCAAATTGAGCTCCCAACAACAAGGCACCATATCCTTGCACTAGGATTCAGCCTTCATTTCCTCATTCACAATCTAGAGAGGAAGAAGAGGGAGATAAAATACTCATGATAGTAGCAATAGTTTAGTGCTAAAAGGAGAAGACATGTAATAGCATTAAATATTCTAGCCTATGATTGTGGAAAATTCCACAAGATATAAATGTTGTAGATTCCACATACTTAGACCGTGAAGCATTAATTGGCCTAGAACGTAAATGGATGTAGGCCTACCTTATGAATCCATGTGATAGATAATCGATGCTATAAATTAACTAGACTAGCCAACTAAAATACATGGTTTGGATTTTTAAATATGGCATCATTTCCAATCCCATTAAAGACCTCACTAAATCTGATATCCTAAATTCATGCTTTGAAAGAGACCATTGTTGTTTGAGTAAGGAAATAGGGTAAGTGCGAGTAGTAGGTGCATACACTTGTGTAATGATGTAGGTATGGTTCATTCATACTATTTGTATCTAATATCCGAATAAAGTCATGAGATCTCTAGCATTGCATATTCTTACTATAGCATGTTAGGAAAACATCACTACATAAAGTACAAGTATTATTTTGGAAGGGAGTAGATTAGACTTACCATCATGCATGTGATTATGACTATATAGAAAAGAAATTTTAGACACCTAGTACAGAGTGGACAAGTGAAAGAATTTGGCCTAGCAAATCGTGGTGCGCAGATCGGTCGCAGTATGCTCACGTAGTGAATCCCGGAAGGTCCCCAAGAACAATGAACTCTACCTTTTTGCACAAAAAACAATGTAAAAGCCTGAACGACAAGAAGCAAGAGACCAATTGGGTTCAATCTCCCCCCATGCCTTGTGTGAACGCTTCACAAAGCATGTATTTTATGTATATTTCCATCTTCACGCTCAATAATAGCCCAATTTACAAAAATATGACAAGCTTTTAGCTTTTGAGTTTGCTTTCTACAAAAATAGGAAAATAAAGCTAATGGACAGTGCCCATAGAGTCTAGCACGCCCAATCTCAATGTCCAAATAGAAATAACATATCCGTGCGCATAGGCACATACAAAATAATAATCAATAATCGATGTCTCAATAGACATAACAAAATATAGGCATGGTGCCTATCAAAATATAATCCATAGGTCGAATACTCGCTAAACTCCAATGCTTTCCTCCGCCACTGCTGCTATCTCTACACATCAACTGAAGCATTCACAATCATTAGTAAAATAATACAATTAAACCAACAAAAGTGAATACCTAGCAGTCTTCAGCTACATAAATAAATCAACTGGTTAGAAATAAATCCTAACCTTAATTTATTACGAGTGCGCACTCTAAACTCATAAACGTTTATTAATTTAATATGCATTTTGCGGAATCACCCGCTATGGAATCACCCATGTACACATTAAATTAATGAAACGCCCGAAAAGGACAGGCGTCCCCATCAACTTCTCGCACAAAGAATCCTCTTTGTGTATGAGCCCTGATCATCTAAGTTTACGGAATCCACCGTAAAACCTCATGGAATCCACCGTGGCACGAAATCCACCGTGGATTATGCCTCCTGGCATCATACCCTCGCGGTGGGATAGCAATTGACCTCAATTGCTATTAGCTCAATGTGGAGCTAACAGAGTGGGGAAAGCTTTTAAGTCTCTAGCGTGCATCCATTGTGCTTCCTCTACAGGATGGTTCTTAAATTTTACTAGATATCTAGAATACCTTCGGCCAGTTCTAGTGGTCATGTAGTCAGTGTCTATGATGGCTTCTGGTTCAAGTATTTCAGTCTCTTCCTCTAATAAAGGTGGGTTTTCATAAACAGGGTGGATAGGTAATTGGCCTCTAAATGGTCTCAATAGACTAATGTGAAATGTATTGTGAATTTTCCAATGAGATGGTAATTTTAACTTGAATGCATTATCATTAATCTTATGAATGATTCTAAATGGTCCATAGAATCTAGGAGCTAATTTGACAACTCGATGTCTATCTACACTTTGCAGTCTATGCTTTTCTATTCTAAGCCAAACATAATCATCAACTTTGAAATTCATAGCTTGTCTTTTCTTGTTGGCTTGTTTAGTATATGATTGTTGGGCTTTAGCAATCATATCCTTAACCTCATCAAAAATACTATTATGGATAGTAGCAATATCATCAACACTCTGAATTCTATTAGACAAAGATGCAACAGGGGTAGATAATCTATATCCATAAATGACTTCAAAAGGTGCTTTCTTTGTAGATGTGTGCGGTGTATTGTTATATGCAAACTGTAATAAATGCAAATGAGTATCCCATGTCTGAGGTTTAGAGATAGTATATGCACGTAAAAGATCTAGAATGGTGCTGTTTGTGGCTTCTGTTTGTTTATTTGTTTCTGGATGAAATGCAGATGAGAAATCAATCTTTGTGCCTAGATTTGCAAACAGTGTAATCCAAAAATTGTTAGAAAATCTAGAATCACGATCTGAAATAATCACTTTTGGCAATCCATGGTTAGTAAAAACAGTTTTCAAAAATAACTGTGCTGCTTGTGATGCTGCTAAAGTTTTCTTACATGGAATAAAATATGCTTGCTTACTAAATCTATCTACAATTGTCCAAATCATGTCATGGTTAGATTTAGTATTTGGTAAACCAGTAATGAAATCCATAGAAATATGTTCCCAAGGTTTAGATGGAATAGACAAAGGCATTAATAATCCATACTGTTTACCATGATGTCTCTTTATTCTTTGACAAATCAAACATTCAGAAACGAAATTAGATACATCTGCATCCATATGCGGCCAATAAAAATCTTCAGTTAACATGCATAATGTAGATATGATACCTCTATGACCTTGATATGGGGGACAATGAATTTCATTCAAAACAAAAGATCGGAATGGAATAGTAACACACAGTCTCTTTTCAAAAAACATAAATCCATCATTATATGACAATGAATCAATAGGAATGAAATTATTTTGAACTAATTTTTGCCAATCAGAATGAAAAGTAATATCCTGGTGATATGTATCTTTCATAGCAATCAAAGAATCAAAAGATATGATAGAAATATTATGAATTGCAGGTCTTCTACTCAATGCATCAGCAACTACATTTTCTTTTCCAGGTTGGTATTGAATGATAGGATGAAAACTTTGAATGAAGGAAGCCCATTTGATATGACGGTCAGAGATTTGGGGTTGGCTAAGTAGATGTCTAATGCTTTGCTGGTCGATCTTTATCATGAATTCTGAACCCATTAAATAGTGCTTCCACTATTTTAATGCTTGTACAACTGGTAATAATTCTTTGTCATAAGTGGAATATTTCAGCTCAGAGGGTTTCAGCTTAGAACTAGAATATGCTATTGGATGATTGTCTTGCATTAGTACGGCTCCTATTCCTGATCCACTAGCATCGGTCACAACTAGAAAGAATGGTCTATTAAAGTCAGGCAATTGTAGAACAGGGGCATTAGTTAATGCACGTTTCAGTAAGTCAAAGGATTTCTGCTGAGTTTCAGTCCATTGATAAACAATTCCTTTCTTAAGAAGTTTGGTTAATGGTAAAGCAAGTAATGAAAAATTACGTACAAACTTCCTATAGAAACTAGCAAGACCAAGGAATGAGCGTAATTCATGCACGTTTTTAGGAATAGGCCAATGCAATATTGCATCAATTTTCTTAGGATCAACTTTAATTCCTTCTTTTGATACAATATGACCTAAATATTCTATTTCTGTCTTAAAGAATTCACTCTTTTCAGGATTTGCAAACAATTGATTTTCTTTCAGTAATTGAAAAACTAATGATAAATGCTCATAATGCTCTTTTTCACTTTGACTAAACACCAAAATATCATCAAA
This sequence comes from Lygodium microphyllum, assembly GCF_053477565.2. NCBI lineage: Eukaryota > Viridiplantae > Streptophyta > Polypodiopsida > Schizaeales > Lygodiaceae > Lygodium > Lygodium microphyllum. Next base: position 123,197,004 of record NC_141148.1, on the reverse strand, counting down.
GAAAACAATCACACAATATTGATATTTCAAAAAGATACGGTTTATCATTCTACTGAAAGTAGCAGGTGCATTAGTTAATCCGAATAGCATGACTAAGAATTCGTAATGGCCAAACTGTGTTCTGAATGCAGTCTTAAATATGTCAGATCTATTTAGCCTCACCTGATGATATCCAGACTTAAGGTCAATTTTACTAAATATAGAAGATCCTTGCAGTTTGTCCATAAGGTCATCAACTCTAGGTATATGATACCTATTCTTTACAGTGATCTTATTTAATGCTCGGTAGTCAATACACATACGATAAGTATTATTCTTTTTCTTGACTAAGAGTACAGGTGCACCGAATGGAGAACTGCTAGGTCGAATTAAGCCTCTATTAAGTAATTCTTCAACTTGACTCTAGATTTCTTTTTGCTCTATCTGATTGTGCCTATATGGTGCTTTGCAAGGTGGTTGTGTGCCAGGGATTAAATCAATCTTATGGTCTTCTGGTCATGAAGGTGGTAAACCTGGTGGTAGGTCTTCTGCAAAACAGTCCTTAAAATATGCAAGAAATTCCTTATGCCTAGGGTGCATATGATTTTCCTTTGCTTGCAATTCGTTCACCCAAATGAGATATGATTTAGTACTCTTGCGTAATGCACGTTTTGCTTGAGTATGCGAAAGTAGTGGAAAAATATTAGATGCATGCATACCATATAATGTAATAGATTTTCCTTGAAAATTAATATTCATTGTGTGTGTGGAATAATCTATATTTGGATTATGCTGGTGTCTCCAAGGCATTCCTAAAATAATGTCGCTTGACTGTAATGGGACAACTAATAAATTTCTTTTCAATATATGAACCAATTTGAATCTCTAAATCTTGTACTTCTTGTGTGCCATTGTACCTAGTGCCTAAAAATGCAGCTTTTATGCGATAATGCGTAGGTACAGTATGTAATTTCAATTCCTTTACCAATTTTGCTGAAATAAAGTCATGAGTACTACCGTCATCATGCAGGATAGTTCTTTCCTTTCCATGCACCATACATTTCATAGTCAACAATGAATGTGGAGTAGGCATACCTGGTAAAGTGTCGGAAGTAGTAGTAGTATCATCCTCATCTTCAGTGAAATCAGGCATATCCTCATGCTCGTCTTCGTCCATGGCTCCAAGATAGTTGATATGTGCTGGTGACACTTATAGCATACTATTGGCTTGGCTTTGGTTACATTATTTGCAATGGCTGGAAGTCTGGATACATTTGGATTTGCTTGTGGAATAGGCTTTGGATTTAGATTGACAGTGGATGGTAATGCAGGTGGTTTAGCCCAATTCTTGCGGAAAGATGGTTATGAGAAACGACCTGGATTAAACCTTCTAAAATTGAAATTGAATTGTTTAGATCCATAATTACCATTGGCTTGGAATTGCTATGGTCGTCTGTCTCTTCCGCGTAACTTATCTTCAGTGTCGTGAGCTAGTGAGATGGCGTCTTCAAGGGTAGCAGGCTTGAACATGTTCACTTCAACGTAGTAATGTCCAAGAAGTCCAGACATATACTTCCGCTTATGTGTCGTCTCTGGTACGTCTTCAACCATGCGTAGCTGTAGGAGTGCATTCCAAAAACGCTTTGTATACTGTGGAATAGGGTCACGATCCCGTTGTTGAAGTAGATCCCATTGCTTGATAGCCTTCTCATGAAATTGCGGTGGAAGGAAATTCTGCATGAACTTCTTCTTGAAATCTTCCCAAGTAGCAGGACATGCTCTTGCGTACTACAGTCCACCATAGTGATGCTCTGTCTATCAGATGATTAGTAACACACTTGATTTTATCTTTTTCTGGATAAGTTTTCTCATGGAAATACTCATCAAACTGGCTAATGAATGATAAAACAGTCTTTCCTTCTCGTATGCCATTGAAAGTGCGAAATTTGAAACTTCGTTTACTTATCTTTGATTCCTTGCGAATGGTTTGTGCTTCAAGAGTGGCGTCGATGGTACGTCGAATCAAATCTTCAGCTTGAGGTTCTTCTTTGTCGGTGGACGCTCTTTGTAATTTTGTCAATTGCGCTTGCAATGCTTGCCTAGCCCTTTGTTCTTCTTCCAATTGTAGCATGATTAGATCCAGATTTTGTTCCATGGTAGGCTCAGGTAGGTCGTCTTCAGTCATAGGATCATCCATATGTGGGGTCGTCATCCTGTAAAACTCAATAAACCTTTCTCACTCAAAATCGGGTTAGCGGGATGAGCGTAGCTCAAATTCGGGGTTACAAGGCTATGTATTTTTGGGTATTTCTTTCTCAATTTTCAGAAAATCTGCAATATTTCCGTCTTCCTTTGCTAAAAATACTTCAGCGAACCTATAGATTGGTAGAACACCTTGCCACGAACAACTTTCTAGTTCAGAGTTTTTGCGTAGGAACAAGCCTTCTAGGAGTTTTAAGCACTAGTCAGTTCTGACTCCAGTTGACTAGTCTAACTTGCAGAGTTGCAGACTCAGCCGACTTGCAGAGTTACAGACTTGCAGAACTTCGGCCGACTTGAGGAACTTGTAGGACTTGATTCCACTTGACTTACAGAACTTGACTTCGGAGGTGCAGGACCTGGAGTTTGTCGACTTGTGTGTCTTGTACAACTTGAGGGAAGCTTAAGGATTTAAGCTTAATAGCTTAAGCTATGGAAGGGGGGGTTTATAGGCAGCAACGGTGCGAATCGTGGGGGGGGGCGTTTTTTCCACGTCGCGAAATTTTCGGCCTTCTCCTGGATCAGTCGATTTGGTTTCCTAGCTTCCCACCAAGTTCTAAGCTTTCTCTTAAGCTTTTTGAAAGAAATAATGAGAAAAATAATGAAGCTTATCTCTGGTTTTTCCACGACTTGATGAAGGAGATGGATGCGTGGTCCTTCGCCTGCACAGCCTGGTCCTTCGCGATCTGAGAGTAGAAACAGGGGTTCTTGATCGCCAGAAGTCTGCCTGTATCGACGGTTCGCGATGAGATTGACTGTAGAGCCCGATCGTTCCTGGAGCTCCGCCTTCGCCCATGATTGGTAGCAATTGGAAGCTCTTGATCTCACCTCCGCTCTGATACCACTAGTGTGCAGATCGGTCGCAGTATGCTCACGTAGTGAATCCCGGAAGGTCCCCAAGAACAATGAACTCTACCTTTTTGCACAAAAAACAATGTAAAAGCCTGAACGAAAAGAAGCAAGAGACCAATTGGGTTCAATCTCCCCCCATGCCTTGTGCGAGTGCTTCACAAAGCATGTATTTTATGTATATTTCCATCTTCATGCTCAATAATAGCCCAATTTACAAAAATATGACAAGCTTTTAGCTTTTGAGTTTGCTTTCTACAAAAATAGGAAAATAAAGCTAATGGACGGTGCCCATAGAGTCTGGCACGCCCAATCTCAATGTCCAAATAGAAATAACATATCCGTGCGCATAGGCACATACAAAATAATAATCAATAATCGATGTCTCAATAGACATAACAAAATATAGGCGTGACGCCTATCAAAATATAATCCATAGGTCGAATACTCGCTAAACTCCAATGCTTTCCTCCGCCACTGCTGCTATCTCTACACATCAACTGAAGCATTCACAATCGTTAGTAACATAATACAATTAAACCGACAAAAGTGAATACCTAGCAGTCTTCAGCTACATAAATAAATCAACTGGTTAGAAATAAATCCTAACCTTAATTTATTACGAGTGCGCACTCTAAACTCATAAACGTTTATTAATTTAATATGCATTTTGCGGAATCACCCGCTATGGAATCACCCATGTACACACTAAATTAATGAAATGCTCGAAAAGGACAGGCGTCCCCATCAACTTCTCGCACAAAGAATCCTCTTTGTGTATGAGCCCCGATCATCTAAGTTTACGGAATCCACCGTAAAACCTCACGGAATCCACCGTGGCACGGAATCCACCGTGGAATATGCCTCCTGGCATCAAATCGACATCTAGCACTACAAGGAAACTAGGCCATAGCAACGCTGATTAGCGACGTCAAATAGCGGCGTCACTATTTGCATCGCTATTAGCATGCAAATAGCGATGCCCTCAAAGAAAAAAAAGCGGGCCAAAACCTAAGTGCGTTTCATTTCGCGCATTCGTGAAAGTTTTCGAGAGGGAGAGCGATAGAGAGAGTGACCGTTTTGCATAGAGGATGAGAGAGCGAGAGGAAGAAGGCTTCTCACCACCACCGCCGCCGTCGTTCACGAAGGAGAGGAGGAGCCACCATTGTGAAGAGGAGCCGCCAAACCCTCCTTCAAATCTTTACGGTGAGTCCATTATCTCTCTCTTTTACTTGTTTAGGGTTTAATTTGTGTATATTGAGAGAGGGAGAGGAAATGAGAGAGAAAGAGAGGGAGATGGAGATGGAGGGGGAGGAAATGAGAGAGGGAGAGGGAGGGAGAGAAAGAGAAAGAGAAAGATAAAGAGAAAGAGAGGGAGAGGGAGAGGGAGGAAATGGGAGAGGGAGGGGGAGGAAATGATAGAGGGAGAGGGAGGGAGAGTGCATTCTCTCTCTCTTTTACTTTTTTTAATATCATTTTTGTATATTGAGAGAGGGAGAGGAAATGAGATAGAAAGAGAGGAAGAGGGAGAGGGAGGGGGAGGAAATGAGAGAGGGAGAAGGAGGGAGAGAGAGGTAGGAAATGAGAGAGGGAGAGGGAGAGGGAGAGGAAGGAAATGGAAGAGGGAGAGGGATGAAATGAGAGAACAAGAGGGAGGGAGAGTGCATTCTCTCTCTTTTATTTATTTTTGTATAATTTGTGTATATTGAGAGAGGGAGAGGAAGTGAGAGGGAAAGAGAGGGAGAGGGAGGGGGAGGGAGAGAGAGAGAAAGAGAGGAAGAGGGGGAGGAAATGAGAGAGGGAGAGGGAGAGAGAGGGAGACATTAAACATAATAGGAAAATGAGAGAGAGGGAGAGGGAGAGGTAGGAAATGGGAGAGGGGGAGGGAGAGAGAAAGAGAGGGGGAGAGACAGGAAATGAGAGAGGGAGAGGGAGACATTAAACATTATAGGGAAATGAGAGAGGGAGAGGGAGAGGGAGGGAGACATTAAACATAATAGGGAAATGAGAGACGGAGAGGGAGGGAGAAGAAATGAGAGAAGGATAGGAAGAGAGAAAAAGGAAATGAGAGAGGGATAGGAGAGAGAAAAAATGAGAGAATGAGAGGAGAGAGAAAAAGAGAGAAAAGATGTTAAACATAATAGGAAAAGAAAGAAAGAGAGGGTGTGGGTGAGGGTGAGGGTGAGGGAGGGAGAGGAAATGAGAGAGGGATAGGAAGAGAGAAAAGGAAATGAGAGAGAGAGAGAGGAGAGAGAAAAAGAGAGAAAAATCATTAAACCTAATAGGAAAAGAGAGAAAGAGAGGGTCAGGGTGAGGGAGGGAGAGGAAATAAGAGAGGGAGAGAAAGAGAGAAAAGGAAATGAGAGAGGGAGAGGAGAGAGAAAAAGAGAAAAAAATCATTAAACCTAATAGAGAAAGAGAGGGTGAGGGTGAGAGAGAGAGAGGAAATGAGAGAGGGAGAGAAAGAGAGAAAGGGAAATGAGAGAGGGAGAGGAGAGAGAAAAAAATGAGAGAGGGAGAGGAGAGAGAAAAAGAGAGAAAAATCATTAAACCTAATAGAGAAAGAGATAAAGAGAGGGTGAGGGTGAGGGAGGGAGAGGAAATGAGAGAGGGAGAGAAAGAGAGAAAAGTAAATAGGACCTTACAATAAGCTCATCCTAGGCTTATAGGGGTTACGCCGATCCTCAACAAACCTAAGGGATATATGGCTAGAGAGCCCTAGCATACTTGTGCCTGCTAGCATAATGTTCTTCTTGCAAAGAGACCTCTCATACATAGGGCTTGTCCTAGCCTCCACCATGCAAATATATAACGAAGGCAATCAGCCTATCAGTATGAAAAACATTCATTTTTCATAACGTAAATCCAAAAATAACTTTGGATATTCCATAAAAATCAATCTTTTCTTAAAAAGACAAATACAAAAAACTAAAACAGTATCATTCATTTGCTTCGCAAAACTAAAACAACATCATCACAAGATCTCTTAGGAAACTCATCTTCAACTATCAATTTTAATTAATAAATATAATATAAAATCACTTGCAAGGAAGGACACTCTTTTATCATTAACCCTCTTTCTTCCTTAGAATAGTCTTAGGAACAAATTTCTGCTCTAAAAAGCATATATTTGAGCATAATAACTATTTTAAGGTTTATTCAATGAGTAGTAGTAGTATATATGCAACCATCAAGCTAGAGATCATGCTTTGGTATCTGGGGAGATCCCAATCTGTAACGTTGTCATATTGCTACGCATTCGAGGTGTGTAAACCACCCAAAAGTCATGTGTGTGATTTGATACTTTGTACATACTTAGTTGTTATGTTTGCTTTTTCATTCTATGCCGAAGACGGAGAAGAATAAGGAATTTTGGTAGACTGGTAACCCGAGATGCAATCTCATGGGCTACACTTATTTCAAGATATGCCGATTATGGGCTTTGTGAGGATGTTTCCAATAATTACAAATGGATGAGGCTTATCAAGTATTTGACAGACTTTCAGAACAAGAGAACGAAGTCAGTTTGGTTTTGAATGCCATACATGTAGGTAAACTTAATGAAGTTGGGACATCACCCCTGTATCTGTTCCTCCCTACTTGTCATGGTGCGCCCCTAATTGGATGAAGAGGGAACTATGCAAGCTTGTGCTGTTTGGTTTGGACCGTGCTCATATGACAGTGCTTGCTTTCTTTTATCCTTCAACCTATATTTTAGAGGAGGAACAGGGTCTAAAAAAGGAAGAAAAGCAAATGGCTATTTTTGAAAAGGGAGCTTTTTGAATCGAAAAGAAAGAGGGAAAAGCAAGGAGTCTAAAAAAAAGGAAAAAAAGAAGGGAAGAGAATACTCTGCGCAGAATTCTGGGGAGGAGAAGAGTCGACACGCAGAAAAAAAGCTCTTGAGCCTGAGTGAGCAGCAGCTCGTGGATTGGGATCATGAGTGTGATCCAGATTATGGGAAGGATGGTTGTGATTTAGGGTGCCGTGGTGGTCTGATGACCAGTGCTTACAGTTACATTATGAAAGCTGGAGGCTTACAGCTAGAGGAAGATTACCCCTACAAAGGCAGACTGAGTGCGAAAGCCTTGCGCAAGAGGAGAGTGTGGGATGAACAGAGGGAGAAGGGGCGCAATACGTTGCAAAGGAGCTGGAGTCGATGACGAAGATTCTAAGACAATCGGAGGAACCTGCAGTAACTGAAGGAAAGAAGTATTAGTGAGCTTGCTGAAGATAAAGGAAGTCCTTGACGGACTCTGATCTGCAGAAAATAATGAAATCAACATGTCAGAAGATCACGTTGGTGACGACAATGAAGAAAGGAAGCTGAAGACTGAACGAAGAAGAAGAACGACAAGCTCGATGAAGAGAACCTTGCTGCTGCAGTAACTGAGGATTTGCACTTTGAAGACCCATTGATTATCATGCCTAAGACAGATGCGTTGGAGGAGGGAACGGAAAAGGAGATTGGGGAAGGACGTCGACCTGCCTGCCTAGACGTCTCTGTGATTATGCTGTATGATGCAATAGCGTAACAGAAAATTACAAGAGAGAAAGAGGAATGTGGCCTTGAGCAGGAACTTCGTCTTCGAGGCCTCTGGAACGGATAACTTCGATCATCCTTACAGAATGATAGTCGATAACAGATACAAGAAGGCGGCGGAGAAGAAAATTCAGCTGAAAAAGCTCTCACTTGCACAGACGAAGTGCTGAAGGGGATTATGACCAAAGCTGCAGAGCTTAAGATATGGCAGTTTCATGTTTCTTCAAAGATAGCTGGAAGCAGCTGAGAAAGCTTTGGAGCTTCCTATCATTGTGTCGTCAAACGACTACCCTGACAAGATCTCCAGATTTGAACCAGCCAATGTTTTGTTTCATTCTCTAGCCCTTCGTCTTTCAGGGATCAGTGAGAAGCAGGAGGAAGAGGAGGCCTTATCCTCAATCAAGGAGGAAAGCATCTCTGCTTCCTCGAACTCTTTTCACTTCAAGCAAGGGGAGACTTCTGGTGTGCTATTAGCCAGTCTCACTCTCATCTCTCATTGTTTCTCCTCGATCATATCACTCAGAGAGAGAGAGAGCTCGACCTCCTCTCATCTTCCTTTACATGAACAGGATGACGATAATAATGATGAAGCACGCAATGTTTATCATACAAAGATGAAGATGAAGGCAATCACTAGGCCATCAGAATTCCCTTCTGTATGAGGCCAAGGGTCTCTAACTCATCATTGTCTACCTGAACCATATTCCTCCTTGGAAGCCCTTCACACACAGAGGCAGGACACCATGGCATGAACTCTGATGGATGCCTTTATACGGATATTTGTGTTTACTTCGTTTTTAGCACACACCTGTACTTCTCTGTCTGGTCTATCTACTTGTCTCTGAACTGAATAGTGCAGGGTATTTGTAAAAGCATAAACCCATAACTATAATACAGAACAGTCAAGAATTTGTTACTGTGTGGGAAATTGGACAATGAATGTGGAAATATGTCCACGGGATTTTATTCACTGAAGATCTTGAAACTGTTATCTACAGCATAATCATTCATAAGAGTTAATGATGTTGCAAACTTATCGGATATAACAGAGGAAGATGTCATCCCCTGCTCTATTTCGGAGGGTGGATTTTGGATCATGCTGATATTGCATGATCTCTGTTTTGAGCTCTTGTGGAGTAGAAAAGCTTGAATTGCTTAATCAGAAAGTTCAGAATGTTGCTGTTATACAGTTACCCCTTTGATGTAACTATTCTTAGCTGATTGTCAACCTTGCTGAAGAATAAAGATTTTTTTTTTTTTTGGAAAGACACGGAAGGCCTTGGTCCAAAAAGTAAAACAGAGTTGACATCATTTTCTCATCTTGATTATTTGCTTGATTGATCTTCTATCCTGAAATTAGTCAGGATCCTCTGTGGTTGCGACATTGCTTTCACAAACCCTTCGATAACGTGTCCACCTATTCACTTGTAGGGCATGTCTTAGCAGCCCATCAGGAAGAGAGTCCAGAAAGCGCTGCCCGGCACTCCCAGGGAATGTCACGGGGTTTGTGATCTAAGTCTTCCTGAGTCTGCCATGAAGTGGAAGCATTCCAGTCATTCCCACTTAGGACCGAGCTCAATCAGTGGTGCGCAGATCGGACGCTATATGCTCGCGTAGTGAATGCCGAAAGGTCCCCAAGAACAATGAACTCTACTTTTTGCACAAGTTACAAGGTAAAAAGCATGAACGAAAAGAGCAAGAGACCAATTGGGTGCAATCTCCCCCCATGCCTTGTGTGAGCGCTTCACAAAGCATGCATTTTTTTGTATATTTCATCTTCATGCTCAATAATAGCCCAATTTACAAAAATATAACAAGCTTTTAGCTTTTGAGTTTGCTTTTACAAAAATATAAATAAAGCTAATGGACAGTGCCCAAAGAGTCTGGCACGCCCAATACAATGTCCAAATAGAAATAACATAACCCTGCGCCCATGCGCATACAAAATAATAATAAATAATCGATGCCTCAATAAATAGGAATGACAAAATATAGGCGTGACGCCTATCAGAATATAATCCATAGATTGAATACTCGCTATCCTCCAATGCTTTCCTCCACCACTGCTGCTATCTCTACACATCAACTGAAGCATTCACAATCGTTAGTAAAATAATACAATTAAACCGACAAAAGTGAATACCTAGCAGTCTTTAGCTACATAAATAAATCAACAGGTTAGAAATAAATCCTAACCTTAATTTATTACGAGTGCGCATTCTAAACTCATAAACATTTATTAATTTAATATGCATTTTTGCGAATCACCCACTATGGAATCACCCATGTACACACTAAATTAATGAAACGCCCGAAAAGGACAGGCGTCCCCATCAACTTCTCGCACAAAGAATCCACTTTGTGTATGAGCCCCGGTCATCAAAGTTTACGGAATCCACCGTAAAACCTCAGGAATCCACCGTGGAATATGCCTCCTGGCATCATACCCCCGGGGTGGGATAGCAATTGACCTCAATTGCTATTAGCTCAATGTGGAGCTAACAGAGTGGGGAAAGCATTTAAGTCTCTAGCGTGCATCCATTGTGCTTCCTCTACAGGATGGTTCTTAAATTTAACTAGATATCTAGAATACCTTCGGCCAGTTCTAGTGGTCATAAACTCAGTATCTATAATAGCTTGTGGTTCAAGTATTTCAGTCTCTTCCTCTAATAAAGGTGGGTTTTCATAAACAGGGTGTACAGGTAATTGGCCTCTAAATGGTCTCAATAAACTAATGTGAAATGTGTTGTGAATTTTCCAATGAGGTGGTAATTCTAACTTGAATGCATTGTCATTAATTTTATGAATGATCCAAAATGGTCCATAGAATCTGGGGGCTAATTTGACAATTGGATGTCTATCTACACTTTGCAGTCTGCGTTTTTCTATTCTCAGCCAAACATAATCATCAACTTTGAAATTCATTGCTTGTCTTTTCTTGTTGGCTTGTTTGGTATATGATTGCTGGGCTTTAGCAATCATATCTTTAACCTCATGAAAAATAGTGTTATGCATACTAGCAATATCATCAGCACTTTGAATTCTATTTGACAAAGATGCAACAGGTGTAGATAATCTATGTCCATAAATGACTTCAAACGGTGCTTTCTTTGTAGATGTGTGTGGTGTATTGTTATATGCAAACTGTAATAAATGCAAATGTGTGTTCCATGTCTGAGGTTTAGAGATAGTATATGCACGTAAAAGATCTAGAATTGTGCTGTTAGTGGCTTTTGTTTGTCCATTAGTTTCTGGATGAAATACAGATGAGAAATCAATCTTTGTGCCTAGGTTAGCAAACAGAGTAATCCAAAAGTTGTTACAAAATCTAGAATCACGATCTGAAATAATAACTTTTGGCAATCCATGGTTAGTAAAAACAGTTTTCAAAAACAATTGTGCTGCTTGTGATACTGTTAAAGTTTTCTTACATGGAATGAAATATGCTTGTTTACTAAATCTATCTACAACTGTCCAAATCATATCATGGTTAGATTTAGTATTAGGTAAACCAGTAATGAAGTCCATAGAAATTTGTTCCCAAGGTTTAGATGGAATAGACAAAGGCATAAGTAATCCATACTGTTTACCATGATGTCTCTTAACTCTTTGACAAATCGAACATTCAGAAACAAAGTTAGATACATCAGCATCCATATGCGGCCAATAAAAATCTTCAGTTAATATATGTAAGGTAGATATGATACCTCTATGACCTTGATATGGGGGACAATGAATTTCATTCAAAACAAAAGATCGGAATGGAATTGTAATACACAATCTCTTTTCATAAAACATAAATCCATCATTATATGACAATGAATCAATAGGAATAAAATTATTTTGAGCTAATTTATTCCAATCAGCATGAAAAGTAATATCCTGATGATATGTATCTTTCATAGCAATCAAAGAATCAAAAGATATGACAGAAATATTATGAATGGCAGGTCTTCTACTCAATGCATCAGCCACTACATTTTCTTTTCCAGGTTGGTATTGAATGATAGGATGAAAATTTTGAATAAAAGAGGCCCATTTGATATGACGGTCAAAGATTTGAGGTTGGCTAAGTAAATGTCTAATACTTTGCTGATCGGTCTTAATCATAAATTCTGAACCCATTAAGTAGTGTTTCCACTGTCTTAATGCTTGTACAGCTGCTAATAGTTCTTTGTTATATGTGAAATATTTCAGCTCAGAAGGTTTCAACTTACAAATAGAATAGGTTATAGGATGATTGTCTTGCATAAGTACAGCTCCTATTCCTGATCCACTAGCATCGGTCACTACTAGAAAGAATGGTCTATTAAAATCAAGCAACTGTAGAACATGGGCATGGGTTAATGCATGTTTTAATAAGTCAAAGGATTTCTATTGATTTTCGGTCCAATGATAAACAATTCCTTTCTTCAGAAGTTTGGTTAATGGTAAAGCAAGTAATGAAAAATTACGTACAAACTTCCTATAAAAACTAGCAAGACCAAGGAATGAGCGTAACTCATGCACGTTTTTAGGTACAAGCCAATTCAATATTGCATCAATTTTCTTAGGATCAACTTTAATTCCATCAGATGATACAATATGACCTAAATACTCAATTTCTGTTTTAAAGAATTCACTCTTTTCAGGATTTGCATACAGTTGATTTTCTTTCAATAACTAAAAAACCAATGACAAATGCTCATAATGTTCTTTCTCATTTTGACTAAACACCAAAATATCATCAAAGAAGACAATTACACAATACTGATATTTTAGAAATATACGGTTCATCATTCTACTAAACGTAGCAGGTGCATTAGTCAATCAAAATGGCATCACTAAAAATTTGTAATGACCAAACTGTGTTCTAAATGCAGTCTTGAATATGTTAGACTTATCTAGTCTCACCTGATGATAACCAGACTTAAGGTCGATTTTACTAAATATAGCAGATCCTTGCAGTTTGTCCATAAGGTCATCAACTCTAGGAATGGGATACCTATTCTTTATAGTGATCTTATTTAAAGCTCGATAGTCAATGCACATACGATAGGTATTATTCTTTTTCTTGACTAACAGAACAGGTGCACCGAATGGAGAACTGCTAGGTCGAATCAATCCTCTATTTAGTAATTCCTCAACTTGACTTTGGATTTCTTTTTGCTCTATCTGGTTATGCCTATATGGTGCTTTGCAAGGTGGTTGTGTGCCAAGGATCAAATCTATCTTATGGTCTTCTGGACGTGAAGGAGGTAAACCAGGTGGTAGGTCTTCTGCAAAACAGTCCTTAAAATATGCAAGAAATTATTTATGCCTAGGATGCATATGACTTTCTTTTACTTGCAATTCATTCACCCAAATGAGATAGGATTTACTACTCTTGTGTAATGCACGTTTAGCTTGAGTATGCGAAAGCAGTGGAAAAACATAAGATGCATGCATACCATATAATGTAATAGATTTTCCTTGAAAATTAATATTCATTGAGTGTGTGGAATAATCTATATCTGGGTTATGCTGGTGACGCCAAGGCATACCTAAAATAATGTAACTCGATTGTAATGGAACAACTAGAAAATTTCTTCTTTCAGTGTATTGACCAATTTGAATCTCTGAGTCATGCACTTCCTGTGTACCATTATACCTAGTGCCTAAAAATGCAGCTTTGATGCGATAATGCGTAGGTACAGTCTGTAACTTCAATTCTTTTACTAATTTTGCTGAAATAAAATCATGAGTACTACCGTCATCATGCAAAATAGTCTTTTCCTTTCCATGCACCAAACATTTCATAGTCAATAATGAATGTGGAGTAGGCATACCTGGTAAAGTATCGGAAGTAGTTGTAACGTGTCCATTTGTATAATCCAGGACACGTCTTAGCAGTCCATCGGAAAGGATGTCTAGAAAACTCCGCCCGGCACTCCCAAGGAATGTTACGGGTTTTGCGATCTAGGTCTTCCCGCGTCTGCCACGTAGCGGAAGTATCCTGGCCGTTTCCCACTTAGGATAGACCGGAATTAGGGTTTTCCTGTTTGGTCATTAGCTAACAGCAACTAGCGTCAAACCCGAGCGAACTACTTTACGCAGAAACGCCAGGTCTGAAGCGGATTCACGCTACACTTGGTTCAAGGAGAATGGGAAATGAGAGGGATGCAAAGCTCAACCTCTCTGCCATAAGGCATAGTCCCATTCCGTTCCCCTAAAACAGCGTAAATCGAGTAAGACGTAACTTTAGGTCATCGTTCTCGTTATTCCTTTTGATGATGATGATCATTCCGCTGTTCTTCGAGATTTTTGAGAAAAATTCCCAGCTAACCGGGACCACCCAACCGTAGGACGGACCCATGGCCCATCCTCCGCACTTGCCTCGGTTTGTTTTAGTTATGTAATTATCTAACACATTAATTTAACATATAACAATCAGCTTCTTTAATTAATCCCTTTAAGCACTGGTTCTTTCACGTAATCTTATCACGTGACATAGAAAAACAATATCAAGCAAGTTCTTTTAACATTTCATCATTTTATCTATGAAATACAAGGAGTTCCGCCCGTAGGCTTGTCCATAATCCGCCCGAAGGCTATCCAATAATCCTCAGGGATCACTATTCCAAGCTTCCGCCCGTAAACTAGTATGTGGGCCTCGGGATCCAATCCCAGTCACGTTAGCCTCTTGTGCAGGACCCGGAAGGCGAGGGATTTACGGCCAGAGTCCTCCCTGGCACCCAAGCGTCCTCCTACTCCAAGTAGAGCTCAACGGAAAGACCTCTCGCGGCGGGTTCGGTCCACGTTCCCGGTGCGGTCAACAACCCCTTTGGTTAGGGCTAGGCAGGCAGTCGGGGGTAACTGAAGCTGCGTCTCCCTTCAAGCCTTTTAACCTGAAGTATAGGTACTCATTTAATTTGTAATTTATAATTCAAACAGAACCCTAAAATCTCTAGCAAGCACAAACATTTTCATTAATCAACCCAGTTGTATGGCAAACTGTTAAGGAAGTGTTCTTTCCTTTTGAATGTAACAGCACTCGTTCCCAAGGTGTCTTGTAAATTGGCAAGATCTTTTACATTCCAGTGTAGGGCATACCCAATTTGGTTAACCCTAAAGTGCCTTAGATATACTAGTTTCTGGTTTACAACTCTCCTTATTTAGAAGGATATCCAAAAATACGTCTTTTTGCAAGATAACTTGCGTAGGGATTTGCCATCCTTGATGAGGGTTTTTACCCTTTCTCCTTGTGAATCAATCACAAGACTAAATGATTTCATACTTGTTGCGCAAGCCCTGCGATGGAATAATCTGTTTAGATTCTTTAAGCTGACGTATGTCAGGCCTAGGATTTCTTCTTTTAAGAACCTTAGGGACAAACCCTAGTTCCTTATCTTTACAATTTGATCGTCCCTACAGTAAGGAAAGTAGTCAAGTGTTTAGGGTATGAATGTTTCAATGTTTAGATTGGTTCAGTTATCTTTTGGAAGGTAATATTAATCCTCTCGTCACGGTTTTGCTATCCTTGTGACAATTTACTTCCCAGTCAATACAGTTTAATTTAACTTCCGTTTTCCTTAAAGATGAGCTCGTGCCAACTAACAACACTTGCCTTGCTAAGATGTGCAAATATTCAAGATAACTTCCTAGTAATTTGAGCATCGAAAGAAACCTTTCATGAATTTAACCATTTACAACAATTCGTTGCGATAGGAATAAGACTAATGCTGCAAGGTATAATTTCTACACCTTAGGATTTAACTAAAATATACTACTATAGTAAATGGTTAATCTTGCTCGTAATTTATAATGCTTGATGCAATTTGAAGAAAGCTAAGTTCTATACATTGTCATTCATAAGCTAAACTCCTTCGTTACAAATAACTCAAACAAATATATCCTATCCTTAACAATTTTTCTTTGCATGATTGACTTAAAACTGAATTAAAGCCAAGAAGAAAAACCTGGCTTTGAGGTGAGATATCCACATGGATGCCGGGGGATGACCCTCCCGCAGCTACACCTTGGACTTTCTTCGGCGGCATCGTAGTTCGAATGTGAGATAGCCTTTTCCTCTTTCTTCTGGAATTCCACCGTCTTCTCCTTCCTTCCCTTTCTTTTATCTTTTTCCCACTCTTCCTCCTTCACTCCTTCTTTTTACTCCCTCTATCTTCCCTCCCTATTTTTTCTCTCACGGCTACTTTTCCCTTACGGGATATCATACGAGGCCATGATGATGAATTGGACTTTTAGGTTCGGGGGGGGGGGAAATAATAAGGGGGATACAGGGGATTACGAGGAAAACTTAGGGAGTTGTGGGAAAAAAAAGAAAAGAGTTATGAGGGTGAAAAGGGCTTAGTGGAATAAAACACGAGGGAAAAGTATAGGAAGGGGGTCTTGGGGGATTTTAGGTCATGGGGGTGTGTGGACACCGGTTTGTTTGATAAAACTAAGAAAACAAAGCTCAGCTAAGAGAGCACATGCACAAAAATATCTAAAAAGTGAATGAAGGAATCAATGAAAGAGAATGAAAGTCTTCAAGGTAGCCTAAGGACAAAGTAGCCTATGGGTGTGACTCGAATAGCCTAAAGAGCTAAGAGGAGTGGAGGGGGAAACAAGGGGGGGGTTAGGGGGGATTAAACCCGGGGGGGGGGGGGGGGGGGGGGGAAACAAGGGCCTTATGGGGATTAAAACCAAAGGGGGGGGGGACAAGGGCCTTATGGAACCCCAAGGGGGAAATTCCAGGGGGGAGGAAAAAAGGGGCCTAAGGGAAATTTAAAACATGGGGGGAGAAAGGCCCTTTTGGGGTAAAACCTTTTATGGGGGGGAAAGGGGGCTGAAGAAGGCCCCTTGGAAGCTTCCAAGGCCTTCTAGAAGCCTTACGAAGGCACGTGGGGGGTGGAGGGGAGGGGTTTCAGAGTCGTCCGTCGACGGTGATGTCCAGGTGGCAAAAAATTGTGGCGGATCCTCCCAGCACGCGCGCTATGTCATTCGACTTCTCCCCCCCTTAGGCCCTCTCTCTCTCGCGTTGACAGCATGACGGCTTCTCCCTCCCTCAGGCCCTCTCTCTCTCTCAGCATGATGTTATGGCGGCACTCTCCTCTTCACGAGCACCCTCACGCATTCACGGCAGTGTTGCCCTCTTCATCCTTCGGCCTCTATTTCTCATGGCTTCAACCTCCTTCATCTCCAGCGGCCCCCCTCGTTTAAATAGTGGAGGGGAGGGGGATCTTCCCTCCTTGCGTGTCATCACGCATGTCCCCCCCCCCCCCCCCCCCCCAATCAAAGCTCCACCAAGGAGCTTAGTTGCTCCTTCTATTTTCCTCCCCCTCCAGCTCGTCAGTCGACTGGAGGGATAAGGGGGGGGAATAAATTTTTTTTTCATTTATCCCATTTTTCATATTCATTTGAGACAGGTTCACGCGTGTGATTTTATTAGCAAATCGGGATATTATAGTAGTAGTAGTGTCCTCCTCATCTTCAGTGAAGTCAGGCATATCTTCATGTTCGTCTTCGTCCATTGCTCCAAGGTAGTTGATATGGGCTGGTGGCTTCTTTGAATGACAATTTGCTGCTAGATGTCCCGGCTGGTGGCATTTATAGCATACTATTGGCTTGGCTTTGGTTACATTGTTTGCAATGGCGGGAAGTCTAGGTACATTTGGATTTGGCTGTGGAATAGGCTTAGGGTTTTGATTGAGATTGGATGGTAATGCAGGTGGTTTTGCCCAATTTTTACGGAAAGATGATGAAGAGAAATGACCTGGATTAATTCTTCTAAAATTGGAATTGAATTGTTTAGATCCATAATTACCATTGGCTTGGAATTGCTGTGATCATCTGTCTCTACCTCGTAGCTTATCTTCAGTGTCGTGAGCTAGTGAAATGGCGTCTTCAAGAGTAGAAGGCTTGAACATGTTAACTTCAGCATAGTAATGCCCAAGGAGTCCAGACATATACTTGCGCTTATGTGTCGCTTCTGGTACGTCTTCAAGCATGCATAGCTGGAGTAGTGCATTCCAAAAACGCTCTGTATACTGAGGAATAGGCTCACGATCTCGTTGTTGGAGAAGATCCCATTGCTTAATAGCTTTCTCATGAAATTGTGGTGGAAGGAAATTCTGCATGAACTTCTTCTTGAAATCTTCCCAAGTAGCAGGACAATCTATGCTCTTGCGTACTACAGTCCACCAAAGAGATGCTCTATCTACCAAATGATTAGTAACACACTTGATTTTATCTTTTTCTGCATAGGTTTCCTCATGGAAATAGTCGTCAAACTGACTAATGAATGCTAGAACAGTTTTTCCTTCTCGTATGCCATTGAAAGTACGGAATTTGAAACTTCGTTTACTTATCTTTGATTCCTTGCGGATGGTTTGAGCTTCAAGAGTTGCGTCGATGGTACGTCGAATTAGATCTTCAGCTTGAGGTTCTTCTTTGTCGGTAGACGTTCTTTGTAAATTTGCCAGTTGTGCTTGCAATGCTTGCCTAGCCCTTCGTTCTTCTTCCGATTGCATCATGATTATGTCTAGCTTTTGCTCCATCGTAGGCTCAGGTAAGTCGCCTTCAGCCATAAGATCATCCATATGTGGTTCCGTCATCCTGCAAAACTAAAAAGACCTTTCTCACTCAAAATCAGGTTAGCGGGATGAGCGTAGCTCAAGTTTGGGAATACAAGGCTTATGTATTTTTGGGTATAGCTTTCTCAATCTTCAGAAAATCTACGATTTATCCTTCTTCGTATGCTGAAAATGCTTCAGCAAACCTGTGTATGGGTAGAATACCTTCCAACGAACAACTTTGCAGTTCGGAGTTTCTGCGCAGGAACAATCCTTCTAGGAGTTTTGAGCACAAGTCAATTCTGACTCCAGTTGACTAGTCTAACTTGCAGAGTTGCAGACTTATGTGACTTGCAGAGTTACAGACTTGTAGAACTTATTCGATTTACGGAACTTGCAGAACTTGATCAGAAAATACTTGCAAAACTTGATTTTGTTGGGTGTGACATGGAGTTTGTGACTTGCAGGGTTGAAAACTTAGGTGGCTAAGCTTGATGGATTAAGCTTAAGCTTAATGGAGCATAATCGGTGCAGATCGTGGGGGGAGGGCCGTTTTTTGTGCCATCGTGCAAATTTCGGAGGTTCTTAGAGACTCGCGATTAAATTCGAAGCTTAAAGCTTCTCCTAAGGTCTCTAAGCTTTAAAGCTTAAAGCTTGAAAAGTGGGAAATTGATGACTTATCTCTCTGTGTAGCCACGACTTGATGAAGGAGATGAAGGAGTGGTCCTCCGTCACTGTAGCCCGGTCCTTTGCGATCTAATGACAGAAACAGGGGTTCTTGATCGCCAGAAGTCTACCTGTATCGACGGTTCGCGACGAGATTGCCCGTAGAGCCCGATCGTTCCAGGAGCTCTGCCTTTGCACGAGATGGGTAGCGATTGGAATCTCTTGATCTCAGCTCCGCTCTGATACCACTGGTGCGCAGATCGGACACTGTATGCTCACATAGTGAATGTTGGAAGGTCCCCAAGAACAATGAACTCTACTTTTTGCACAAGTTACAAGGTAAAAAGCATGAACGACAAGAGCAAGAGACCAATTGGGTGCAATCTCCCCCCATGCCTTGTGTGAGTGCTTCACAAAGCATGTATTTTTTTGTATATTTCATCTTCATGCTCAATAATAGCCCAATTTACAAAAATATAACAAGCTTTTAGCTTTTGAGTTTGCTTTTACAAAAATAGAAATAAAGCTTGGACGTTGCCCAAAGAGTCTGGCACGCCCAATACAATGTCCAAATAGAAATAACATAACCATGCGCCCATGCGCATACAAAATAATAATAAATAATCGATGCCTCAATAAATAGGCATGACAAAATATAGGCGTGGCGTCTATCAGAATATAATCCATAGATCGAATACTCGCTATCCTCCAATGCTTTCCTCCGCCACTGCTGCTATCTCTACACATCAACTGAAGCATTCACAAACAATCGTTAGTAAAATAGTACAATTAAACCGAGAAAAGTGAATACCTAGCAGTCTTCAGTTACATAAATAAATCAACTGGTTAGAAATAAATCCTAACCTTAATTTATTACGAGTGCGCACTCTAAACTCATAAACATTTATTAATTTAATATGCATTTTGCGAAATCACCCGCTATGGAATCACCCATGTGTACACACTAAATTAATGAAACGCCCGAAAAGGACAGGCGTCCCCATCAACTTCTCGCACAAAGAATCCAGTTTGTGTATGAGCCTCGGTCATCAAAGTTTACGGAATCCACCGTAAAACCTCATGGAATCCACCATGGCACGGAATCCACCGTGGAATATGCCTCCTGGCATCAATCTGGGTTTCCCTAGTGGTCAAATTCCTAGAACGGCAGCTAGCATCGAACCCCACGCGAACTACTTTACACAGAAACATCAGGGTTGAAGTAGATTCATACTGCACTTGGTTCAAGGAGAATGGGAAACGAGAGGGATGCAAAGCTCGATCTCTCTACCCATAAGGCATAGTCCCATTCCGTTCCCCTAAAATAGCACAAATCAGGACTCTAGCTTTCTAGATTCTAAGTCATCATTACCTTGCTATCAACTTCTTTGAGAAAAGTCCCTGGCCAACCGGGACCACCCTTCTGTAGGACAAATCCATGGCCATATCCACGGCACTTTCCTCAGGGTTGCTTTAGTTATCTAATTACCTATCGCATTTAGTTTTGACACGCAAAAATAGCTTCCTTAAAAAGCCAAATAGTCACTGGTTCCTTCACGCAATCTTAGCACTGACATAGAAAAACAATGTCAAGCAAGTTCCTTTTCAACAATTGATCTTATTTATCAGTCTTTGGAATACATCATATAATCCAGTGCGAAGGCTAATCCAATAATCCACAGGGATTACTAATCCAAGTTTCTGCCCGTAGACTAGTATGCGGGCCTTGAGATCCAATATTGAGTCACGTTGGCCTCTTGTGCAGGATCCGAAGAGGCAAGGGATTTAGAACCAGAGCTTCCCCTGGAACCCAAGCGTCCTCCTACTCCAAGTAGCACCCACGGAGAGACCTCTCATGGCGGGTTCGGCCCAAGTAACTAGCGCGGCTAACAACCCCCTTGGATAGGGTCAAACAGACAGTCGGAGGTAACTGATGTTGCCTCTCCCTCTAGGCCTTCAACCTCAAGCATTAATTATCTTTCCATCTTTAGTTCCTTCAGCAAAGAAGTACAAACAGTGCTCCTAACTTATACAAACACAATCAATCTAGTGGTCGTTTGTTTGGCTAGCTGCTAAGGTATATTCCTTCTCTCCGAATGCATCCAGCATTCAATCCGAGGTCAATTGCGACTTGGCAAGATCCCTAAGGGTTTTGTTGTTTATTTATCCCTTTTATCCTTGGGTTAGGGTTTATATCCTGTTAACCCAATCAACAAATACCTTAGGTTTCCTTAAATTAGGGACAGTAATTCCTAGGCAATCACGTCACCCTAACTTGATTGGTCAATTGCTAGGCAATGCATAACTTCTCTAACTTGGCAAATCAGTCCAAATAAGGGTGATGTAGTAGGATGACTACTCATCCTCTTGCAATTTATTCTTGTACTTAGATTCTACCAACCTTGTTCCAAGGAGTGGCCAATCTATCTTGTGATTTAAACACAAAGCCATGCGACGTTGCAACCTGTTACATGAGACAAGTGTCACATCTAACTTGTGGGATCGTTTCTCCCATCACTTGGTATTCCTTGGTCAAGGATACCTTGGTCAAGATGTAGGGTTTGGGAGTCCTCTTGACCCAACCCTAACCTTACCAGGCGGACAACATTTGGCCTTAAGGTTTCTAAATCCATACGGAGGTCTAGTCTTTGACTAATTGATCCTTACGGTAAAAACCCCAGATTGTTCTTGCATAAGCGTTCAGCTAACCCTAGCATTCTATGAATGTGGGTAGGATCTTTGGGATTGGAAGTCTTGACTTGGCATCCCAAGTGCGATACTAGGCAAACTTTTTAACGTACTAAACTCTACCTAGCACTTTGAAGTGTTCATCATACCAACTAGTTATGCTTTTAGAAATCCCTTGAGGGTTATGCCATTACAAGCGATTTACCCTAAACGATATAATTGTCTTGCGATGAGAATGATATTTTCGTAGAAGAGATGCAAATAAATAAATTGAAGATACAACATTACGTGTAAATATGTGAATCGTAGACTTTTCCTTCTATGAAACTATAGGGTTTGCAATGACCATTTCTTTTTCTTGCTAAAGTCATAATGATTGACAATTTGGGGGATAACTCGCATAAAACCTACATAGATTTACATTAAAAACTATGCTTATAAATCTTTCATTTAATGCAATTGAATTCAGGCTTTAACATGAAATGCATCTTTTTCTAAAACAACTTCAATAAAAGAAGTTCATGCATGACGAATGTCATAAGACTAATCTTGACTTAATCCATTCTACAGCACTTAATTCGACTTAAAAATGCAAGCATCCTCGCATGCAACATGCAAGTTCATGGTTTCCTTTTCATGCCATGCAATTCTTGGACAACATTCAATGGCGTCTAAGATTAACCTTTATACGAATCACGTTCATGGATTTCAATCATAAGTGCAACATGGGACAAGCTCTATCCTTCTTAGGACGATATCCTCTTCTAATTTATGCATTATCATTCAAGAAGATTTGCAACTACCCTTATTGATGGGAGTGCGTGCAACTTAAATTAATTGGCATGCACTAAACTTGTAAGACGACTGGATGAATGCATTTAAATTTTTCTAAAAACCATCGTGCTTAAACACATTCCTTTCATGCGAGAAATACAATTGGAACCTGGGCATGACGACTCGCAGAGATGTCCATGTGTAAACTTGGGTTGGAGCGCCTCGCGTCTTTAGCTTTGGAGCCATCTATGCGGTGTATTTTGTCACAACAACTTTCCCCCTTGATTTCTCGCATGTCCCAAAATGTCACAGTCTACGATCTCCTCTCCCGCGCAGGACACGGTCCTTGGAGTCTTGGCTTTAAAGTTCCTAGGGAAGGCATGGGGGAACGGGACTTTAGGAAGCTTAAATTTAGAAGCTTCTATGCTTCTGTCTCTGACAGAAAAACCTGGGAGAAAGAATCGTGATGATGGAAAGGGTGAAGAAGAGGACGATGGCGATGATTATGATGATGGTGGTCCTGGTGTTGAAGGCGGCAGCCTGGCGGACATCATGGCGATTTTTTTGCAGTAGGGCAGTTATGGCGGGCAGCATGACTGCTTTCTTCTCTCTCTTCTCCCCCCTCAAGCTTGGGGAGGGGGTGGTTTTTATAGTGTATAAGGGGGGGGAATCTACACACATGGAGGGAGGCATGATCTATTGAGGGGAGGGGGTTACTATTAAAAAAATTTGCCATAACTTTAACCATTATCCATTTGCCTTTTCGTAAAGTGTGTTCTCGTGCGGCTTGCGGGTTTTAGCCTCGGCCTTATTTGCACAACGCGGTTGGGGTTTATTATCGCGCACGTGGGGTAAGGACTTAGCCACTAACATTATTCCATTGCCGGAGATGACTTAGCACTGCTTTTGCACGGGGCGTGTAGTGGTCAAAATTCTTTAATATTTCGTGCGAAAATATTACATTCTCTCCCCCTTAGAGGAATCCATATGTCCTCATCTCGAGAAGAACTGGGAGTATTGTTGGTTGAGTGTACTTTCATCCATCCAAGTGGCATCCTCTTTGGGATAATCTTTCCACTGGACGAGGTATTCCCTCAAGGTTCTGGATCTCAATTGCCTCTCCCTAACATCTAAGATCCTGTCAAGCCATAGCTCAAGGACTCCTTGGCTAGGCATTACAACTTGTTGATCATCAAGCACATGACTAGGGTTAGGTACATTCTTCTTCAGTAAATTGATACATTATGAACTTTTAGGTTCTCGGGGAGTTGCAGTCTATAAGCATTAGGCTCTAGGCACTTGAGAATCTTGTAGGGCCCACAATACCTTGGACTTAGCTTTTTGCATTCACCCAAGGCTAGGGAACTCTTCTTTGGACGTATGAGAATGAAGACCATATCTCCTTCAACGAAGGATCTATCTTGACGTTTCAAATCTGCGTATGCCTTCTGTCTATCCTTGGCGGCTTGGATGTCCTGTCTTATTGACTTGATTTGGTCATCCATATCTTCCAGCATCTGCTTTGAAGATTCAACCCTCAAGGTTGGATCCAAAAAGTTTAAAGGACTACGATAGTTGTACCCATACAATGCTTGAAAAGGGGTCATCTGAATGCTTTGTTGATAAGAAGCATTATGGGCAAACTCAACCAGTGGCAAATATTGAATCCACTTTTTGGGTTCACGACAATAGTGTGCCCTTAGCATATCCTCAATAACTTGGTTGACGTGCTCTGTTTGACCATCGGTTTGGGGATGGTAAGCTGTACTGAAATAGAGTTGAGTCCCAATGGCTTCCAAGATAGCCCTCCAGAAATGTGATGTGAAGAGAGAGTCACGATCACTAATGATTCTTCTAGGTAACCCATGCAGCTTGAATATCTCCTTGATGAATAACCTTGCAATGTCTGAGGCTTTATAGTTTGTCTTAACAGGGATAAGATGTGCAATCTTGGTGAGCATATCAATCACAACCATAATGGAGTTGTATCCTCCCTAAACTTGGGCCAGGCCAACAACAAAATCCATACTAATGAATTTCCATTTCATTTGGTGAATGTCAAGTGGTTGTAACTTCCCTAGCATTTTGACATGTTCGACCTTAATATATTGACAAGACAAACATCTAGTGACATATTTGAGAACGTCACCTTTAAGCCTCTCCCAATAATGGCTCTTCCTGACTGCATTGAGGGTCTTGGCATAGCCAGGATGTCCTAAAAAAGGGGAGTCATGAGCTTCCCAAAGTATTTTCTGCTTGAGTGAATGGCTTACTCGTATACATAATCTCGTTCTATAGTAGGCAAGTGCACTATTGATAGAGAATTCTAGATACTTTGCCTGTAGCCTCGGGTCTTAAACCTTGATGGGGATCTCCCTTAGCAATTTCTGATAGGTTGGATCATGACATGCTTCTTCTCTAGCTAGCTCCAGAATTGGAATGTTTGGCATGGATACCTTTGTGGCTAGAGATCTAACTGTTGATGGATCTTGCAAGATTAGAGAATTTAGAAATGCCTTGCGCTGAGTGCATCCGCAACTACATTCTCCTTTCCAGGCCGGTATTTGATTTCAAAATCACACTTCTCCAGCACTTCAATCCATCGACGTTGCCTCATGTTGAGCTCATTCTGGGTAAAAATCCATTTAAGACTTTCATGATCCATCATCACTAGGGTAAACTTGTTACCCAGCAAGTAGTGTCTCCAAAGCTTGAGAGCATGGATGACACCTAACAGCTCCAGATCGTGGATAGCATAGTTCCTCTCATGGCTCTTCAGTTTCCTTGAAGAGTATGCTACAGGATGACCTTCTTGCATAAGTACACATCCTAAGGCAAGTGTGCTAGCATCAGTTATCACTTTTGAGAGCAGATTTTTGAGCTCGGGATGTACCTAAAATTTTCCAAAAAATTCAGAATTTAGGGGAAAAATATTCAACATCGAAGGCGGCGGCTCCAACTAGGACGATTTTAAGCACCAAGTGAAATATGACTTTTAAAAGGCACCCGAGGGACACTTGTTGATTTTTGATAATTTTTCAGACTACCGTGCGGGTTGTCAGGAGTTGCCAGTCAATGCAGGATGTAAAGCCGAATGCGCAGAAATTTACAGTACTCGAATCGGAGCCAGGACGGGGAAATGGGCACAAAAGGGGCAAGATATGAAAAGGTAGACATTTGGAGGGCCAAAAGGGGTGCCCTTTGGGGGAATTTTAACCCCCCTTTAATTTTTGAGTTTGGGGGCCATCAAAAAACGTGGAGAGAGAATGGAGGATGAAGGCGCCATCTTCACGCCGAAAAATGCGCCATGTGTAGATGGAGATCATAATTGCAGCCTACAAATAACCCACCTAATCGATCATACCCCCGATCTTCTCCCTCTTTGCCGGTCTTATCGCCTGTCTTCACCCGTGAAATGGCTATGGAAATGAAGAGAACCAGATCTAGTATTTCTCTCTCCTCCCTCTCTCTCCCCTAAGGGCTGTTCTTGTGTGCAAGAGGAAAATGAAGAATGGTGAAGGAAAGCTTGTCCGAATGAGACCGGATTGCTTCCGGATCAATGAAGACATGAAGATTGCTGATTATGAAGATGCTGGACATTGAATGAGGGCTGTCCCGCAGTCCCGTAGCAAAACCGAGATCCCCAGACACAAAGCCTAAGCGGTAATTCAATTTTTATGAAGAAAAAATGAGTTCTTATGCTATTTGGTTGATGAAATATTGTTCTCATGGATTGATTATGCATCATAATGTTGTTTGCTATGAGTTTGATCAGTCTATGCTCTGAAAACCAGAAAATCATAAGTGATATGGCTGAAATTAGTGTTATAAAACCTATAAAACACGTGTTTCAGGGGTAAAATGGGGATTTTTTGCAAAATAAAGGGAAAAATATGAGACATAACATCAACAAAACCATGACATTTTGCTGTCAAGGAACCTAAGGGCCATAGCCCATAATCAATTTTAATTTCTAGGCATTTTTAATGGAAGAAAATAGGAAAAAAATACCAAAAAATGGTGAAAAATGGATTTTAAAAGGGAGAAAATTAGGAAACGATAAAAAGAAAATTCCAAAAAATCACATAAGTGTTTGTGCAATGTATAATGAAGGTAGAGTACGAGGTTAGCCTCGGTTTACCCTCGTTTCTATGTTTCCATTCGTGTTTATTGCTTTCTCTACAAAGAAATACACATAAAATGACTCTTACACCTATCAACGAATGCAAAACATTAAACGGTAGGGTGAAGGGGGAGGTTAAGCGTCAAAGTACAATCTTAAACCTGATTTATGTGTTGCATCATGGCTATAGGACATTGTTTTAAAATAAAAGAAAAGGCAGCATGAGCGTAAGGCTCGATGTCTCTCCTCGTTTCGATATATAAACATTAGCATGGAAATCATGAAAAGATTGGTTTCACACAATGCACAATCAGCTATTATTTGTGCACTAAACCATTCACATTATGCACTATGCATGGTTCATGGTATCGAATAAAAATCTCCTAGACTGCATAGCAATTGTTTTCTTAGGAATTTGACCCACGATTGAGAGTGTGAGGTTATCCCTTGCCGTAGGATAGAGGGTCGGTTTCCTAAGGGACTGTTAAGTTAGGAAGCATGGTATATCTCCCTGAAAATACGAGAAATAAAAAAGAGAGGAGTTTGTGTTCGTTTGTGTTATATGTTTAGTAGCACATCAAAGGGCCAATCCCTGCGATGTAGAAGAGCTGCAGTGGGGCCGCGGTATTTTTACCGTGAGGTTGCCTCCATATGTGTGTGATCGTGGCATTGCCAATGTAAGGGATCTCCCTCTAAGGAGTGTAAGGGAAATGTTGGACTATAAACTATAAATGCATGAATTAAGCTTTAGGACAGTTTGTCCTTTAGCATTAGATTGGCGTACCTGGTCCGTGAGGCCAATAGGGTATTTGTGTGTCATGAGCATGAGGTCCGGCTAGTGCTATAGCCAGTGCCGGCCCATTTCAAGTCCCATCAGTGGTGCGTCTGCCGGGAGCTGCCTATAAGTGGCGGTTTTCAAATATAGGGTTTCAAGGGACCCTAAATTATCCATAAAATGGGGTTTGTTCAAGGATGGAAAAACTTGGCTTTCCCTATACAAAACTTACTAATGGACTTAGTTAGTTATGTAGAGCATGAGTCCTCTGCAGAAGATAATTTATGTGATGAAAAGAGTAGCCAATCAGTGGTTACCCCATCCTCTAGTATGATGGCATGGGCCGAGGTTCGCCTTGGTGTGGGTCTCTACCCAAGAGAAAGCATGTTTAACCATCCATCAACCTAGAGGGCATAAAATAAGCATGTTGGAAACTAGGGTAGTTATGGCATCAATAGGTCATCATGCTAAAGCCATAATGCCATGGGAAAGTGCTGATATATGATGGAATATGCTTGTGGTGAAGACATCCCGTGTAATGGTCCACCATGAAGACATAGTAGGCATCACAAGGATGTTAGAAGCCCTAGCTATCAAGGGGAAACAGTTGCTTAAAAGGCACGGTTCCCAAGTTTTAAGAAGTGGTATCTACTTTGGATAAGGACCAAAAGCTCTTATATAAAACCGTTATGGACTTTCCTTTTAAAGGGAAAGGTATGGAAGACCCTCTGAGAGGGGATCAAAATGACATGTTGAAACTTATAGGACTCCCTAGACCACTCAGTGAGTTAGCAGAAAGGGATGTCAATGAGGATATTAACCCCCCTACACCAGAAAGGGTGGGGATGGAAGAGGTTAAAGATCCTAAGAGGCTGGACCCAGATCATGGTGAATATGAAGATTTGAATGACCCGGTGTTGATCCCAAAAGGAAGGACTAAATGTCCTCCTCTTTATAGGGATCTCCCAGTGTTTTATGGGTTGCTAAATGAGGATCCGATGATTCATTTAAGAGAATATGACCTAAATTGCATTGCAAGTGGATTCGACGATATACATCGGATGCTCGTATTCCCAAGTACCCTAAAGGGAGAGGCACGGAAATGGTACTGGAGCCTCCCAAGAGGGTCGATCAAATCATTTGATGATCTGGTAGACTGCACTTGGGATGGCAGGCCACAAGGGTAAAGCAAAGGCCCAGGAGGAATTTCAACGTGAAATAAGGGACTCCCGTGCCTCAATGAACGATCCTAGCTCAGCCCAGGAGGATCGTGAAGACTTGTTTGAAGAAGGTGCCCCCGAGATAGATCGCTTATCTCTGCTCAACCAAACCCTATGCCAACATGAGACCCGTCATGTTGATCGACATAGAGAGACAGAGCAACGTCATAGGGAGATGGAAACCCGCCAAGATCAGCGTTATTCCGAGATGATGGCCAAGATGGACTTACTCATAGAGCGCATGGGCGCCCTCATTCCCGCCATTTCCCCCCCTCGGATCGACCCAAGGAGTATGTCCCTCCCTGTGAGGCTAACCGCCCTCCCCCCTTGGAGACCGCGCGCAACCCACAAGGTCTTGGTGGTACCCATGGCATTTCCCATAGCACTTATGAGACGGGTGAGCCCTCTGCTCGGCATGATGAGCCCCTCCTTCCCTCCCCCGTTACGAATCCTTCCAGCCCATCATTGGCACCCCAACTTCCCCGTAACGGAAGCTACTTGCACATTCAAGGGAATGGCCCCAATGCAAACCTTGGGCAGCATGGATTGCACGGAGTGCATGGGCAGCATGCATATGGCAATGGGCAGCATGCATATAGCAATGGGCAGTATGCATATGGCAATGGGCAACATGTATATGGTAATGGGTAGCATGGACATTTTGGACAGCAAGTAATGGGCAATTTGGTCCTCATGTAATGCACGGGCAGCATAGCCCCCATGGGAATTTTGGACAGCAAGGCATGTATGGGCAGCATGTAGCACATGGCATTCATGGGCAACCAGGCCCAAATGAGCTACGTGACAAGATCGTGTTTACAAAATTCAATGGGCAATCCTCATCCCCAGCTGAACTAGAGGAATGGACCTCTAAATTGGAAGCCTATTTTCTCATCTACCCTCCGTACCGATGAAGCAAAGATCATTTTTGCCTTCCTTCACTTAGAAGGTTTTGCCCACACATGGTGGAGATTTGTTCAGCGAGAAAACTGTAGTTTCGTGATTGGGAAGAGTTCAAGATGCATATGATCCAAGTTTTTGTCTCCCCGGTGGAAAAAGAACGCTTGGCTAGGCAATGGTATCAGTTTGATCAGCGAAATCTCACCGTGAGGGAGTACACCAACCAGTTTATGAACTTATTCATGTATATTGAGGCAGTTAGTGATGAGGCCAAATTGCATAAATACATTTATGGGATAGATGCGCATCTCTCAGCTGATGTAATGGCTCAAAAGCCAGTCACCCTGTTTGCAGCCATAGAATTGGCCGAACGCTATGGTCGAAAGTACCACCGCAATGAGAGCACACAGCATTGCCGAATAGCAAAGATACCCTAGCAAGCAACCCCCATATGCTACTATTTATCGCAGCAATAATGCAGGGAATGGCAGCCCCAAAATTCTTACTTACCCCACTTTTAATGCTGAAAGGAAATATGGCAGTTTTGGGACAACACCACCCTTCAAAAGTGACCCAAAGTATGCTGAAAATAAGGCCAGGAATGGCTTCGGTCCCAACGGTCAAAAATTCATTCCTCCTGAAGTTGTCAAGGATGGAAAAGCCAAAGGCTTGTGTTTCAAATGCGCAGATAAGTACACGACTGATCATGCATCCAAATGCCCCTTTAAGAACGCCACTGTCAAGTTTAATAGCATGTATGTGCTGGAAGATAGTGACAAGCTGGAAGAGGACATGCATGACAACTCTCAAATAATGACACTTGCTGAAAATGCTAAATATGAGGAGGATATTGATCCCGATTAATTTTATGACTCACCGAACGGGTTCCCTTTTGACCCCGGTGGCTGCCCCGTTGTTGATAACATGTTTGGGAATGACCCTTGGCACCCCTCATTCACCGCTATATCAGCTGCTCAATCTCCATGGATGCATGGACCGGCTCTAGGAGTCCGAACACCTTACGGGTGCATGGTAACATTGATGGAAAGAGTGTATACATCCTCATAGATAGTGGCAGCACACACAGCTTTGTAAATAAATCAACTCTTAGCCGTTTGGCATGTGTTTCCATTGAATTACAGCAACCCCTTCGGGGGGTTCAAGTGGCCAATGGAAATGAGGAAGTGAGCTCCCATGTATGCATATAAGTATCTCTCATGCTGGCTGAAAATTACACAGCAAAGGTGGATTTGATTACCCTTAATATGGGCCCCGTGGATGTTGTATTGGGATGTGATTGGCTTCAACAGTTGGGAAAAATCTCTATGGACTTCTCTCAGCTGTACATGGAGTTTGTAATGCATGGGCAGCTTGTACAGTTGGAGGGAATAAAAGAAAATGCAGATTTTCAGCTTACAACAGCAAGACAACTCAAAAAGGAATTCAAGAAGCGTTCCCAAATCTTTGTCTTGCATTTGCATAAGGATAACGATGACCAACATAGCTTGGGGAAGCAAAATGCAGCACTTAAAGCACTTTTGGCTGAGTATGAAGACCTATTTCAGCCTCCCACTACCCTTTTCCCTAAAAGATTGGTGGATCACCCGATCAACTTGGAGCCCCATGCCAAGCCCATCAATAAACCCCCATACAGACTCTCTAAATGTGAGAGAGAGGAAGTAGCAAAGCAAGTCAAAGAGCTCACTGAGATGGGATTCATAGAGCCTAGCTCTTCCCCTTATGCTTCCCCGGTCCTATTGGTCAAGAAAAAGGACGGATCTTTCCGATTGTGCATTGACTACCGTGATCTCAATAAGATCATCGTAAAAAATAGATACCCCATTCCTCGAATTGATGACTTGCTTGATGAACTCAAGGGTGCACGCTACTTCACTAAGATTGATTTGCGATCCGGTTACCACCAAATCAGAATGCGGGCAGGTGATGAAGTCAAAACGGCCTTTCGGACTGACCGTGGCTTGTATCATTTCCTTGTCATGCCATTTGGGCTCACAAATGCCCCCGCCACATTTCAGAGCTTAATGAATAAGATATTGCAGCCATGGCTTTTCAAGTTTGTGTTGGTATTCTTTGATGATATACTCATTTACAGCAAGTCAATGCATGAGCACTTGAAGCATGCTAGACAGATTTTTGATATACTGAGAGAGCACCGTCTCTTTGCCAAAGAAAGCAAGTGTGTCTTTATGCAAACGAAGGTTGAGTACTTAGGACACATCGTTAGTGAAAATGACATCCAAGGTGATCCTAAAAAAGTGCAATGTGTCCGGGAGTGGCCCACCCCCACTACCACTACCTCCTTGCACCGTTTTCTTGGTCTTTCCTCCTTTCATAGGAGATTTATTCGCTATTATGCCACAATTGCAGCCCCATTAACAGACCAGCTGAAAAAAGAGGCTTTCCTATGGGATGAATTGGCTGCCTGCAGTTTTCAGCAGCTAAAAGACTTGCTCACTTCAGCCCCCATCCTCGTATGCCCCGATTTTTCAAAGGATTTTACCATCCAGTGCAATGCTAGTGGACGGGGTATTGGTGTAGTTTTGCTGTAGGAACATGGGGTAATAGCATTTGAGAACCGAAAATTGGATGATAAAGAGAGAGAGTTGCATGTCTATGATCAGGAGATGTTGGCAGTCATTCATGCTATCAAAAAGTGGCATCACTACTTGTATAGCAGCAGATTTAAGGTAAAAAGTGACCACCGTGTGCTCAAATATTTCTTGACTCAGCCCAACCTCACTCCCAAACAACGTAGATGGGTGGCAACACTATAAAACTATGACTTTGAGATTACCCACACCCATGGAAAGGACAATGTAGTGGCCGATGCACTCTCTCGCATGTGGGCATGCAAGGTCTCATCCATCACGGAACTCCACCATGATTGGATTGAAGAGCTCCAAGAGGCATACTTGCTTGATGCTGAATTCAGCCCTCTTTTCCAGAAATTACAGTAAGGTGTCTTGGATGAGAATTCCCAATATCAACTCCATAATGGCCTCATTTGGATCCATGGCCATATTGTGATTCCCCATGCCTCTCCCTTCACCCAAAGGATCCTTGAAGAGATGCATTCTTCCCTGATTGCTGGCCACTTAGGGGTCTTCAAAACATACGATCGAGTTTCAAAAAGCTTCCATTGGAAAGGCCTATGGCGGGATGTAAAAGACTTTGTGTCTAGATGTGTGCCTTGCCAACAAAATAAAGATAGCTCTCTTAAACCGGGTGGTTTGTTGCAGCCTTTACCTATTCTCGAAGGAAAATGGATCCACATTACTATGGATTTAATCACTAGTTTACCTACAACCAAGAAGGGTTGGGATAGCATTTACGTGGTAGTTGACCGACTCACTAAAGATTTCATCCCTACAAAATCCTAGTTTACAATATCCCAAGTTGCCACTCAGTTTATGGAGCATGTTTTTAAGTTGCATGGCTTGCCCCAAGTCATAGTACATGACCGGGACACCAAATTTATGAGTCAGTTTTGGCAGACCATTTTCAGCTCCATGGGGACCAATTTGGCTCTGTCTACAGCCTATCATCCCCAAACAAATGGGCAGACCGAAAGAGTCAATAAGTGGCTTGAAACTTATTTGCGATATTTTTGTCATGATGTGCAGAATTCTTGGGATGTATGGCTGCACTTGGCTGAATTTTCTTACAACAACTCCACTCATTCAAGCATTGGAGTCTCTCCCTTCGAAGCATTGTATAGTTATCGGGTGCCCCTTCCTACTGTGATCTTCAATGAAAAGCTCAACCCCTTGGGAAAAGAAGAGCTGGACCGCATGCAAGCTCTACTTCAACAATGCAAGGTAAACCTCAAAAGGGCTCAAGAGCACATGAAGCTCCATGCTGATGCAAAAAGGAGACCCCTTGACTGTCAAGAGGGTGAAATGGTACTCCTCAAGGTCCCCAAATCCCATTATGCCACACTAAAGGACGGCTCTTGCAACAAGTTGCCACACCGTTACTATGGGCCCTACAAGATCATTAAGAAGGTCCGGAACTTGGCTTATTGCCTCCAACTCCCTTCCACCACTAAAATCCATTATGTCTTCCACGTGAGCCAATTGAAACCTTTCATTGGCACTCCCAAGGATCATGTAGAGGAGCTCCCACCCATAGATGAGGAGGGCCTTATTCAGTACATTCCGGAAGCGGTCATTGGGCAATGTGAAAAGCAACTCTACACTCGTTCCATACATGAATACTTGATCAAATGGCAAGGCCTACCAATAGAGGAAGCCTCTTGGTGCCCAGCATCTATATTGGATGAATTCCCACACCTCAAGGAGGCCATGTTGTGGCTGGAACCTCACCATGACCCCTGTTTTAGGCTGCAGTCTGCATCTGGACAGCCACTTGTTTTGTACTAGATTTGGTCCTAGTCCACTCTCAGCCCCATCCTCCATACATGGCCAGAAAGTATACCTCGAGGGCTCCGTTCCGACACCTTACTTGCCCCGATCGGAGTTCCCTAGTGGAAGTTATGGCTATTTTTCTCCAGCCATACCATCTGGGACTTTACACTAGAAATTCCTGGACAGCCCTTTATTTTGTACCAGTTTTGGTCCTAACCTGATTGCAGCCCCGCTCCAGCCACATGGGCTGAAAGTACATCTCATGGGCTCTGTAACGACACCTCAATTGTCCCATTCGGAGTTGCCCACACAAAGTTATGGCTGATTTCCTACAGCACACTCTTACAGTCCATGACTACATCCCTTGTTTTTTAGGACAAAAAATTTATGAGACGGGATGGTTTGTAATGAACGGGGATCACGAGAATATGGCATGGGAACATACCATTTACATTGACGGTATATAAGGTGTAAGAGGGTATTTTGAGGCATGACAGAAATTATCAAGAAACTCTCTTTTCACCTTCTCAAGCTTCCATGGCTTCCTCTTCTTCTTCCTCTCTCCCTCTTTCTCTCTCTTCTTCTTGCCTTTCTCTCTCCTCTCTCTCTTCTCCTGCAGTCCTTCTCTCTCTCTTTCCCCTTAGTTAGGACAGTTAGGTCTCTTTCATTACACACAGAGAGAGAGAGAGAGACTTAAATCTCCTAAAAGGCCCTTTTTGTAGTCCAAATTTTTCCTAATGCAACTTGAATGATTCTAGAGAATCCTTCAATGTGCATACTGGAATTTTGGTTTCTTAGGGGGATCAACTACTAGTATATGTAAGGATTTACTATCATATAAATCAAGGACCTAATTGAAAAATCCCTATTTATATTTTCAATATATGCATAATGATACCCTCTTGACACGATTCCAAAAGAATGATTAGTTAAAGATATGTAATTAACACTACACGAATATTGGGGAATAGCGAGACGGGCAGTTCCAACGCAAATTAGTGGTGTCGCTATTTGCGTTGCAAATGTAACACAAATAGCAACGCAAAAAGAGATGGTAGTCAGACGCAAAGAGCAAGAGAGAGAGTAAAATAGATCATGCGTTTGGGAGGGAGAGGGAGAGAATGAGAGAATGAGAGCTTCTCACCATTACTGCTACCAATCATGAAGAAGACAAGAAAATCTATGAAGGGCAAAGAGGAGCCATTATCGCAAAGAGGAAACAAAGAATCTATCATCAAGGCTTCGCGATGAGTGCATTGCTTCCTCTTGGTTTGTTCTTATTCTTTCTCCTTTTCTTTTTTTTGTTTTTGTTAAGAATGAGGTGCATTGAGGGAGAAAGAGAGGAAATGAGAGAGGGAGAAGAAGAAAGAATGAGAGAGAGAGGGCATAAACATGAAATATAATAAAAAAATAGAGAAATAGAGAGAGAGGAAGGGAGAGAGGAGAATGAATGAGAAAACATGAGGGGGTCGAGAAAAACAAAGAGAGGGTTTATTCTTGTTCTTTAATTTCTTATTTTCTTTTTCTTTTTCTTTACAATGATATGCATTGAGGTAGAAAGAGAGGAAATGAGATAAGAAATGGGAGAGGGCGGAGAAAGTGGTGCACTGAGGGAGAACAATAGGAAACGAGGGGAGGGGGGGAAAGAAGAAAGGAAAAGGGAGAGAGAGAGAGAGAGAGAGAGAGAGAGTAAACATGAAAGATAACAAAGAAATGGGGAAAGAGAGAGAGAGAGACGAGGGAGAGAGGAGAATGAGTGAGAAAACATAAGGGGTAGAGAGAAACAAAGAGAGGGGAAACAAAGAAAGAGAGAGAGAGAGAAAGAAAGATAGGAAATAAGAGAGAAAGAAGAAGAAAAAAAGAGGAAGAGAGAAATGGCTATCGCATCTACTGTACTGTCATGTTCTGAAAATGTTGAGCAATATATGAAAGGTGGAATGGTGACTGTAATAATAGTAGTAGTAGTAGTAGTAGTAGTAGTAGTAGTAGTAGTAGTAGTAGTAGTAGTAGTAGTAGTAGTAGTAGTAGTAGTAGTAGTAGTAGTAGTAGTAGTAGTAGTAGTAGTAGTAGTAGTAGTAGTAGTAGTAGTAGTAGTAGTAGTAGTAGTAGTAGTAGTAGTAGTAGTAGTAGTAGTAGTAGTAGTAGTAGTAGTAGTAGTAGTAGTAGTAGTAGTAGTAGTAGTAGTAGTAGTAGTAGTAGTAGTAGTAGTAGTAGTAGTAGTAGTAGTAGTAGTAGTAGTAGTAGTAGTAGTAGTAGTAGTAGTAGTAGTAGTAGTAGTAGTAGTAGTAGTAGTAGTAGTAGTAGTAGTAGTAGTAGAAGAAGAAGAGAGAGAGAGAGAGAGAGAGAGAGAGAGAGAGAGAGAGGTTTTGTTAAAGGTGTACCTTGGGTGTGTTCAACAATTTAGGAAGGCACGGAAGGCCTATGTCTCCAAGCCCGATAAAGCAAAAGAGAGATTGAACTTAGAGGTGAATGGATGGTTTTCTTGGCATGCTTTGCACTACCTCCTCCTACGCTCTACATATCGAGTCACACACAAAGGAAAAAAGGTGGCAAGGTCCAATGCAATACCAGGGGATGGGAGACACTCTGATGTAGGGTAGCTAGTCCCTTGCCCCCATGCATAGCATATTAGACTTTACATACTGTAGGTCCGTTGACCATAAGAGGGCGGAGAGAAACAAAGAGAGGGGAAACAAAGAAAGAGAGAGAGAGAGAAAGAAAGATAGAAAATAAGAGAGAAAGAAGAAGAAAGAAAGAGGAAGGGAGAACAAGAAAGAGAGAATAAACATGAAAGACAAAGAAAACATGAAAGAGAAAGGGGAGAGAACATAAAATGAAGAGCGCAAAGAAAGGGAGAGAAAACCAAAACTTTAGTTGATGTTAATTTTGTTTAAGAACTAGAACAATTTAAGAAAGAAAAAGAGAATGAGAAAAAAAGAAAATTTTTGTCGTAACATAGAACAAATGGAAAAACGATGAAGGTCCTGATGTTCAAGATTGCGAGGCGTATCTAAATCACCGTGTCATGTGTCCTTACTCTCAGTGCAAGCTAGCAATTAGATGAAAACATTGATTGTCTATTAACACATACGATGCTTCGGCAAGTTTCAATTGAAGATCATTGATCAGGTGATCTCACACTTTGAGTAAATGGTAAGAAAAGTGTATATCAATCATGCATTGTATTCGCAAACTAATTGAATATCATATACAAAAACATTAGATGTGGCTGTAAAATTTATTACAGGGACGTACTCGACGTGACGTCTCATCCCAAGGAGGAGTGCACCTTTTGCAGCTAGTTAGAAGAGTTTGTGGGTGTCCAATGGATGGAGTGCCTCACTCAATCCACCACTTGGAAGGCACTACACAATCTATACCATCAGTACCACAGGAGACATGCAGCCTCACTACAAGGATATAGGAGAATAGCGATAGTCATTTTCGACGTAGATTAGCAGCCTCACTATTTCTGTTGCAAATGCGATGCAAATAGTGATGGTACTCAGATGAAAAAAATAGGCCAAAACCCCCCAAAGAAAGGAAAAATCAAAGAAAAACTCGCATAGAGCAGCATTTTGTGCAAAAGAGTAAAAGAGGAAGTGAAAGAGAGAGCAAAACCGCATCGTCCGTTTGAGAGGTAGATGGAGAGAAAGAGAGAAAGAGGGAGAAGGAGAGCTTCTCATTGCCACCGATGCCATTTGCGAAGAAGAGGAGGAAGTGTACAAAGGGCAAAGAGAAGCCGCCATTGCGAAGGGGAGCTGCCGGGCCTTTGCGGTGAGAGAGAAAGAGAGGAAATAAGAGAGGGAGAGGAAAATGAGAGAGGGAGAGTAAGAGAGAAAAAGAAAGAAGGGTCAAGAGAGAGAGGGAATAAGCATGAAACATAATAAAGAAAGAGAGAAAGAGAAAGAGATGGAGGGAGAGAGGAGAAAGAATCGATAAAAAACAAAGAGAGGGTAAGATCTTATTCTTTAATTTCTTCTTTTCTTGTTTGTAGTGGTGGTGGTGGTGGTAGTAGTAGTACTAGTAGTACTAGTAGTAGTAGTATATATATATATATATATATATATATATATATATTGTTAAGGGTATACGTTAGGTGTGTTCGACGCTTCGGAAAGGCACGAAAGGCTTGTATATCGAGACCCATTAAAGGGAAAGAGAGATTGGACTTGGAGGTGAATGGATGGTTTTATTGACGTGCTTTGCATTACCTCCTCCTACACTCTACATATCAAGTCACATACAAAGGAAAAAAGGTGGCGAGGTCAAATGCAATACCACAGGATGGGGAACACTCTGACATAGGGTAGCTACTCCCTCGTCCCCATGCATAGCATATTAGACTTTACATACTGCAGGCCTTGGGTGGAGACTTTGCATACGTTAATTTTGTTGAGTTACAAGTGAAGAAATCCCTTCTCAAACAATTTAAGAAAGAAAAAAAGAATGATAACAAAAACAAATTGTTTCTCGTAAGGTAGACCAAATGGAAAATGATGAAGGCTGTGATGTTCAAGATCGCGAGGCATATCTTAATTAGTGAGTCCCATATCCTTGCTCTCAATGTAAGTTGGCAACTAGACGAAAACATTGATTGTCTATGGAACACGTACGATGCTTCGGCAAGTTTCAATCAGAGATCATTGATCAGGCGATCTTAGATTTTGAGCAAATAGTAAGAAAAATGTATCATCAATCATGCATTGTATTCGCAAACTAATTGAATATCATATACAAAAGCATTGGATGTGCCCGTAAAATTTATTGCATGGAGGTGACATTGTTACACGAGCGGTGATCGAGAGCAAGCCTCACTCACAACCCGATAACGAGACGTTAAGTAGTGCCGATTGGGATAATTAACTTTGTCGGATGCACAACACAACTTAAAAATTTTAAATATTTGACAAAACACCACGAACCACACATGAAAACAAGACAACACACAATGCCTCTTGAAGCTCAAAACAACTAAAAACCTGAATGTGGGTAGAGCATTACACACAACAACAACACAATGAAAATATCAACAATTCGAAAACAAACTAAGTGAGATATATTTTTGTACCTTAATAACCTTGAGCCAATGCTCGGCGCTTTGACAGCCAAAAGCTCCAACTTCCAAATTGGCATGACAAGAGCTTACTCTAGCATATGACCCTCCACTCTCTCTCTCACAAAATACAATTGTAATCAAGGGGAAAGGCCCTTAACTCTCCATTCTCATCTCCTTATATAGTTTTCTATCCACACTCACACACATTAGGCTTTTTGCTTTCAGCTTTTGGCTTTTGCTTTTCTACTATTTTTCACTATTTTCGTTTTTTTCTGCCCTATGCCTATTTGTAACTTGTTTGGATCATAGCTTCGCCATTTGAACTCTGAATTTAGTTGTTTGGCTGCTCAAAACAATCGAACGCATCTGGTCGACAAGCTTGCGTGGGAAGAATTAGGAAACTCCATCAAAAATGGAAAAAAATACTAATTTTCATAAATCGCATAATTTTTCTCCATCTTTTATCTTGCACGACTTATTCCCTTCCTTGGCCTATTGTTCTTGTAATTGCATACACTTTCAGCACACATGTCCTCTTTTTCTTCAAGAAATACTCGCTGATGATGTAAAACTTATGACCTTTTCTTTTGATTCTTAAGTCTTCAAAATAAACATTCTCTGGATATGAACTTGTTTTTTATGTAGTGTGCCCTAGTAAGAATATGCTATGGAAAGGAACTCCCTGCATAACCATACATGATTTGAGAAAACATGCAATTAATCGAATCCATGACATGCTACCATTCAAATAATGCTCACACAAAAAATATAGATGCACTGGAAGAATTGTGTCTAGCCTATCTAAATGTGCCAGTGCGTCATGTAGACATAATTCATTGATTAATTTAAAAATTCCTTATCCTCACCTCTCAAGTCTCATCAATAAAATATCAATCTTTGCTCAACCCATCCAAAAGCTCACAATCTCTCAAGAAAATGATGGTCCTCAAGATGTTAACCAGATAAGAACAACCCATCTCACAATTGATGACGTCCTTCACGACCCTCTAAACTCACCCAACCTCCTTACCCACTCAACCAGAGGTTCCTAACTTTGTCATGAACATCCCAAATGGTGTGTGTAAGAAATGTGCGTGCTCAATGACAAGTGCTCTCTCATGTGTGCGTGCATCTAAAATTTACTGCATATAGTTGCAGCGGCGCTCATGCCGTGCTATTGCTCAATGATGGTGCAAAACGTGCATAATCCCAACCCATGGCATGGAAGTATTTGATAAGAACAGGAGACGACCTCCGAGTGCAGTGCATCAACAAGTGCAACGTGAAGTGCTCGTGAACCCATTATCCCCGTGATGTGAAAATGTCTCGACAAGAAAACATACCTAGCTCCTCAATGTTCGGTAGCTATTAACAAGCACAAGCTTCATCCTGTCCAAAAAAATACCAAGCTCGACCAAGGCTATCAAGTTTCACACTCAAGAAATCAAATAAAATGACAGAAACAAATCCTAAGCTAGACAAACACAAGAAATTCAATTACGAAACAACAAAACAAACTGTCACACAAACAACTAAGCTAACAAAAATCAAACCTAACTACAATTTGACTAGGGGTTTTCAGTTTTTAAAAAAACACTTGACATATTTAGCCCTCCCCTAGTCTGCAAACATTCATGTGCAACAATTGCTTTCATAAAACGATGCAATATTTATGAGCCAATGCAAAATAGAATCCAACTCTACATCTCTGAATTTTTCAAACTCATAAATCAAAAAAATTCATGACACACCATTCTCGAACCACTTCTGAATGGATACACAAAATCATAAAAAATTTTCTCTTTGAGATCCTCCAAATTTTCAAATCCAAATTTCTCAAAACAACTCACATTGTCAAAGCAAAACATCTCATCACCCACAATGACAATCCACATACCCTTCCCATCCTCCCATAAGAAAAACATGACAAAGCTAGGGTTTTGAAACAAGGTTTGAACCCTTTCTATGTTGCCAAAATCAAACTCATCCACAAGCATTGCAAAAATCTCAGAAAAATAAATCTCTTCAAATCATCCATCCAAACAACAAGACTTTAAAGAGTACTTAACTTTTTCTATTTCTTTATCACAAACATTCTCAAAAGACTTTTCACAAATAGATACTTTAGGCAACACATTAAGGTCATTATCCTCATTCAAACACCTAATTGTCGAATTTTCTTCAACCTCACACCTTTCTTCACACTTTGACCTTAGTGTTAGATTTCTCTTCCCTCAACTTTTCAATCCTTTCCAAAGCCTTATTCAAAATTTCTCTCACATCCTCTTCATTGTCACTCTCAGGGTAGGGTCATCAAAACCCCAATTAGAATATTCACAAACATCATCACAAACTTCAGGAGAACTCAAAGAAACTAAAAGAATATTAGATGAAGTTTTCTCTTTGACATTGTTGCCTAAAACAACCAAACAATCATCATCACAACTATCAAGGAGTAAGAGATTAGGTCTATTCAAAACCACATCATCAACACCACAAATAAAAGCCTCTCCAAGGCTACTCAAACCATCACCAAATAACTCACAAGACTCAACTGAATCAACAACACCAACACCAAGATCACAACATGAGTCAGAACCTAAAACCTCAATACTCTCTTGATCATCAAACTCACAAAAAATCTCAACAAACTCATCAGGCAACAAATTCGAACCCTCAACTTCATCTTGAAAACTAGTAGTTTCTAAGTCCTCCCCCTCATAGTCTTCCAAAAGACTCAAAAATTCATCCTCTATTCTCTCTTCCTCTCTCTCAAAACTCACTAACTCAACTGCAACAGATGAGACCTCCCTATCAGAATCACTCTCTGAACTCTCATTCTCACTATCATCTTCCTCAGAAAAGCTATCACTCTCTTCCTCATTTTCTTCTTCAGAATCTTCTTCACTCACAAGTTCCTTTCTCGAAGACATGTCAAATTTATTTGGTACTCCCCTTCGATCATAAATTGTTATTATCCCTTTTTCCCAATCTTGAATTGCTCTTTCTTTCCTAAGCCAAGGTCTACCCAATATGAGCGGAAAAGCTCCCAACCCTGCTGGCATAACATGACAATCAATTTTCATAGAGACTCCATAAACCTTCACTTCCAAATTCTGAATCATACCTAAGCACCTCACATTAGCATGATTAGCAAGCCTGATTCAAAATTTAGACCCTTCAATGATTCGGAGTCCAAACTGCTACACAAGCTTGAGTAACACTAATTTGCACTCCTCCATCAATATATGCTTCTCCTATGTTCTGATTCTTACACCAAGCATCAACAATAGGACAAATATCAAGCAATTCTTCTACACTCAAAACTCTCACTGTTCCTTTCTTTTTTTCCTTGTACTTCGGATTCACTAATTTCTTCCATTGTCCTCTCATCTTAGGGCACAACTCCATCAACTGGGCAAAAGATATATCAGCTTTCTTACCCATCATATCCTTTTTTAGGTCATAATCAATCTCTCCTTCTCCCAAAGGAATTTTAGTAGCATGATAATGTTTCCTAGGTGCTCTTGATTTATTTTCCTCTGTCTTCTCTTTTTTCTCTCCTCTCTTTGTTTTTCTTCCTCTTTTCTCACCAGCCTTACTAGTTTCAGGTTCATCTCTCTCAACATCTCTTCTTCTTTTAATTGCAGGCATTACATTAATAGTTTTATTTTCCTTTTTTAATTTTCTAAAAGAATACAATATATGGCACTTTTTTCATTCTCTTCTACAGTCAACCTAGGTTCTTTCGAGGTAGAATCATTTTTTATTTCTATCCCAAAATCATTATGTCTATTAGGCAAATTTTGAGGTAAAGGATACATATCCCCACCTGCTCTAGGCAGATAAGGACAATTTGTACTCACATGACCTAACTCTTCACAGGAAAAACAAGTCACCATCGGTCTACGAAAATATCCTCTACCATTTACTCCTCTCCCACTTCCTAAATTTTCATGATTGGTCTATCCTACAGGTCCTCCACTTCCTTTTTCCCAAGGTCTTCCTCTCATGGCTCCTAATCTCATATTTTGTAATTGGCCTGACAATTGATCCTCAATCTCTGGTGCTAATTGGGCATTTTGTCTCATTAACATTTGAAAATTTTATCCTTGCCAATTTTGGTCTCTATTTTCAAAAGGTTTTCTAAATGACTCTCTTTTTTTTAATTTCTCAAAATTTCTCTCTTTTTCTACGGCAATCATCACAGCTTCTTCAAAAGTACTAGGTTCTTTTACTTTCAATTTTATCCTCTTCTCTCCTTGTAAAATTTCAATAAAATGTTTGATTTTCAACATTTTCGGGGTTCTCTCTCCTGGGCCTAAATACACATTCCAACGATCCCAAAGTCTAGCGTACTCCATGGCAAAAAATTCTATGGTCTAGTCTTCTCTCTTTTGGCAAGTTTTTATTTTTCTCCAAAGGTCCTAGGAAGTCTCAGTTTCCTTAAAACGGTCAAGGAACGCCTGCTTAGTTGCTTCATATTCCATAGGAACATGAGGATTTCTCAATCTAAGGGTCTTTTCATAATCCTCAAACCACGAACTTCATCCAACAATTGAAATTTTAGAATTTGGAGTTTCAGGGTTAAGTCATTTATTTGCTAGATAATACATCCAAGCTCCAGTTTTTCGAGGAATCGCTGAGGATCCTCTCCCTTCTTACCATAAAATTCAGGAAAAGAACTAGCCATAAAAAATGATTACAATCAATCCACAAATCACACACAAAGTCAATACTTTTTCAGCACTCCTCAGTGGGGGCACCAAAAAAGAGATGTTATGAGCGGTGATCGAGAGCAAGCCTCACTCACAACCCAATAACAAGAAGTTAAGGAGTGTTGGTTGGGATAATTGACTTTGTCGGATGCACAACACAACTTGAAAAATTTAAATAGTTGACAAAACACCACGAATCACACACGAAAACAAGACACACACAATGCCTCTTGAAGCTCAAAACAACTAAAAATCCGAATGTGGGTAGAGTATCAAACAACCACAACACAATGAAAATACCAACAATTCGAAAACAAACCAAGTGAGATATATTTTTGTACCTTAACAACCTTGAGCCGATGCTCGGTGCTTTGACACCCAAAAGCTTCAACTTCCAAATTGGCATGACAAGAGCTCACTCTCGCATGTGACCCTCCACTCTCCTCTCTCACAAAATATAATTGTAATCAAGGGGGAAGGCCCTTAACTCTCCATTCTCATCTCCTTATATATTTTTCTACACTCACATATGTTAGGTTTTTTGCTTTCAACTTTTGGCTTTTGCTTTTCTACTGTTTTTCACTATTTTCGTTTTTTTTGCCCTATGCCTATTTACAACTTGTTTGGATCATAACTTCGTCATTTGAACTCCGAATATAGTTGTTTGGGTACTCAAAGCGATTGGAACGCATATGGTTGACAAGCTAGCGTGGATAGAATTACAAAAATCCACCAAAAACACACTTTCAGCACACATGTCCTCTTTTTCTTCAAAAAATACTCGCTGATGATGTAAAACTTACGATATTTTCCTTTGATCCTTGAGTCTTCAAAATAAACATTCTTTGGATATGAATCTGTTTTTTATGCAGTGTGTCCTAGTAGGATTATACTATGGAAGAGAACTCCATGCACAACCATACATGATTTGAGAAAATATGCAATTGATCTAATCCATGACATGCTACCATTCGAACAATGCTCACACAAAAAATATGGATGCACAGGAAGAATTGTGTCTAGCATATCTAAATGTGCCAGTGCGTCATGCATAATGTAGACATAATTCCTTGATTAATTTAAAAATTCCTTATCCTCACCTCTAAACTCTCATCAATAAAATATCAATCTCCACTCCACCCAATCTCTCAAGAAAATGATGGTCCTCAAGATATTCACTAGATAAGAGCAATCCATCTCACAATTGACAGCGTTATTTACGACCCTCTAAACTCACCCAACCTCCTTATCCACTCAGCTAGAGGTTTCTAAATTTGTGATGAACATCCCAAATGGTACGTGTAAGAAATGTGCATGCTCAATGACAGGTGCTCTCTCATGTGTGCATGCATCTAAAAT
Source organism: Lygodium microphyllum (assembly GCF_053477565.2). Lineage (NCBI taxonomy): Eukaryota > Viridiplantae > Streptophyta > Polypodiopsida > Schizaeales > Lygodiaceae > Lygodium > Lygodium microphyllum. The sequence continues at coordinate 123,152,172 of NC_141148.1, read as the reverse complement.
TTACTGCATATAGTTGTAGTGGACCTCATGCCGTGCTAATGCTCAATGATGGTGCAAAATGTGTATAATCCCAACCCATGACATGGAAGTAATTGATAAGAATAGGAGACGACCCCCGAGTGCAGTGCATCAACAAGTGTAACGTGAAGTGCTTGTGAATCCATTATCCTCGTAATGTGCAAAAGTCTCGACAAGAAAACATACCTAGCTCCTCAATGTTTGGTAGCTATTGACAAACACAAGCTTCATCCTATCCAAAAAAATACCAAGCTTGACCAAGGCTATCAAGTTTCACACTCAACAAATCAAACCAAATGATAGAAACAAATCCTAAGCTAGACAAACACAAGAAATTCAATTACAAAACAACAAAAGAAACTATCACGCAAACAACTAAGCTAATAAAAATCAAACCTAACTACAATTTGACTAGGGGTTTTCAGTTTTAAAAAATGCTTAACAATGTCTCATCCCAAGGAGGAGTGTGCCCTTTACGGCCAGTTAGAAGAGTTTGTGGGCATGCGATGGATGGAGTGCCTGAGCCAATCCATCACTTGGAAGGTACTACCCAATCTATATCGTCAATACCAGAGGAGACAAGAAGTCTTCCATACTAGTATATAATCTTGGAGCCTAAGATGGAAGCAATGATCCATGCATTGATGCCCATGGATGTAGAGACATATGATCCACTTAGAGAGGAAGCATCCATACCATTATATGATGCTTGCAAAGTATCTCGCCTGAAAACTCTGCTTACACTCGGAAGTGTGCAAGCAAAACATGGATGGAGTGATGCGAGTGTGACCGAGTTGTTCAGGTACCTTCTACGTACACTTTGTTGATTTCTTTTCGACACCATCATTAAAAAAAATTGTGTTTTGTGGGAAGAGTGGGTCACGATGGAAGATATGAGCAAGCACGATGGTCGACTGTCCGCCAATATTCGAGCCATTCTGATGTGGACCATGCATGACCGGGATTCGGGGAGTGCTTAGGTAAATAGGCTTCCGTTCTCGTTGATAATATCTATCATAACTCGTTCAAGTTTGTATTCACACTCGATAGATGGATTGGGACAGGTCTGGTTACCTCAGGTTATCATGCATGTCCATTGTATGGGCCATACTTAGACTCCCAAAGGTCATGAACCATGAAGAAGATGGTATATCAAGGATACACCACTTTGTTGCCGGAGGATCATGAATTAAGAAAAGGTTTTCTTGGACGACCTCTAGCACTAATGAATGCCCAAAGCTAGTACGAGTTAAAAATGGTCCACAAGGAGTCACATCCAAATGGAATGTGACGGTTCTCAATTTTGTACGAGTTGTTGTATTGGACCCACTTACAGATCAACTACTTGTTGGATCCCATGCATATTGTCAAGAATGTGGGTAGCTTACTACAGGACCACAAGAGACATTGCAGGGGCATGAATGGATTTGAAGGAGGTAGGCAAGATGGAGGCACTTTGGCCACAGTCAAGTGCTGATGGTTGCTTGTTGCTACCTCGCGCTCATTGGGTTTTTTCCACTAAAGAAGAGCGCCTTATGAAGCAAATTTTCAAGCCTATCCACACTTCGATGGGTATGATGTATTCTCTCAGGTTCTGATTTTCTAAAGATGAACAATTATCAGGGCTAAAATCCCATGATTGGCATAAGATATGTTAGGTTTGTACTATGAATGGATTGTAAGTGGCCTGTGTATTTTGCTATTTGGAGTATAGTCATTGTTTGCAATGCTTCTTCATTTGTGGCAGTTTGTACTACCGATTGCAATCGCAGGATGCCTTACTCCAAAAATATATGCAACGATTTACAGGTTCTCAAATCTAGTGCAATGGATCTCATAGAAGGAGATCAAGACATCCTCTATTGAATCTGTAAGGTGGGAAATAGTGGAGATGGTCTCTCTATTTGAGAAATACCTACCCACCAGCATGTTCACAATACATACTCACCTTTTGATGCATCTTGTAGATGAAGTGGAGATTGTTGGTGGACCTGTCCATACATGATGGATGTTCTTCTTGGAGCACTTCATAAAAACCCTGAAAGGCTTTGTGCAACAACGAGCTCGATCAGAAGGTAGCATGGCAAAAGGTTGATTGGTGTCTAAGGCATTAGTGCATATTTCACAGGGGCTACCAATAGTGGATTTAGACAATAGTATTCTATGGTCGCTGAAGGGTGATGATAGACTGACGGGAGATGTGATGGTTAGAAATGGTTTGGAAAAAAGAAAGTATGCTACAATGGAGGAGAAACTGAATTCTTTTTATATGTTGCACCATGCCTCCATGGAGACATGGGCCGCTAGGTACGAGCAAGCTAGGAAAGATCGAGAAGAAGCAGGATCTGAATTTTGACATAGTACTGCCATCAACAGATTTGATATTCCAAGGGCATGGAGGAGATGCCACAGTTTATGTCAATGTGATGGTTGCATGGAGCTTTGACCGCAACGTCTCGCGAAGGGGCGGAGGTCTCAACTAAGGAGTGAAAATTCTCGAGGGGATGTAGTCCAAAGGTGAAATTGTGTTTAGGGTTTGTCGTATCTAGATTTTATATGTGCCAACTAATTGACTATATCAATGTACATTATAAAATATACATTGTAGCATGGTTATGTAGACAGCATTTACGCATGGAGTGTATTGACAAAATGCACTCCACAACAGATCGTGATATCATGGCAAAGTTTTAGCCAGAGATCCGACAGCGAGTAACAGATCCAAAAATCGTTATAGATGAGATGGAATATTTTGGGAACTTAAATAGTATTATCACAGTCGATTATCATAGCTTTTTCATGATTCTATTCGATGTGTAGTGATTCAAAGTGGTACTTGAAGGAGCTAGGGTAATAGTTCGATGAGGTCCATCTGGATGTCTCGAAATAGATTCCAAAAAAAGATGGACGGATTTGCACGACACGTTTGTATTATTGGCCCATTGTGAACAGGTGCATAAACTCATGTTTTTTTAAATTTTATTACAACATGGTACATGTCACAAATGTTAAATCTCTATTGTACATGATTTTGAACAGGTTTATTTTCTATCCAAATCCTCAACAACCTCAATGGTGATATATTGTACCTTTAGCTCCCTGAAGTGCAAGAGTATATGATCAAAGCAATATTCCCAGCATAGATGAGGACAATATGCAAATAGAGGGGTCGATATTGCAAGAGATAGAGGCCACCAAAATCTTGGAGCATGTAGATGAGCCAGAATCGAGTAACAATGATTAAAATATAGAAGCTTAAGAATTCTTTGAGAACGAGGTCGACTCATCCTTTTGTGGTGACATGTCTATCGACCTTCCAGTGTATATGGAGTTGTGTCACGAGATTTACTGTCAAGATTGTGGGAGAGAAGGAAGGAGTCTCACTTGTAGCTTTCTTGCTTGCACAATGGGGGAATACACACAGAGGTGGAGGCTGAAAACAGTTTTCCTCTCCTTAGTTGTGTAAGCCAAAAAGAAGTCTTGTACAAAGAAATAGAAGAACCCTATATATGGGTCTCAAACCAAACTCAACTAACTAAGGTGGCATACTAACTGAGCCACGAACTAGAGTAGATAAGGATAGCTATCATGTAGCTATTATTCATGGGCGGTGTACCAACCGCATCTGCAACTAACACATCAGTGACATAAATGCACAACGGTCACCCTGGCATATCACGAGTGGAGCTCGATATCTCAACACTCCCCCTCAAGCTCAATCCCAATTCCTGCACACCAAGCAGGTCTCTGAACTTGCACAGCTTCTCTACGCCCAATGCCTTCGTGAATATGTCAGCTACCTGATCCTCTGTGCTGACATAAACTAGATCAATAAGACCTAGTAAAACCCTCTCCCGCACATAGTGATAATGCACCTCAATGTGCTTTGTTCTAGCATGATAGACTGGGTTATTTGCCAAGTGTATACTACTCATGTTGTCACAATAAATGACAACTGGCCCATCTGTAGGCTGATGCATATCATAAAGTAGCTTATGCAACCAAGCTACCTCACATGCAGCCATTGCTGCGCCCCTGTACTCAGCCTCTGTGCTGGATAAGGCAACTGTAGGCTGTTTCTTGCTGCTCCAAGTGACTGCAGCACTCCCAAAAGAGAACACATATCCACTGGTAGATCATCTATCAGAAATGCTACCAGCCCAATCAGCATCAGTGTATCCATGCAACTGTATCTGAACCCCAGTCTCATAAAATAGTCCATCCTGCAATGTGGACTTCACATACCTGAGTATGCGTCTAGCCGCATCCAAATGCGGTTTCCTTGGAGCCTGCATAAACTGACTTACCAATCCAACAACATAGCTCAAATCTGGCCTGGTAATAGTCATATAAATCAAGCTTCCTACTATGCGTCTGTACATAGTAGGGTCTTCTAGAAGCTCACCTGCATCTGCGCTCAGCTTCACATTCTGCTCCAAAGGAACTGAAATAGGCTTACAGCCTGTCATCCCATATTTGGACAGCATGTCCAATCCATATTGCCTCTGCAAGAGCTGTATCCCACTTGGTGATCTAATCACCTCAATGCCCAAGAAATAACGGAGCTCTCCCAAATCCTTCATCTCAAACTTCTGCTTCAATAGCATTTTCACATGAAGGACATCTTCATCACTATCACCTGTCATAATCAAATCATCAACATAAATGACAAGTAGCATAATACATTTCTCTGTTTTTCTCACATAAAGTGAGAAGTCTGCCTTGGAAATCTGAAAGCCAATAGTGACAAGATATTGTCCTATCTTGTCAGACCATGCTCTAGGTGCTTGCTTCAAGCCATACAAGGCTTTCTTCAACCTGCAAACAAACTCAGGATGATCAGCATGCACATAACCTGGTGGCTGCTCCATATAGACCTCTTCTTGCAAATCACCATGCAAGAAGGCATTCTTTACATCCATCTGATGTAAAGACCATCCCTTTGATGCAGCCATAGCAATGACTGCTCTTACGGTTGCCATCCTTGCAACTCGGCTGAATGTTTCTTCATAGTCAATGCCATATGTTTGTGCATACCCCTTGACTACTAATCTTGCCTTGTATCTATTCACAGAACCATCTGCATTGTGCTTCACCTTATAAACCCACTTATAGCCAATTGCATTCTTACCTTTAGGCAAAGGTACCAATTCCCATGTAGCATTTGCTTCCAAGGCATCCATTTTTTCATCCATGGCTTTCTCCCATTTTTCTTTTCCCATGGCTTGCTCAAAAGAAGTGGGTTCTGGTTCCTGTATCACTTTGACCATATATGCATAGTGAATGGCTGTAAATCCATCATATTTCAACCTATCCACAGGATATCTAGCTCTCGTAGACTTGCGCAAAGTAGGTTCACTCCCAGGTGCTCTCAAAACATCCCTGGTCTTCCTTACTCCAGGTGTAACAATAGAGGAATACCCAACTCATCATCAATGCTCTGTTCTGAGCCATTGGATTCACCATCCACATAAGAGTGACCTGCATTCACATCAAACATGGGCTGATCTACCTTCTCTTTTCCTTTTTGTGATACTTGCATACCACTATCTGCATTCCTTTGAGAAGATTCTCCTAATCTCAATCTGCTTGTCCATGGTGAAGAATGTGAACCACTGCTAGAGGACGCTCCAGGTCCACTAATATTTTGTGACTACTGCTATGAATTCTGTGCAGCATTACCATTTTGTGCATCTACATCATCAATCACATTTATGGTTTATACCAGCTACTCATCTCATAAAAAACAACATCTCTGCTCACTGTAAACTTAGGAGTAGAAGGGTTATAGCATCTATACCCTTTTTGCTGTAGAGAGTAACCAATAAAGATACACTTCTTAGCTTTTGGATCCAACTTGGATCTCAACTCATCTGGCACATGTACATAGGCAATGCAACCAAAAATTTTCAAATGAGAAATATCTGGTTTCGTACCAGTATACCTCTCCTCTGGAGTCATCCCATGTATTGCTGCAGTGGGAGTCCTGTTCATTATATAGACTGCTGTAGCAACTGCCTCAGCCCAATAAAAATCTGGCAGGTCTTTTTCATTGAGCATGGCACGAGATACCTCTCCAATATGCCTGTTTTTCCTTTCTGCAATTCCATTTTGTTGTGGAGTATGACTGCATGAATATTGCTGCTTTATGCCATGCTCCTGCAAGTACCTTGCAAACTCATTTGAGAGGTACTCTCCCCCTCCATCTGACCTTAGGCATTTTATTTGCAAGCCTGTTTCTTTTTCAACCATAGCTTTAAGAGTTTTGAAATGCCCAAAAACTTCACTTTTCTTTTTTATAAGATACACCCAAAACTTTTCTGCTATAGTCATCAATAAAAGTGATAAAATAATGACAGCCTCCAACAGATGCAGCTTTAGTAGTCCACACATCAGAGTGGATTAATTCCAATGGCTTCTTACTCTCTTGAACATGTCTAGGAAATGGTTTGCTTGCCTATTTTCCAAACTGACAGGCTTCACATACCTTATGCATTTCTGCAACCTTGAATTTAGGCAATCCTGCAACAATGTTTTGGGCCTCCATTGATTTAAGCCGCTGTACATTAACATGACCAATGCGTTTATGCCAGATATCAATATCTGCAACTACACCGGTCCCATGTGCAAACATTGCTGCCCTCAATTCAGACATGTCTGCATCCAACGTAAACATTCTGCCCTTCTTCTTTCCTTTTGTTATCAAGTGACCTTTATTTTTCATATCCTCAACAAAGCATCCATGAGGATTAAATCTGACCTGCAAGCCCTGCTCAACCATTTGACCAACAGAAACCAGATTCTTGGTGATATTCGGGACATGAAATACATCAGATAGGTATTTCTTTTTCCCATCCTGCATAGACAAAGGAATTTTTCCAATCTGCACAATAGGATGTGCAGTATCATCACCAGTCTCCACAAATCCAGGTTTTTCCATTTTCCTTGCATCCTCCATCCATTCTGCATGACCTGTCATGTGGTTTGATGCACCTGAGTCAACATACTATACATCATTGCTTTCTTCTGCACTTGTCATAGAATTGTTCATGTGCTACACCATAAACAAATGCTCATTTCTGTCATCACCCTGTCGACTAGAAGATGCATAGTTCCCTTGTTGCAGTTTTCCATTCATGATGTCATTCTGCTTTTTATAGCAGTCTTTAGCCATATGACCCATTTTACCACAGTAGTAGCATTCAACATTACTGTTTGCATTTTGGCCTCTTTGCCATCCACCACGACCTCTTTGGCTCCCCCTGTCTCTAGAGTTACCACGTCCTCCTCCATAGGACTGGTTTTCTTGAGTTTGCTGCATATTCTGATTTCTACCACGGCCTCCAGATCGGCCTCCTCTACCTCTGCCTCTACCTCTTCCAGCATTTGAGTAGAAGACAACTTCTTTTGAAGTTCCTCCTGAAGAAGATGCACCACCATTTCTCTGCTCCTCAGAAATTAGAAGAGCAATCAACTCCTCAAAATCAGGAAATCTTTCACGGACGGAAATGGATGTTCGAAACTGTGCATAATCCTTTCCTATACCATTCAAGGTCACAGAAACTAAATCATCATCTTCCACTGGCGACCCAATGGAAGCAAGTGCATCTGCAATCTTCTTCACCTTCATGTGGTAGTCATTGATGCTCATATTTTCTCTTTGCACATTATGCAACTCTTGCTTGAGCTGTATTTTCCTTGCTTGCGTATTTGTGCTATACATTTTTGACAAAGTATCCCATGCCTCCTTTGGCGTACTTGCATCCTGAATATGCACTACCTCCAACACGAATGAATGCCCAGAGATGGTACGAACTGAGAATGGTCCACACGGAGTAATATCCAAATGGAATGCAACAGTTCTCAATTTTCTACAAGTTACCATATTGGACCCACTTACAGATCAACCACTTGTGGATCCCATGCATATTTTCAATAATGTGGGTAGCTTATTATGGGACCACATCACAAGAAAGAGAGATAGTACAAAGGCAGAGGTAAGATGGAGGAGCTTTGCCAGTGTTGATGGTTGCTTGTAACTACCTCACACTCCTTGGGTTTTTTCCACTAAAGAAGAGTGCTTTGTGAAGCAAATTATCAAGTCTATCTGCACTCTGACGGGTATGATACGTTCTCTCAGATCCACGTTTTCTGAAGACGACCAATTATTAGGGCTAAAATCCCATGATTGGTATCAGATAATAGATTGTAAGTGGCCTGCATATTTTACTATTTGGAGTGTAGTTTTGTTCATAATGCATCTTGATTTGTGGCAATTTGTATTACCAATCGCAATCATAGGATGCCTTACTTCAGAAATACACAGGGCGATTTACAGGTTGTCAAATTTAGTGCAATGGATCTCACAAAAGGAGATCAAGACATCCTTTATTGAATTCACAAGGCGGGGAGCAATGGAGACGTGGTCTATCTCTTTGAGAAGTACCTACCCACTAACATACTCATGATACAAACCCACCTATTGTTGTGTCTTGTAAACAAAGTGGAGATTATTGGACCTGTCCACCCGCAATGGATGTTTTTCTTAGAGTGCTTAATGAAAACCATGAAAGTCTTTATGTGACAATGAGCTCAGCTAGAAGGTAGCATGGCTGGAGGTTGGTTGGTGTCTGAGGAATTAGTGCATAGTTCACAGTGGCTACCAATAGTGTATTTAAATAAGAATATGCTATGGTCACTGAAGGACGATGATAGACGTACCAGAGATGTGGTGGTTGAAAATGGGATAGAAAAAATGATGGATGCTACAATGGAGAAGAAAGTGAATCCTTCTTGTATGTTGCACCATTCCTCCATGGAGATGTGGCTCGTTAGGTACAAGCAAGCTAGGAAACATCAGGAATAAGCACAATTTGAATTTCGACGTAGTACACGCCATTGACAGATTTGATATCCCAAGGGCATGGATGAGATACCGCGGTTTATGTTAATGCGATGGTCTCAATAAGGAGTTGGACTTCTCGATGGGATATAATCCAAAGGTGACCACATGTTTTATAAGTTGTATCTAGATTTTATATGTGACAATCAATTAACCATTTCAATGTATAGTACAAAATATATAGTGTGGCGTGGTAGCACGGACAATATTTTTGCATGGAGTGTATCGACAAAATGTGCTCCACAATGGATTTTGGTATCATGGCAAAGTTCAAGCAAGAGAGCTGACAACGAGCCACAGATCCAAACATCATTATAGATGAGATGGAGTATTTTAAAAACTTGCAAAGTATTATCATAGTGGATTACCATAGCTTCTCCATGATCCTATTCAATGTGCATTGGTTTAAAGTGGTATTAGAAAGAGCCAAGGAATTTGTTGGATGATGTCCATTTGGATTTCTCAAAATAGATCCTAAAAAAATATGAATAGATTTGTGTGATATGTTTGTATTGTCGGCCCGTTATGAACAGGTGCATGAACTCATGTTTTTTAAATTTTATTACAACATGGTATATGTCACAAATGTTTAATCTCTCTTGTATGGGATCTTGAACACGTAATTTTCTATCCAAACCCTGACAACCTCAATGATGGTATGTTGTACCTTCAACTCCCCGAAATGCGAGAGTATATGATGAAAGAAATATTCCCAGCATAGATGAGGACAATATGTAGATGGAGAGGTTGATATTGCAAGGGGTGAAGGCCGCCCAAAGCTTGGAGCATGTAGAGGAGGCACAATCGGGTAACAATGATGGAAAAACACGAGGCCAAGAATTCTTTAAGAATGAGGTGGGCTCATTCTTTTGTGGTGAATTTTCTATATCGACCTTCCAGTGTATACGAAGTTGTGTCAAGAGATTGCTATGGGACCATAGGCTACGTTATACTTGGAGCATCCACATACTCAATTCGTTGATGAATCACTTATAAGGGTACTCTAGAATATGAATTTTAAGTAAGATCATTTTTTTAGAGTTATATTGCTGTGATTTACTTAAATCTTTATATTGATTAAGCTAACATCAATTTTTGTCTGTGCAGGTGATCTTTGTGGATATTTGGATATCATAATTAGTCGAGAGATGAGCGATGAGGAGCTATAGGATATCTTCACACGTATGTCTCCAGATTAGATGACTTGATTTAGAGATATGGTGAGGAGCTGTATCGGACACCATTAGGCTATTCTCTTTGATCTACTTCAGCATACTCTGATACTTATGTTTTCAATAATAGAGGAGGTTAAGGCTCCAGACTTGGACCGAATGGAGGGAGTGGTTTTGGGGGATGCAGATGATTAGCGCCACTCAAGGAGGAGGCTACAGATTCTCTAGGACATTGGAGGCAGCAGTGGGAGGCGATGTCGAAGGGTTTCGAAAGCAATGTCGCAACTTCAGAAGTCTTTGATAAATTTCAGGATAAAAGATTAATCAAGTGTGACATTTACAACCCTATTCAACTTCAACAGCTTCAGCTTCATAAAGGAAACAAATTTGATTTATAAATTGGCTGCTCAAAAACTGAAGTTCTTCATGTCCCTTCTTGCTATTTCAAAAAGAAATCCACTGGTTGGTACTGTATAAGAAGCACCAAGATAATTTGTATGCAGAAGACTAAACTCTTGATATTTTAGAGAGAAATAGCATTCCTATTTAGATAGGATAGCATTCCAGTTCTGTAATCAAACTGTCATCAAGTTTTCTATATGTTTGCAAGTAGCTCCAGAATTTTACAAAAGATTCATGGTTCATAATTCAGCATCAATCCAGATAGGCATTGGGTCATTGATCTTTAGTTGATGGAGAAGTTTACAAAGAAGAGCTCAATGGATTCCTGAAAGCCCGTCTTTCTCTGCCTAATAAACATTTGAAAGCTCATATTTTGAATTCTGCACAGCCTGAATTCTGTACACCAGGGTCTCTATTCGATCCTTTGTCATCATCAGCAAACGCACATCCAATTCAATACTTCGAATTCAGCAGGATATACAGATCCTCTCAGGGCAGGAAATCTTTTTCATCTCTGAAACTTAGGCTTCCCAGCATGGCAATGATCTTCTGATCTGAGTTTGTGTTGTACTCAAGCTATGTGCGTTTTCATCTATAATCAATCTGCTTTACGCTATCCTCCCTGCGTAGATCCTCTTTGTCACCTTTGTATATTCAAGCACCAGGTTTGAGCTTCTTGAATGATCTCTGTTTCATTCTTTAGGCGAACTCATGAAACTAGGCATGTTCTCCCAAGACGCACACATGAAGAACTCCTCTGACACCATATCCTTCTTGTCGCCATCTCAATCAAGTTGCAGGCTATCCATGTGACTACAATCGTCTTCCCCGCTGCTACATAAGCTCAGTCGTTCTTCTCTGACGCTATGGCTGTAGTCCTATTGAGACGGTCTCTCTGTTGCTTCTTTGATTGCCACAAACGTTTCAGCAAACGAACCCCTGTGATAATTGGCTTTTTCAACTCGATTGCAGATAGGAGGGAATTTCCTTTCTCAGTTCTCTTAGCAGAAGTTCGTCATTGGCTTCTTCCCCAGGCAGCGATTCCCCAGTCGATCCCTGTTTTCTTCCGCCTCTTCCGTCGAATTCGCGTCGCTTTTTCTGCAGCATACTTCTACTTCAGCGTAACTCGGGCTCCAATGTCAGAACAAAACCTTTTCGCTAGTGGATTCGAGATTGAAAAGGCTCTCTACTCGTAGATCCAAGAGTGCAAGCTGTTTTGCCAGTCAGTTATGCCCTCAGGAAACCAGAAAGCAATCTCTTTTCACGCACTTTCGACGGCATCTCTACCATGAATAACATTCCTTCCAACAGCTATTGCAAAGTCTCCTCTGATGATCCCGAGCGCGGACTCAGCAGGATTAGTGGCCCGATTATCTTCCTCCCTTTCGAACCAGTAAAGCAGCCCCTTTCTTTCTCCTTTCCTTCCCCTGCGTCGACTGCTACTTGTAGATCCTGAGAATTCCCTCCGAGATGGGCGTATTATCCCTGATTATCTTTGCTCTAATTCTCTCTGCAACTCCCTTTTAGCTCTTCGCTCCGTATCCAGATCCAGATTGTGCTTCAATTCCCTGATTTTAGTACGCTCTAGCATTTCTCTTTTTCTGTCATCATTGCCCTCTTTTTCTTTCGTCGAGCTCCCCTGTTTAGTCCTTTGATTCACCCCAAAGATCGATTGCTTCCGCCACCGTACTCCCCTGTTTCTCCTATGCTCTCAATCCACTCAAGCGTTCGTTCCAGAGCTTCCTTTCGCGGAGACGCATTATTTCCTATGGCCTGGTATAAGCTTTGCATAAAGGAGACAGCAAGTCGCACTGACTCATTATCCGATTCCTGTAAACTTCTTCTCAGAGGCATTGCACTCTCATTACCCCTGTCATCAGTGCCACTGAGATTGTAAGTAATGTGCTTCCTTCCTCTTTCAGATTTCCCTCCCTCACCTCTGTCGCAGTAGTGTCCTCGTCCTCGTCCTCACTGCAGCCTCCTCATCTTCGTCTTCTCTTTAGTTGCACCTTGGCCTCTTTTTCCTCTGCCTCTCCTTCTGCCCCCCCCCATTCGATTGAGGAGCCTCCCTTCCCCCCAAAATACCTCCTTCTCAAAATAGCTCCAAAAGCTTCTCCTTTTTCCCCTCAAAGCACGTCTCTCCTTTTCCCTCCTTCTTTAGCCTTTCAAAAATCCCCTCTTTAGCCTTCGTAGCTCACATATCATTATTGTTGGTTCAAATTCAAATTATCTATTCTAGAGCTTGTAGAAGTTTTAGCTTATACAAAAGCTCTTGGCTATACTGCATATCTCTAATAATTGTAGTTTGAAAATCACCAATTTTTCACATTCAAGGATCAGCATTAAACCACAACTCATCAGTTCTTCACCTTCAATGGTCCGCATCTCATCTGTTCTTCAAATTCAATGATAAGCCTTAGCTTCTTCCTTCTCCTTCGATGCGTGTGTAGTCACATATGCATGCACCTGTGTGTGCTCATGGCCATGGCCACCGTGCTCCCATGGATGCCACAAACCCAGAAGGACAGGGCCATCCTCTTTCGCTCTGTAGAAAACCCAAAACCACATGATGAAGCAGCCTCAGTCATTAAGCTTAAACCGTGAATCCGTCCAACAGTCAATGGCTCCTCTTTTTACTGAATCTACGAGCAATAATGGTGATGGATTTTGGCAAACAATGATTCCAAACCTTTTTGCAGCAACATGTATCAACATAGGCTGAAAGCATCTCATCATGTTCACTCATGCGCAGAAAATAAATGTAAACACAACAACTGAGTATATACAAAGTATCAAATCACACACACAATTTTTGGGTGGTTTTCACACCTCGAATGCGCAGCAATACGACATCCACCCCCTCTAATCCTGCGCATCCTCCGGATGGGCCAACTACCCATGATCATTATCATCAAGATCCACAAACAAATCAATCTCTTCGTTATGCATTTCCGGTAGATCAACAAGATTTTCAGCCATATCATCTGTCCCTTCCATTGGAGTTTCTTGTCGTTGCTCTTCTCTCGAAAATTCTTCCAATGCATAATCCTCATCATCCCTTTTCTTGAAAATCTTGATTCTTTTTCCAGCAATAGGCACTCTAAGCACTGTTCCATCCAATTCTGACAGCTCATATGTTGCATTATCAAAGACATGTCTGACTATGTATGGCCCAAACCATCTTTTCACCATCTTCCGAAGTGCAGTATGCTGATTTTCAAGGCTGCTATCAAAGACCAATACCCAATCTCCCTCTTCTATTGCTCTAGGCCGCAAGCGATGCCTGCTATCAAATCTGTCCTTGTTCCTTAGTCTAGCAACTTTCAACCTGTCAATAGCTAGCTGAATATCCTCAGGTCTCCTCTCCAACTGTCGAATCCGAAGAGCTAAGAGCTCCTCTCTCGTCAAATCCTCCTGCCAAGGTAAAACTGACCAAGTCAAAGCACAAGTCTCAATCGGCATAACAGGTTTCTGACCATACATCAACTCTGCAGGCATAAATCCTGTAGTAACACTATGGGTCATACGATCAGCCCACAAAGCAAATGGTAGAAGTCTCGGCCATTCTCCAATCCGTCCTCTGCATGCTTTGGCTAATGCTTTCACTATCGGTGGATGCCCTCTTTCACTCTTTCCATTTCCCTCTGGATTGTATGCTGTGGTTAGAGCCAATTTGATTCCTAGCTGAGAGAAAAACTCCCTAGCTTCATCTGCATCCAATTCACCACGATCCGCAGTGATCTTACCCACACAACCATACCTGCAGAAAATCTCCTCCAATAAGAACTTACACACTGCACTAGTGGTCTTCGTTCTCAAAGATCTGCCCTCAACATGATTAGTAAGATCCTCTCTAGCCAAAACAATGTACCTCATCTGCCATAGACCCATAGGCATGGTAACCAAATCAACTACCCACTTATAATGAATGCATAGCGGATAAGTCGGATGAAGCTCATCTCTATGACGCACTACTGAATACATCTGGCAGTCTCTGCAAGTCTCAACAAAGTGAGAAACATCTCTATACATGCCTTTCCACCAATATTTCTCCCTGATTTTCTCATAAGTAGCCCATACTCCTCTATGACCAGCCCAAGGACTCTCATGAAACTCCCTCATCACCTGTAACTGTGTCTCTCTATCACAGACAACCCGCAAAGGTAATCCGCCTCTTTTCTTCGGATGCTTCCAAAGAAATCCGTCCTTGAGAAAATAACCATAGGCTTTCCTTCTGATCTTCTTGAACTCTTCATCTGTCCATTCATCTCTTTTGCTTAGTGTACTAAGGTACTTGCCAATTTGCAACCAATCTCCAACATAGAGCTCTTCTGTGAAAGCCACAATATCATAAACATGACAAACATGATCAACCATAGTGGCTGAAATTTCTGCATCATCCTCTTCTGCAAGTAGAGTCTCCTCATCATCATACCTGGCTCTAGACAACATATCTGCCACTGGATTATCCTTCCCTGCTATGTGTTTAAATTCCGGATTTAATGACTTGATGTATGCAATCCATCTCAATATAGCTATATCCGGAGTAGAGCAACTCGTAATCATACCAATCAATGGCAAGCAATCTGTCTCTACCACAACTGAAGCTCCAATAAAGTACTCCTTGTCACATTTGAGAGCCGTGACAATTCCCAATAACTCCCTCTTGATTTGCGGATATCTCCTCTGTCTCTCGTTTAGGACTTTCGCCCCAAACCAAATAACATACCTATTTCCATCTGCATCATCTTGACCCACAGCCCAACCTGTGCCAATTGGACTAGTGTCAACTGTCAATACAATAGGCCTATCACAATTATAATCCGCTTTTCTGAGAGTAGGAGCATTCTGCAATAACTTCTTCAATTTCCGCATGGCTTTAGTGTGGCTCTCATCCCAATAGAATTTCTGCCCCTTTCGAAGCAGCTGATACAAACAATCTGCAATGTGTGCAAAATGAGGTATCCAAATCATATAAAACACACAAGCACCAATGAATCTCCGTACCTCAGAAGTAGTAGAACAATACTCTGCAATCTTGCCTATAGCATTCACCTTATTAGGTGAAGGTTTCCTGCCATAATATCCACACATATGTCCAATAATGACAACCTCATTCACTCCAAAAACAGATTTTTGCCCTGAAAGTGTCAAGTTCACTTCTTCTAACCTGGCCAAAATCTTCTCACATGCTGAAATATGATCAGCCACAAAGTATCTGTATCCCTGCTCATTTAGGCTCTCATTCTTCTCTTCTTCTGCACACCCCTTTATGGGCACATCATCCAAGAAAGGCATAGTAAGCTGAGGTATGTAATCACGAAGGACCTTATGCATGGCATTCATCATATGTGCAACAGAATTAGTGGCACCTTGAGGCAAGGTACACATCCTGACAAGCCCAATAGGAGTTCTCATGGTGGTTATGTCCCTGCTTTCCAAAGCCAGCTGAAACTGATCATAACCTGAATACAAATCACCCAAAGAATAGATGGCACGTCCAGCAAATGCCTCTGCAAACTCATCCACAACTGGACCAATACCAACATTCCTGATAGTAACCTTGTTCACTGGCTGCATGTCCTGAATAAATCGAAGAGTACCATTCTTCTTTGGAACTGTAAACCACCTGTTTGAGTATGGTGCAGATGAAGGCTCAAGGATTCCCATCCTGATTTTCTCATTCAACAAATCAATCAGCTTTGGCAAGTGTGCTTTAGGCACTGGAATAGGTCGGAGATTCCATGGAATATGAGGAATAGTAAAGATGACCATAGGAGCAACAATATCAGGATTCACACATCCAATCTCATGTGGGACAAAAGCAAATCCCCTTCCATGACGCTCAAGCATATCCTGAAAGCATTGCTTCTCCATGGGTAACAAGAAATCACCATTTCCAATTTTCAATTCAGCAAGTGTCTCTGCTGAAAATTTATGACCAATATGCTCCGGATTCCTCAAAATTTGCTGTTTAGCAGTCCTCTCTATTTGCTGATCACTGTCAGGTGGAAGCGGTACAGCTACCGGCTTCACCTTCTTATCCACAGTTTTGTATTTCGTGTCAACCCTGGCTTCATTACGCTCTTCTGCATTACATAAACCTTGCTGTAAATCAGCAATTCTGCACTCCAATGGCTGAATATTCTCAGCCCTCTGCTCTATGGACTGCATAAAAACAGCTCCAAACTCTGAATGCTGAAATATTTCAGCAGTAAACTCTGTTGGCTGAAAATTTTCAGCCCTCTGTCTCTCTGAAAGCTGATCATAACCAGCTGGAAATTCTCTTTGCTGAATTTCTTCAGCACTCAACACTCTTTGCTGAGTTACCTCAGCCTCTAACTCAATCTGTGACATAAAATCTGCAATTTCATGAAACATGTCCAGGGACTGCACTAATACATTACCATGACAATTCAGCATATCAGTTTTCAGCATATCTCCCATTTCTGACATCGTATCTGCACAAATCACACTGTCATACATACCATCTATGTGCTCATCATCCTCCAAAATTCCTGCATTTTTCAAATTTTTCTCCTTCCTGCATATATACTGCTTGGCAGCTCTAGGCAACCTAGAAATCTTCTAATAACTCATTGAACTGTTTGCTGAAATCCCAACATAACCGGAGGAGAAAACACTGCTGCTGCCAGGAGGCGAGAACTCCAATCTCCTCTCCTCTGTACCACCGTCGTCTCGCGAAACGGCGGTACCTAATGAAAACCCGAATCCCTCATAGTGGGCAAGGGTGCATCTCTGAGAGTATCCCTGTTTCTAACATGGTTCACACATACAGTCATAAACTGAACTGCTCTCATACCATCTTTACTGCGAATCCGTGCATAAGCAGATCCATCATCCATGACCTTTGTCTCCATGCGCATCTCTGTAATGAATGGCTGACCAAGAATTATGGGATAAGAGCGTGAATCCTGCACAAAGAAATGAAAATCCTCCTCTACATCACCAATAGAAACCCTGACACTAGGGCAAGCAGCATATAAATCACCTGCAGTGTTATTGGCGGCTCTCATACGCCACCCATGCTCTACATCCATAGGCCATCTATTACTCTCATAAACTCCACGTACTATGAGATTAATCTCTGAACCATGATCAACCAATGCAACATAAGGCACCTGTTTCTCTCCAATCTTTACCATCGTCTCTGTAGTTGCCCTAGCCCAATGGCTCCGCGAAAAGTGACTACGCGGTATCAAAACAGGCTCATCAATTTCAGCATAATGCATAGGCTGAACCCTCTTCTCTACCTGCGGCAAAACAGAAGCATTATCAACCATAACCTCATCATCATCCTCATCCAACTCTCCAATCAAAACTCCCTGTGTATCAGTGGTAGCCAATGCATGTCTTTTCCTCTTCAGGACCTCCTGAAACTGATCCTGAAACTCTCTTTTTGAGATGCCCAAAATCTCAGAAATAGTGAAAGTCACCTCACTGCCAAGTATCTTATCATTAAAGATTTTCTTCATGTCTGTAGATGTCTCAATATCGGACATCAATCTGAATCCTGGCTGCTTTCTCTCTCTAGGCTCTTGCCTCTTTTCTCTCTTTTGAGCATCCTCCATCTGTCGATCTGGCCCTGATCGCGAAGACGGTCCTGCAGTAGGTGGAGTAACAAACTCACCCCCTCTAGTCTTCTTAGCTGCACTTGGATTTTCTTCATCCCTCTTACGCTTCTCCTCAACAAATACATCTGCACCATGAGATTTAGCCAAATAAGCATAAATAGAATACCTGTCAACAGGCGAGTCCCATCCTGTCTCTGATCTGATGCTAGAGCCTGCGCTAGTCAAAACAGTTTGCTGAATTTTTCCCTTGTTTACAGTCTCCATAGCATAAGTCCATAGTGCGGACTGAGTCTCCGATCCCTTCTCAATCTGTACTCCATATGCAGAAGCATCACCTCTAGCCGTCACATAAGAAGTACGCGCAGCCATGTCCTCCACTAACTTCTTCATTCCACCTTTACCAAAGTTGGTAGCAAGTGGAGCTCCTGTCTCAGTCAACCAAATCTTACCATCTTGCCCCCAATATACCAAATTCTGCCTCCTTGCATCCTGGAAAGAGTCACAATCCCTGCAATGTTGATGCTCCGTACTATCACACCAAATACATCTCCGATCTCTCCTAGGTGCATTAGGAGCACTCCTAGGTGCAATAGGAGCACTAGAAGAAGTAGCAGGCACAGTCGAAGCAAACTGCTCCTTCAACTTACCCACCAACTCCGCTTTGACTGACTCAAGTGTCAAATCTGTGATACCTTTGATTATGTCATCAAGAGAAGTAGGCACCGATGGAGCGGATGGTTTTGGAGCAGAAGGTGTAGGCATCGGTCGTGGAACAGGAGAAATAGGTGGAGTAGAAACATTAGGCACTGGCATAGGCCAAGAAACTGGCTGAGGAGGAGAAGAAATAACAGGGATAGAAGTAGGCATAGGAGCAGATGATGGTGTAGGTGTCATGGAACCATTCTGCAGGCGAGTCTTCCATATCCTCCTCTTGGTCAAAGTCGAAACTGCATCCTGAGCATCCTGCCAATCAGTTTTAAGACCCATAGGCTTCGTGCAATCTTCAAGAAGCTCACCCAATTCTTCTTGAAGAGCAGGATCTGCAGCTTGCAAGAAAAGCTCAACTTTTTCAACATCCAATGCTCTTTGTTCAATGGCATCAAGCTGACTATACCTTTCTTCGAATTCTCGAATCAACTCCGAAGTAGCAAGACCCTTGTTTGGCATGTAGACCCACTCTCGGAATGACCGCCGAGTAGCCATACCAAAGTCCTCAAGGAAGTATTCTTCTTTTAAAGCCTTCTTAAAATCTTGCCAATGTGTATTTTGAATAAATAAATCAGTCACCTTTGTCCTCAAAGCAGGTGTGACAAGACGAAGGAAGTACTTACTCATAAGTCCAGCAGGAACTCCAAAAAACCCCATCTTGATCTCATATGTCTTCAAATATGCTGAAACATTCCGCCCATCAAATAGCTTCTTCTCACTCTCAACTGCTTCAATAGCCTTAGTTGTGCTGTTTGCATTCTCCTGCTCCGAATAGAGTTGCCTTTGCTGAGACAACTGTTGTTGATGCAATTGTTGTTGCTGCTGCATATACATTTGTGTTTGCTGATTTTGGAGCTGCATATACATGGACATATTCTGCAAAATCTGTTTTAGATCCTCCGTTGAAGTACTTGACGCAGCAGTCATAGATGGAGCTGAAGTAGAGGTCATAGATGGAGCTGAAGTAGAGGTAGCTGGAATTGTAGAAGAAGCTGAAATAGAGGCTGAAGTGTCTCCCATCCTGAAATTTCTGCGACGCTTTCACGTCGGGTTCACCAAAGATGTCGAAGGGTTTCGAAAGCAATGTTGCAACTTCAGAAGTCTTTGATAAATTTCAGGATAAAAGATTAATCAAGTGTGACATTTACAACCCTATTCAACTTCAACAGCTTCAGCTTCATAAAGGAAACAAATTTGATTTATAAATTGGCTGCTCAAAAACTGAAGTTCTTCATGTCCCTTCTTGCTATTTCAAAAAGAAATCCGTTGGTTGGTACTGTATAAGAAGCACCAAGATAATTTGTATGCAGAAGACTAAACTCTTGATATTTTAGAGAGAAATAGCATTCCTATTCAGATAGGATAGCATTCCAGTTCTGTAATCAAACTGTCATCAAGTTTTCTATATGTTTGCAAGTAGCTCCAAAATTTTACAAAAGATTCATGGTTCATAATTCAGCATCAATCCAGATAGGCATTGGGTCATTGATCTTTAGTCGATGGAGAAGTTTACAAAGAAGAGCTCAATGGATTCCTGAAAGCCCGTCTTTCTCTGCCTAATAAACATTTGAAAGCTCATATTTTGAATTCTGCACAGCCTGAATTCTGTACACCAGGGTCTCTATTCGATCCTTTGTCATCATCAGCAAACGCACATCCAATTCAATACTTCGAATTCAACAGGATATACAGATCCTCTCAGGGCAGGAAATCTTTTTCATCTCTGAAACTTAGGCTTCCCAGCATGGCAATGATCTTCTGATCTGAGTTTGTGTTGTACTCAAGCTATGTGCGTTTTCATCTATAATCAATCTGCTTTACGCTATCCTCCCTGCGTAGATCCTCTTTGTCACCTTTGTATATTCAAGCACCAGGTTTGAGCTTCTTGAATGATCTCTGTTGCATTCTTTAGGCGAACTCATGAAACTAGGCATGTTCTCCCAAGACGCACACATGAAGAACTCCTCTGACACCATATCCTTCTTGTCGCCATCTCAATCAAGTTGCAGGCCATCCATGTGACTACAATCGTCTTCCCCGCTGCTACATAAGCTCAGTCGTTCTTCTCTGACGCTATGGCTGTAGTCCTATTGAGACGGTCTCTCTGTTGCTTCTTTGATTGCCACAAACGTTTCAGCAAACGAACCCCTGTGATAATTGGCTTTTTCATCTCGATTGCAGATAGGAGGGAATTTCCTTTCTCAGTTCTCCTAGCAGAAGTTCGTCATTGGCTTCTTCCCCAGGCAGCGATTCCCCAGTCGATCCCTGTTTTCTTCCGCCTCTTCCGTCGAATTCGCGTCGCTTTTTCTGCAGCATACTTCTACTTCAGCGTAACTCGGGCTCCAATGTCAGAACAAAACCTTTTCGCTAGTGGATTCGAGATTGAAAAGGCTCTCTACTCGTAGATCCAAGAGTGCAAGCTGTTTTGCCAGTCAGTTATGCCCTCAGGAAACCAGAAAGCAATCTCTTTTCACGCACTTTCGACGGCATCTCTACCATGAATAACATTCCTTCCAACAGCTATTGCAAAGTCTCCTCTGATGATCCCGAGCGCGGACTCAGCAGGATTAGTGGCCCGATTATCTTCCTCCCTTTCGAACCAGTAAAGCAGCCCCTTTCTTTCTCCTTTCCTTCCCCTGCGTCGACTGCTACTTGTAGATCCTGAGAATTCCCTCCGAGATGGGCGTATTATCCCTAATTATCTTTGCTCTAATTCTCTCTGCAACTCCCTTTTAGCTCTTCGCTCCGTATCCAGATCCAGATTGTGCTTCAATTCCCTGATTTTAGTACGCTCTAGCATTTCTCTTTTTCTGTCATCATTGCCCTCTTTTTCTTTCGTCGAGCTCCCCTGTTTAGTCCTTTGATTCACCCCAAAGATCGACTGCTTCCGCCACCGTACTCCCCTGTTTCTCCTATGCTCTCAATCCACTCGAGCGTTCGTTCCAGTGCTTCCTTTCGCGGAGACGCATTATTTCCTATGGCCTGGTATAAGCTTTGCATAAAGGAGACAGCAAGTCGCACTGACTCATTATCCGATTCCTGTAAACTTCTTCTCAGAGGCATTGCACTCTCATTACCCCTGTCATCAGTGCCACTGAGATTGTAAGTAATGTGCTTCCTTCCTCTTTCAGATTTCCCTCCCTCACCTCTGTCGCAGTAGTGTCCTCGTCCTCGTCCTCACTGCAGCCTCCTCATCTTCGTCTTCTCTTTAGTTGCACCTTGGCCTCTTTTTCCTCTGCCTCTCCTTCTGCCCCCCCCCATTCGATTGAGGAGCCTCCCTTCCCCCCAAAATACCTCCTTCTCAAAATAGCTCCAAAAGCTTCTCCTTTTTCCCCTCAAAGCACGTCTCTCCTTTTCCCTCCTTCTTTAGCCTTTCAAAAATCCCCTCTTTAGCCTTCGTAGCTCACATATCATTATTGTTGGTTCAAATTCAAATTATCTATTCTAGAGCTTGTAGAAGTTTTAGCTTATACAAAAGCTCTTGGCTATACTGCATATCTCTAACAATTGTAGTTTGAAAATCACCTATTTTTCACATTCAAGGATCAGCATTAAACCACAACTCATCAGTTCTTCACCTTCAATGGTCCGCATCTCATCTGTTCTTCAAATTCAATGATAAGCCTTAGCTTCTTCCTTCTCCTTCGATGCGTGTGTAGTCACATATGCATGCACCTGTGTGTGCTCATGGCCATGGCCACCGTGCTCCCATGGATGCCACAAACCCAGAAGGACAGGGCCATCCTCTTTCGCTCTGTAGAAAACCCAAAACCACATGATGAAGCAGCCTCAGTCATTAAGCTTAAACCGTGAATCCGTCCAACAGTCAATGGCTCCTCTTTTTACTGAATCTACGAGCAATAGTGCTGATGGATTTTGGCAAACAACGATTCCAAACCTTTTTGCAGCAACATGTATCAACATAGGCTGAAAGCATCTCATCATGTTCACTCATGCGCAGAAAATAAATGTAAACACAACAACTGAGTATATACAAAGTATCAAATCACACACACAATTTTTGGGTGGTTTTCACACCTCGAATGCGCAGCAATACGACAGCGACAAGGGTACGATTGGAGGCAGAAGTGGTCCATCATCTTGGGAGTGGTTGCCACAGGACTTATTTGGAGGACTTTGTAAGTTTTTATTTTGTTCTTCTCACTTATTTTTTTGCAATATTGCTTGTACTAACAATCGTGTTTCTAACAGTTGTATTTTGTTTTCTTTGTAGCACTCCATTACAAATCGCAATCCCATCGGCCTAGAGACTTGATATGCAGAGAGACATGGTCTCAAGGCATTGATCAATAGATTGTATGCACATGGCAGCCGAGTAAGTCACTCTTCTTTCTTGTCCATAGTTACTAACTTTAATTAAAATGCATTATTGTATGGTGGACTGAAGTGTAGTTGTTTCTTTTTTTGCAGAGTGCATTCAATGCTCCTTTGTAGTAGGACAAGCTTTCAGATGGCAAGGATCTATAGCTTATGCTTGGATCCATGGAGCGCACATCCTCTTTTTTTTGGGTCATGTGATTTATGTAGACCTTTTCTATGCACTATGTTATTATCATACTTTCTATCTTGCCATGATTCCATGAGTGCTTTCATTAAGTGATCTTGTATTTTATGTATCATTCTTATGGATTCAAGTATGCTTTGCCTTCATTTTGACAACCATTGTACACTTTACTATAACCCTTCTGTATGGCCCAAATACAACACATAGTGCTACATGTAGCAAGACATCTTGCTGCCCTGCCACAAATGTTTTTTTCTCTATAATCATCGCTATTAGCATTGCAAATTTACCTGCACATGATGCTATTATCGTCACAGTTTTTGTCACAAAACATTGCTATTTGTGACATATTTGCAACACAAATAGTAACGTTGATAGCGATGGTTCTATGGCATCGCTAATATTGACTTGCAGTTTAGCAATGACAAGGGAAATTTTTTGGTGAATATTTTCGTTACTTTGAATGTCGGTATGAGGCTTGTATCTTGTAGTGTGACACCCTACGAAACGGTATATTAGCACTTATTTACTATATATGATTAGTCTTATGCATACTAAAAAAAGAGGGAAGGCTCTTATTTACAAGTAATACATGATGACATGGACTTGCTGTCAAGATTGTGGGAGAGAAGGAAGGAGTCTCGCTTGAAGATTTCTTGCTTGCACAATGGGGGAAGACACACAAGGTGGAGGCTGAAAACAGTTTTCCTCTTCTTAGTTGTGTAAGCCAAAAGAACTCTCGTACAAAGAAATAGAAGAACCCTATATATGGGTCTCAAACCAAACTCAACTAACTAAGGTGGCATACTAACTGAGCCACGAACTAGAATAGATAAGGATAGCTATCATGTAGCTATTATTCATGGGCGGTGTACCAACCGCGTCTGCAACTGACAAGTCGGTGACATAAATACACAACGGTCACCCTGGCGTATCACGAGTGGAGCTCGATATCTCAACACTCCCCCTCGAGCTCAATCCCAATTCTTGCACACCAAGCAGGTCTCTGAACTTGCGCAGCTTCTCTGCGCCCAATGCCTTCGTGAATATGTCAGCTACCTGATCCTCTGTGTTGACATAAACTAGATCAATAAGACCTAGTAAAACCCTCTCTCGCACATAGTGATAATGCACCTCAATGTGCTTTGTTGTAGCATGATAGACTAGGTTATTTGCCAAGTGTATACTACTCATGTTGTCACAATAAATGACAACTGGCGCATCTGTAGGCTGATGCATATCATAAAGTAGCTTATGCAACCAAGCTATCTCACATGCAGCCATTGCTGCACCCCTGTACTCAGCCTCTGTGCTCGACAAGGCAACTGTAGGCTGTTTCTTGCTGCTCCAAGTGACTGCAACACTCCCAAAAGAGAACACATATCCACTGGTAGATCGTCTATCAGAAATACTACCAGCCCAATCAGCATCAGTGTATCCATGCAACTGTATCTGAACCCCAGTCTCATAAAATAGTCCATACTGCAATGTGGACTTCACATACCTGAGTATGCGTCTAGCCGCATCCAAATGTGGTTTCCTTGGAGCCTGCATAAACTGACTTACCAATCCAACAACATAGCTCAAATCTGGCCTGGTAATAGTCATATAAATCAAACTTCCTACTATGCGTCTGTACATAGTAGGGTCTTCTAGAAGCTCACCTGCATCTGTGCTCAGCTTCACATTCTACTCCAAAGGAACTGAAATAGGCTTACAGCCTGTCATCCCATATTTGGACAGCATGTCCAATCCATACTGCCTTTGCAAGAGCTGTATCCCACTTGGTGATCTAATCACCTCAATGCCCAAGAAATAACGCAGCTCTCCCAAATCCTTCATCTCAAACTTCTGCTTCAATAGCATTTTCACATGAAGGATATCTTCATCACTGTCACCTGTCATAATCAAATCATCAACATAAATGACAAGTAGCATAATACCTTTCTCTGTTTTTCTCACATAAAGTGAGAAATCTGCCTTGGAAATCTGAAAGCCAATAGTGACAAGATACTGTCCTATCTTGTCAGACCATGCTCTAGGTGCTTGCTTCAAGCCATACAAGGCTTTCTTCAACCTGCAAACAAACTCAGGATGAACAGCATGCACATAACCTGGTGGCTGCTCCATATAGACCTCTTCTTGCAAATCACCATGCAAGAAGGCATTCTTTACATCCATCTGATGTAAAGACCATCCCTTTGATGCAGCCATAGCAATGACTGCTCTTACGGTTGCCATCCTTGCAACCGGACTGAATGTTTCTTCATAGTCAATGCCATATGTTTGTGCATACCCCTTGACTACTAATCTTGCCTTGTATCTGTTCACAGAACCATCAGCATTGTGCTTCACCTTATAAATCCACTTACAGCCAATTGCATTCTTACCTTTAGGCAAAGGTACCAATTCCCATGTAGCGTTTGCTTCCAAGGCATCCATTTCTTCATCCATGGCTTTCTCCCATTTTTCTTTTCCCATGGCTTGCTCAAAAGAAGTGGGTTCTGGTTCCTGTATCACCTTGACCATATATGCATAGTGAATGGCTGTAAATCCATCATATTTCAGCCTATCCACAGGATACCTAGCTCTGGTAGACCTGCGCAAAGTGGGTTCACTCCCAGGTGCTCTCAAAACATCCCTGGTCTTCCTTACTCCAGGTGTAACAATAGAAGGAATACCCAACTCATCATCAATGCTCTGTTCTGAGCCACTGGATTCACCATCCACATAAGAGTGACCTGCATTCACATCAAACATGGGCTGATCAACCTTCTCTTTTCCTTTTCGTGATACCTGCATACCACTATCTGCATTACTTTGAGAAGATTCTCCTGATCTCAATCTGCCTGTCCATGGCGAAGAATGTGAACCACTGCTAGAGGACGCTCCATGTCCACTAATATTTTGTGACTGCTGCTGTGAATTCTGTGCAGCATTACCATTTTATGCATCTACATCATCAATCACATTTACTGGTTTATACCAGCTACTCATCTCATAAAAAACAACATCTCTGCTCACTGTAAACTTACGAGTAGAAGGGTTATAGCATCTATACCCTTTTTGCTGCAGAGAGTAACCAATAAAGATGCACTTCTCAGCTTTTGGATCCAACTTGGATCTCAGCTCATCTGGCACATGTACATAGGCAATGCAACCAAAAATTTTCAAATGAGAAATATCTGGTTTCCTACCAGTATACCTCTCCTCTGGAGTCATTCCATGTATTGCTGCAGTGGGAGTCATGTTCATTATGTAGACTGCTGTAGCAACTGCTTCAGCCCAATAAAAATCTGGCAAGTCTTTTTCATTGAGCATGGCACGAGATACCTCTCCAATATGCCTGTTTTTTCTTTCTGCAATTCCATTTTGCTGTGGGGTATGACTGCATGAATATTGCTGCTTTATGCCATGCTCCTGCAGGAACCTTGCAAACTCATTTGAGAGGTACTCTCCCCCTCCATCTGACCTTAGGCATTTTACTTGCAGGCCTGTTTCTTTTTCAACCATAGCTTTAAGAGTTTTGAAATGCCCAAAAACTTCACTTTTCTTTTTCATAAAATACACCCAAACTTTTCTGCTATAGTCATCAATAAAACTGACAAAATAATGACAGCCTCCAACAGATGCAGCTTTAGTAGTCCACACATCAGAGTGGATTAATTCCAATGGCTTCTTACTCTCTTGAACATGTCTAGGAAATGGTTTCCTTGCCTGTTTTCCAAACTGGCAG
Source organism: Lygodium microphyllum (assembly GCF_053477565.2). Taxonomy (NCBI): domain Eukaryota; kingdom Viridiplantae; phylum Streptophyta; class Polypodiopsida; order Schizaeales; family Lygodiaceae; genus Lygodium; species Lygodium microphyllum. Next base: position 123,125,114 of record NC_141148.1, on the reverse strand, counting down.
GCTTCACATACCTTATGCATTTCTGCAACCTTGAACTTAGGCAATCCTGCAACAATGTTTTGGGCCTGCATTGATTTAAGTCGCTGTACATTAACATGACCAATGCGTTTATGCCAGATATCAATATCTGCAACTACACCGGTCCCATGTGCAAACATTGCTGCACTCAATTCAGGCATGTCTGCATCCAATGTAAACATTCTGCCCTTCTTCTTTCATTTTGCTATCAAGCGACCTTTATTTTTCATATCCTCAACAAAGCATCCATGAGGATTAAATCTGACCTGCAAGCCCTGCTCAACCATTTGACCAACAGAAACCAGATTCTTGGTGATATTCGGGACATGAAATACATCGGACAGGTATTTCTTTTTCCCATCTTGCATAGACAAGGGAATTTTTCCAATTTGCACAATAGGATGTGCAGTATCATCACTAGTCTCCACAAATCCTGGTTTTTCCATTTTCCTTGCATCCTCCATCCATTCTGCATGACCTGTCATGTGGTTTGATGCACCTGAGTCAACATACCATACATCATTGCTTTCTTCTACACTTGTCACAGAATTGTTCATGTGCTGCACCATGAACAAATGCTCATTTCTGTCATCACCCTGTCTGCTAGAAGATGCATAATTCCCTTGTTGCAGTTTTCCATTCATGATGTCATTCTGCTTTTTATAGCAGTCTTTAGCCATATGACCCATTTTACCACAGTAGTAGCATTCAACATTACTGTTTGCATTTTGACCTCTTTGCCATCCACCACGACCTCTTTGGCTCCCCGTGCCTCTAGAGTTACCACGTCCTCCTCCATAGGACTAGTTTTCTTGAGTTTGCTGCATATTCTGATTTCTATCACAGTCTCCAAATCGGCCTCCTCTACCTCTGCCTCTACCTCTTCCAGCATTTGAGTAGAAGACAGCTTCTTTTGAAGTTCCTCCTGAAGAAGATGCACCACCATTTCTCTGCTCCTCAGAAATTAGAAGAGCAATCAACTCCTCAAAATCAGGAAATCTTTCACGAACTGAAATGGATGTCCGAAACTGTGCATAATCCTTTCCTAGACCATTCAAGGTCACAGAAACTAAATCATCATCTTCCACTAGCGACCCAATGGAAGCAAGTGCATCTGCAATCTTCTTCACCTTCATGTGGTAGTCGTTGATGCTCATATTTTCTCTTTGCACATTGTGCAACTCTTGCTTGAGCTGCATTTTCCTGGCTTGTTTATTTGTGCTATACATCTTTGACAGAGTATCCCATGCCTCCTTTGGCGTACTTGCATCCTGAATATGCACAATCATAGAGTCTGAAATACTGATAGACAGCCAATACATAACTTTCCTGGCTCTCTCATGCCATGATTTGAATGCCTGCATTTGCTGTTGATTGGGAACATCAGGAAGAACTGGTTCTTCTTCATTTCCTGCAACAAATTCCCAATATCCTTTTCCCATAAGGAAATTCGTCATTCTAAACTTCCATGCCTGGAAGTTGTTCTTGTCAAGCTTTTTAGTTACAATCTGTGAAAGAGAATCAGACGCCATTACAGAACACTGCGAAAAATTCTGTCACTGCAAAAACTCAGCTTCACCCTCACAAGGGCAAATCTGCAAAACTGGCGAAAGTGGTATTTGACCACACAAACACTTCCTAGTGACGATTTTGCATCAACAGGCAACAAGAATGATTCTGTAACTCCCAATGTCTCTGCACACAAGCATACGATGCAATTTCTATAGTAGCTTTTCACCAACCTGTAGAATAGTGGTCGCAAGCATAAAACTGGGCCTTTTCCTGAGTGCGTGCAGAAAACTTCCGTCTGCAAAACAGGCCCCGAAATGGCCTCGAATCAAAAAAACAAGGTCGCCATGGGCTAAAGCCCTTACCCGCAGCACATACTGCCCTCTTGCTTCAGCGCGAAGGGCGTCTCAACCTGAGACAATGCACTCCTGCAATTTCCGGCTGTGCTACCTGCAGAGATTTGCTCCCAAAACAGAAAATGAAAGCAACACTGCTCCTCTTACCAGAACACCGCGAGCTTGGCTTGCTTTCTTGAGCTCCTTACCACGAACAAGGCTCTGATACCATGTCAAGATTGTGGGAGAGAAGGAAGGAGTCTCGCTTGAAGCTTTCTTGCTTGCACAATGGGGGAAGACACACAAGGTGGAGGCTGAAAACAGTTTTCCTCTTCTTAGTTGTGTAAGCCAAAAGAACTCTCGTACAAAGAAATAGAAGAACCCTATATATGGGTCTCAAACCAAACTCAACTAACTAAGGTGGCATACTAACTGAGCCACGAACTAGAATAGATAAGGATAGCTATCATGTAGCTATTATTCATGGGCGGTGTACCAACCGCGTCTGCAACTGACAAGTCGGTGACATAAATACACAACGGTCACCCTGGCGTATCACGAGTGGAGCTCGATATCTCAACACTTGCAAGTAGTGATTTCATAGCTTCTCAATCATGACAAAGATCATAGGAACTTTAATTTTAAACCTCTCTTCAAAATGGAAAATTAGGGTATATAGGTGTAGCAAAGCTTGGTAGATGGGGATGTGTGTGTGTGTGTGTGTGTGAGCATATCACGAAAGGAAGATAAGATGTGAGCATATTAATTTAGTAACACTCATGGAACCCGAGACTTGAAGCTCATTTATGTACTAGTATTTCCCAAAAGGAACAAAAGACATGTGCACATCCATCAAGACTATGAACCTAGCAGCAACTCAAGTTGAAGAGCATTAGTGTCATCAAAACAATATGTTGTACAAAAGATAGATTACCATAAGTTCATATTTTTTGTTTTGAAATGAGCTGCACCTACAAGATTGTAAGCAATCATTGACAATAAATAACTTGAGGTGGGTTTTTCTTATTCCCAATGTGTCAATAGGGGACTAATAGGAGTCAGTTTGGGGGGGGGGATAATTGATCGACGCAGGCATGCATAATTAAAATATCATTACTACCATAGATTTTGTGAATATATTTTTTAAAAAAGAACCTATTGCCAATGAATGATTCCTATTGGTTATGTGATTCTCACTTCTGCAAGTTGGCATGTTGACAAGAGTTCAATTCTAGTATATGAAGGGTTCACAAATTTGAATATAAATTTGATCACTCCGTAGTGATTTTGGATGACTTTGAAATTTTCACTAACTCCAAATTTCTTTTCTAAGGGGCACTAGTGATGTTGAGAGATGCCTCCCTATCACCCATCAAATATGACAAACTTGAGCACAATTCTTTTATCCTCACCCATCAAATACATCGACTCCACTTCTTTTTGAACTATTGGAAATCATTAATCAATGATTAGTTACACATGCAACTCTTGCAATTTTGGTCTTGCCATATATAAGATGTGCACAAGACAAATTTTTATTCATACATATGCATTGTGCCATCAAGAATAAAGCACATAGTGTTGTACATTTGGAAAAAGGTTACTATACAAAGGTGATTACATTCTAAAAAGCTATGCCAATGTATATCATAAATCATTCCAAAGTTCATTATCCTTAAAAAAGTATATGTGTTTAGACTAATTATGCATTTGGTACACGGATATACCAATTACGAATTTCTTAGAGATAACCAATATCAAGCTTGAAAAAAATAGTATGGTACAAAGCCAATATGAGTATGGGAGTCTCTTAATTTTCAAGCAACATGGGTGATACTACAAAATACATTACATAGAATCAATAGATGCCACCTTCCCAAAAAACATCAAAGGTCAACTGGTATTAAGAAACCATCCCTGTCATGGGCACTTAAAACCAATCAATGAAACACATAGTATACATACTCAACATACTTTGAATATCCCTAAATGTTGGAGATGTCCTTTGAAATCAAGGGTCTTGATATGGATACCTTTTTCTCCTTGAATTTTAAGCATCCCCTAAGTATTGTGTGTAAGTGCATCAAGGCAAAATAGTTCCTTGAGGAGATCACTCCTTAAAATGTAAGTCTACCATGTGGATTCAATGGAATGGATATTTAAAATATCTTTTCAAGCCAAATTTTTTTAAAATCATGATACAGTTATATATAAGCATGCTAATTTAAATTCGGCATTGAGCACTGATGATAGTAAGGCTATAGTAAGGCTGCACAAAGTGAGCCTCTTGATATCAACATTACCAAGAAACTCATTCTACCTAGCATTTTTTGTGTCTTTATATTCCGCACATGTGGATTCAATATGAGTAAACATTTTCTCTCTTAGCATATCACATCATCAATTTTCAAAATAATGCATGCTTCGAAAAAGTAAAAGATAGGAGAGTCATCTAAAGTAAAATAATAAGAGTTTGATATTCATTTGAGTGATTTAACTAATTAAAAACAGACATAAAGTTGTCTTTAGTTTGTAATACAAGTGACTATCTTAGTTGGGTGCATCATGTTTCTTTGTGGGACTAAGCATACTAAGTTGCAATATTCAAAAGTAGAGATTATTTTAATTCAAGAGTAGTTACATCTTTAATTCCCTAGAAGGGAGAAAATTCTTTCAATTAATTTAGTGAGATGTAGGATATATCAATTAAATCACTCATTTTTTTACAACTTGTGCGATCAACATTTGTACAAGTAATATTCATATGTATACTTCCTCATATGAGTGATATTGTATTACATATAGAAAGGCGGCCCACCAATCCTCATTCAACAATGCTTCTTTGCTATTCATGGAGATAGATAAGTGAATACTCCAAAATTAATTTCTAAATACTTAATCAATGTTATATTCTCACTTTACATAGGGGCTTTTGCGTATGAGTTATAAGTTAATTACAGGTTCACTATAGCTTTGAGTATGGGCTATATATAGATTTAAAAAAATAAAATAAAATAGGACGTGAGTCAATACTAGTTTACTATAGCTTTGTATATGGCTTATATGCAAACAATTGGCTTAGATTTCTTGTTGTATAAGCCTATAAGAAAACTATTGATGTAAGATAAAGATATTATATTATTCTTATAATATACTTAAAATTTTTATTATGATTTATTTACCTAGGGAACTCTTTATTTTTCACATAGAACAAAGAAAATACCTTCTTTTACAAGGAAAAAAGCTAAAGATATTTTCTCTAGGTGGGTACACAATTAATTTGAGTAAGATTTCTTGAGTGAAGAAAAAATCAAGGGAAATCCACGAAATGTAGATTGCAATTTGACATTTCTTTAAAAGCCTCACCAAAATCATATAATGCAAGTGCATGGAATTGTGTGTAGTTTTCATTAAATTTGTGTGCTTGAGGGATGCACCTATAAAAACCAGCTATATCACAAGCATTCAATAGGCCTTTAAAACAACCCTTTACTTATATGTTCTAAGGTAATAATAGGACCCCTTTATCTTAAGAAACTTAGAGGTTCTTAAATGTAATTAATAAATCCCTTTTGTAATTGTACTATTCTTATAAATTTTTATATATTTTGTCAAATAAAAAATCTTCTATTCATTACATGTGGTACACATATTTTTGGAGGTGAAACCCCCTAATTCATATGGTATTTTTAACTAAAACACAAAGTTATAGCAAGCGAGACTGAATTCCTCAAGTAGTTGACTACATGTAAACCCCCTATGTCATGTGTTTTAAATGGCTATTTAAAAACACCCTTGTGTATGAATTTTTCAAAATAAAAGACATTCCTTTCTATTCAATCTATGAATAACCCCTTTGTATGGCACCCTTCTATATGTAAACAATTGTGGAGAAAATGTATTTAAAACATCCCTTCTCTTGAATCCATGTGATATATATATATATATGAACAGTGCCCTAGAGCTCAATTCATCAAAGTCTATGTTCTATCATGAACAAGGATTCACACTTGCCTTAATTCCTTAGATATATTCCTTATAGAAGAATTATAGCACAAATGATATTTAACATTGCCAAAGCACATGGTATTTCCTAACCTTTCTCAAAAAGGTTTTGGCTACAATATATTATGCTGATGTGACTTGTTTTAAGGAAATTTGCTAGGAATAAACAACATTTTAAGGTAAATTTATTTCATCAAAATCAAATTGTAGTTTCCAATCTGTATTAACAAGTGACACATTGACTATACCTATGTAGGATTTAAGTTATATTATGTTGATATCCTATCATGCAAGGAGTCTCTTTGAATGCATCACAACAAGAGAACCAATTTCTTTAATATGCTTATATGTGTAAAATTATGCTCTTGAAGTGTGCAATAGACCTTAGCTCAATTTATCATGGTTTTGTTTCTAACAAGATAGCAATATGAATTATGTTCTTGTGTTGGTATGTGGATGAGCCCCTCTAATTGTCTCCTCTCAAAGAGTGTACTAAGGATTTTAGCTTTTTTGTAGTATAAGTGCATACTTAGTACTTCCTTACTACAATATATGAGAGGTATTTTGGGGCCAGATTTCATCATGTGCTTCAACAAAATTGAACCAAAGAAGAGGGTAGTAGATAAGCTAGTTCATAGCTGAACTAAGTATTGTGTCTTTCAATACCAATACTAATTAGGATAAGACCAATCTATTTCTAGGTATCGTATACTCAAAAATAGCTTTCTAGGTACCCCTATAATAAATAATATTCATTCTTTCTTTGCTTTCATAGTAACATCAATCAAGCAATTTGTATGGCATCCTATTATAAACCATTCTCAAAGCTAGTTAAACTAGGAGCATAGAACTTGATATCTCTCTAATACTCTCTTGGTAAAGATTGAGGATATAGAAGGTAATGATAGAAGTATTAAAATTTTGCATGAACTTGGATCATTCTTTCCTCTTTGTTGGAGTGTCTAACTCTCTTATTTCCATCTCACAGGATGTTAAGATTAAACTTCTCCTTTTAGAGGCATGGCATGAGTATATGGGCAATATCTTTCTTTGGAGTCAAAGTATGTGAGTTCAGTTTAGGAGAAATTATAGGTCATTGGCATTGATGCATGTAAGGTATAACCATATAGTTTGATTGATACACTAGGCCAAAAGAATGTATGTCTACATGTGTAAATATATTTCTATTTTTTTTTTCAAAGCGTATCAAACTTAATGAAATTTTAAAAACAATAAGAATAAACTTAATCTGAAAGCAACGAGTGGATGGGGGAGGAGAGGAGTCAATCATAGATATGTAAGCATATCATGTGGTTTCGAAAGAAATGGATATTGAAATAGAATTTTGACACATTTTTCACATATAAAAGATGTCATATAAAAAGGCAAGAAATGGATATTGAAATATAATTTTGAAAATGTTTTGACATATAAAAGATGTCATATAAAAAATAGAAATTTTTTTCCTTGAGGAGCTAAAGGCTTCCAATCCAAGTCTCTATTGCACAAGGAGGAGAAGCTTGCTCTTTAATAAAAAAAGAAATCTTTTTTGTATCATCTCTCTCTCTCTCTCTCTCTCTCTCTCTCTCTCTCTCTCTTCATTTTAAATTAAACATAGGATATAATCATGGAAAAAGAAAAGATGTGTCTCTAGGAAATTGTGTATATATATCTCTCTTCTCTTTCCATAAAGAGCACTACAAGGGAATGGGGCAATAGCGACGCCGATTAGCGACGGCGGATATCGGTGTCGCTATAGGCATCGCTATTGGCGTCGCAATTGGCGTCGCTATATGCGTCGCTATTTGCGTCGCGACGCATATAGCGACGCCAATAGCGACGCCGCAGGGAAAAAAAGCGCGGCCAAAACCAGAGCGCCGTTTTCATTTTCTTTTCTTCGCCTTTTGAGAGCGAGAGCGAGGGAGAGAGCCAAGGCTTTGTGAGAGAAGAGGAGGAAGAGACTTGCTGCCGCCGCCGCCACCGCCACCGCCACTGTTCACGAAGGAAAGGAGGAGCCCTCGTTGCAAAGAGAAGCCGCCCATGCTCGCCATATCTCATTGGTGAGTCTTCCTCTCTCTTTCTTTTACTTGTTGAAGGTTTAAATCGTTCTCTTTTGTTTGTTTAGGAGAGGAAATGAAAGAGAAGGAGAGGGAGAGGGAGAGAGAGGGAGAGAAAGAGAGGGAGAGGGAGAGGGAGAGGGAGAGAAAGAGAGGGAGAGTGTATTCTCTCTCTCTCTCTCCCTTTTGCTTGTTTAATGTTTAGATCACTTTCTTTTTTGCTTGTTTAGGAGAGGAAACGAGAGAGTAAGAGAGAAAGAGAGGGAGAGGGAGAGGGAGAGGGAAAGAAAGAGAAAGAGAAAGAGAAATAGAGGGAGAGGGAGAGGGAGGGGGAGGAAATAGGAGAGGGAGAGAAAGAGAAAGAGAGGGAGAAGGAGGGAGAGTGCATTCTCTCTCTCCCTCCCTCTCCCTTTTGCTTGTTTAATGTTTGAATCACTTTATTTTTTGCTTGTTTAGGAGAGGAAATGAGAGAGAAAGAGAGTGAGAGGGAGAGGAAGGGGAAGGAAATGAGAGAGGGATAGAAAGAGAAAGAGAGGGAGAGTGCATTGTATCTCTCCCTCTCCCTTTTGCTTGGAGGATGTTTAAATCACTTTATTTTTTGCTTGTTTAGGAAATGAGAGAGAAAGAGAGATAGAGAGGGAGAGGGAGAAAAAGAGAAAGAGAGGGAGAGGGAGCGGGAGAGGGAGAGGGAGGGGGAGGGGAAGGAAATGAGAGAGGGAGAAAAAGAGGGAGGGGGAGGGAGAGGGAGCGAGGGAGAGGGAGAGGGAGAGGGAGAGGGAGAAAGAGGGAGGGAGAGGGAGGGGGAGGGGGAGGGAGGAAATGAGAGAGGGAGAGAAAGAGAACGAGAGGGAGAGGGAGAGGGTGAGAGAAAGAGAGGAAGAGAGGGAGAGGGAGAGAAAGAGAGGGAGAGGGAAGGGAAGGAAATTTAAGATAATATACGTATTGATAATGGTATGCAATGTGCTTTGCATACGGCCACGTACTTCATCAAAATGAACCCAAAATTATTGTTATAGAAGAAGAAACCCTTAAATTGAGTATAGGATAATTTCTCTCAGGTCTTATGACTATGAGTAGAATTGATTGAAATAAATTTTATTACTATAGTTATAAAATTTCATAGATGGTGCGCATTAATTTTAAAATGGATTACTTATACTCAAAGCCGAGATATAACAAAAAATTATCTAGCGGGACAAACAAATCGTTGAGCATGATACAAGGCCGAGATATAACATCGGAAAATCTCTCGACTACTATATACAATGCAAGGTTTATGGTCAACTTGCAACTTGACGTACATCTCCATAAAGCTATCCATTTAAGCCTCGTTTGCTGTAATGTAGATAAGATGGCAAACGAAGAAGGTCCTATTGTCCAAGACCGTGAGTCGTATGTTAATCAGCGTGTCCCATGTCCTTGCTCTCAATGCAAGTTGGCAATTAGACGAAAACGCCGATTGTCTATAGAACACGTACGATGATTTGGCGAGTTTCAATCTCAGATCATTGATCAGGCGATTGCAGATTTTCAGCAAACGGTAATTTGAAGTTAGCATTTTTCATGCATTGTACTCTCAAGCTAATTGAAAACCATACACAATAAGATTGGGTCTTGTTGGCAAATTTTGTATCCAGGGGGGTGATGTCTCGACCCAAGGGGGAGTGCACCCTTTGCGGCCAATTAGAAGAGTTCGTGGACGTGCCATGGATGGATTGCAGGAGCCAATCGACCACTCGCAAGGCCCATCTATACTGTCAATGCCAGAGGAGACAGACAACCTTCCCGACTTGCCTACAATCTTGGAGCCTGAGATGGAGGCAATGATCGATGCATTGATTCCCATGGATGTTGAGACATCTGACCCGCTTAGAGAGGAAGCATCCATTCTATTATATGATGGGTGCCGAGTATCTCGATTGAAGACATTGCTTGCACTCTTAAGTGTGCAAGCAAAATACGGTTGAAGCGATACGAGTGTGACTGAGTTATTCAGGTACCTTGCACACAGACTTCATTGTTTTTTTTTTTAACAGTATTATTGCAAACATGGATGGATTTTTCAAGGTATTTTATGATTTTTTCAGGTTATTGAAATATCATATATTGCCACCTGCAAACACCATGCCTGAGTCTCGTGATGATGCACGACATGTTTTACGGAAGCTTGGCATGGACTACAATAACATCCATGCATGTATCAAGGACTGCATATTGTTTCGAGATGAATACGAGACTATGGAGACATGTCCAAAGTGTGGTGCTCACAGGTATCGACAGGACTTGCAAGGACAGACCATCCCTCAAAAAGTCCTCAGACACTTTCCGCTCATCCCCTGCATAAACCACATGTTTCGCACGTCTGCCATGGCAAGCTTGACAACGTGGCATGTGCAGAATAGGTCCACGGATGAAGTGCAACGAATATCAGCAGATTCACTAGGTCGTGGATCACCTTGCAAGTCTCGTTACCTCAGGTTATCATGCATGTCCATTGTGTGGGCCACAGTTAGACTCCCGAAGGTCATGAACCATGAAGAAGATGGTATATCAAGGACACGCCACTTTCTTGCCGGAGGATCATGAACTCAGGGAAGGTTTTCTTGGATGACCTCCAGCACGTATGAACGCTGCAAGCTGGTACGAGCTGAAAATGGTAAACCCGGAATCACATCCAAATGGAATGCGACGGTTCTCAGTTTTCCACGAGTTGCCATATTGGACCCACTTACAGGTCAACCACTTGTTGGATCCCATGCATATTTTCAAAAATGTGGACAGCTTGCTATGGGACCACATCACAGGAAAGAGAGACACTATAGGGTCATGAATGGATTTAAAGGAGGTAGGTAAGATGGAGGCGCTTTGGCCGCAATCGAGTGCTGAAGGGGGAGTGCAGCTTCCTCGCGCTCCCTGGGTTTTGTCTACCAAAGAAGAGTGCATTGTGAAGCAAGTAATCAAGTCTATCTGCACTCCGACGGGTATGATGCGTTCTCTCAGGTCCGCATTTTCTAAAGATGACCAAATGTCTGGGCTAAAATCCCATGATTGGCATAAGATATGTCAAGTTTGTGAATAGAATGGATTTTAATTAGCGTGGACATTTTGAAATTTGAAAAGTGACCATTATTCTTAATGCTTTCTCATTTTTGGCAGTTTGTCCTACCGATCGCAATCGCGGGATGCCTAACTCCAGAAATTCGCGGGGCCATTTACAAGCTGTCGACTTTGGTGCAATGGATCTCACAGAAAGATATTAAGACGTCCTCTATTGAATCCGCAAGGCGGGGAGCAGTTGAGACGGTCTGTCTCTTTGAGAAATACCTGCCCACTAGCATGCTCACGATACAAGTTCACCTTCTTTTGCATCTTGTGGATGAAGTGGAGATTGCTGGACCTGTCCATACGCGATGGATGTTCTTCCTGGAGCGCTTCATGAAAACCCTGAAATGCTTTGTGCGACAACGAGCTCGTCCGAAAGGTAGCATGGCATAAGGTTGGTTGGTGTTAGAGGCGTTAGTGCATATCTCACAATGGCTACCAACGGTGGAACTAGACAATGAAATGCTATGGACGCTGAAGGACGATAACAGGCTGACTGGAGATGTGGTGGTTGGAAATGGGGTAGAAAAAAGAATGGATGCCTCAATGGAAGAGAAGGTGAATTGCTTTTGTATGTTGCACCATGCCTCCATGGAGACGTGGCTCGCCAAGTGCCAGATTGCAAGGCAAGATCGAGAGGAAGCGCAAGCTGAATTCCGACGCAGTATGTCTCACCGACCGATTTGATATCCCGAAGGCATGGAGGAGATGCCGCGGTTTATGTCAACACGATGGTTGCATGGAGCCTTGACCGCAGCATCCAGCGAAGGGACAAAGGTCTCAATGGAGGAGTGGGAGTTCTCGAGGGGATGTAGTCCAAAGGTAATGAGGGGTTTAGAATGTGTCGTATCTAAATTTGCTTGCTACATCTAATTTGAGTGTTTCAATGTGCAGCACAAAATATATAGTGCAGCGTGGTCGTGCGGACGGCATTTTCGAGTGGAGCGTATTGACAAAATGCGCTCCACAATGGACTGTGGTGTTATGGCAAGGTTTGAGCAAGAGAGCCGGCGACGAGCAACGGATCCGAACACGATTGTGGATGAGATGGAGTATTTTGGGAATTTGCAAAGTATTATTACGGTGGATTACCGTAGCTTCTCCATGATAATATTCGATGTGCAGTGGTTCAAAGTGGTACTTGGAGGAGCTGGCGCAACAGTTCGACGAGGTCCATCTGGATTTCTTGAAATAGATTTCGAAAAAAAATGGATGGATTTGTGCGACACCTTTGTGTTGCCGGCCCATTGTGAACAGGTACAACTAGTCATTTGCTTGCTAATTGTAATACGACATGGTTTATGTCACAATGGTTTGAAGACGGTTTGTAAGTGTTTGTGAACAGGTAATCTTCTATCCAAATCCCCGACAACCTCACTGGTGGTATGTTATACCTTCAACTCCTCGAGGTGCGAGAGTATACGATCAAAGCGATGTTCCAGGCATAGATGAAGAAAATATGCAAATAGAGGGATCGAAATTACAAGGGGTGGAGGCCACCGCAAGCTTGGAGCCCGCATCGGCTAACAATGATGGAAATACAGAAGTCGTAGAATTTTTTGAGAACGAGGCAGACTCGTTCTTTTGTGGTGACATGTCTATCGACCTTCCAGTGTATGCAGAGTTGTGTCAGGAGATTAACATGGGACCATAGAATACTTCATTCTTGGAGAATTGTATTACTCAATTCATTGTTTAGATCTTCCATAAAGGTAGATAAGATATGCATTTTAAGAGGGATTTTTCAAAAATAATTTATATTAATGTGCTTTGTATAGTTTAAATTGATTATTCTAACATTATTTTTTATCTGTGCAGGTATCGATATTTTCAGGATGAGTCGAGGGATGAGCGATGAGGAGTTTCAGGAGATGATGGCGCGTATGTCTCCAGATCAGCTCGCGAGATTCAGAGACATGGCAGATCAGGAGCTGTCTCGTTCTTCGTCAGGGCGCTCTGCTAGATCAGCTTCAGCGCGATCAGATGCTTCAGCTTCGAGCAGACGATCTCGACGCTCGCGACTTGGGCTAGAGGGAGGGACTGCGACTGCAGGAGGATCAGGGGGGTGCTGCTGTGGAGACACGGACGCGGTGTTTCCGTCTCGTCGTTCAGCTGGAGCTCGGTCACCTCCAGGATTTGTCACACCTGTGGGGACGTCCACTCCAGTTACTCCGGCTTTTGCACAGCCGTTAGCAGATGTCACGCCTTTTGGTGGCACTCCTTTTGGTGGCACCCCCTCTGGTGGCACCCCTTTGAGTGGCACTCCGGGAGAGGGTACCCCCGTCGGTACACCGGATGTTCAGGGGTCTCCTGGATATGCCCAGGAGCGTGGACGGAGATGGGAGAGGGCCCATACAAGGCACACTCCTAGGGATTATGGATACCTAGTGGATGGCAAGTCAGGAGCCCATCATCATGAATGATGAGGGGAGGAGGGTGATGGCTCGCATGAGGGAGTTGTGCCAACAAGTTTTTCGGCACAACATCCTGGATCATTGGAGGAACATACCGAAGGGGAGCAAGGAGTACATAGTAGCATCCTTGCACGAGGAGTTCCCGGTGCCAGCCGCAGTGGATAGATTCTCTATGGGCTGGATGATGGATTGCATGCGTGCATACATGTCACATAGACGATCCGACGCACGCAAGGCAATCAAGAGTGGGGCTCCAAAGCCCGAGTGGTTAGATGCAGACGACTGGCGCCGACTAAGGGAGGAGGCTACAAATTCGCCAGGACGTTGGAGTCAGCAGCGGGAGGCGGCGAGGGCACGAATCGAGGCGATCGGTACATCATCTTGGGAGTGGCGGCCACAGGACATATTTGGAGGACTTTGTAAGTTTCTCTTTTGTTTTGCTTATTTGTTTTTTTGAGATATTCTTTGTACTGACAATCATGTTTCTAACAGTTAGCATTTTGTTTTCTTTGCAGCACTCCATTACAAATCGCGATCTGCAAGGCCTTGAGACTCGATATGCAGAGAGGCACGGTCTCAGATCATTGATCGACCGATTGTATAGACGCGGCGGCCCAGTAAGTCACTCATCTTTCTTGTCCATAGTTACCATGAGATATTTGAATGCATTATTGTATGGTGGATTAATATGTTGTTTCTTTTTCTGCAGAATCTGTTTGATGCTCCTTTACAGCGGGAAGAGCTTTCGGGGGACGACGATTTGTAGCTCGCCCTTGGATCCTTAGAGCTCACATACCTTTAGTTTTTAGTCGCCCGATCTATGTAGACATTTTCTATGTATTAGTGATATTGTTTTATGATTGTACCAATCGCATTTTATGCGATATCATATATTTATTTCATCTATCAGTTTTATGATTTCAGTATACATTCTTTTTGTTTGCAAATGCTTTGTATGCAGCAGTGCAGAAACTATTTTGTATGGCTCTCATACAACACACAGTGCTATATGTGGCAGGGCAGCTTGCTACCCTGCCACAATTTTTTTTTTCTCTGTTATCGTCGCTATTTGCGTCGCAAATTTACTGCACGCGTCGCTATTATCGTCGCTATCAGCGTCGCAAATTCTCTGTAACCGTTGCTATATGCGTCGCTATATGTGTCGCATTTGCGACGTATATAGCGACGCATATAGCGACGATTCTATGGCGTCGTCAATAACGACGCTTTTTGCGACGACGGGGGCAAATTTTGCTGTTTGTATTTTCGTCACTTTAAACGTTGCTATAAGGTCTATATCTTGTAGTGGAGAAATAAATAAAATTGTTGTAAAATTAGATATGAAATGATATGCTATTTTAATGGTTAAACCTATGCATGTAATGTGTATATACTCTAAAAACATATGGGATGAGATAATAGTTTGTCATTGAGCATGTTTATGCAATGTATACATACTCTAAGAACACATATAAATATACATAGATTGCATGTTTCTACATATGTACAAATACGTATATGAGTGAGAGAAAAATGGGAGAGAGAGAGAGAGAGAGACAGAGACAGAGACAAAGAGAGCAAAGTAGAGAGAATTGATACACCCTTAGACATATGTACATATGCACATATATAGACATATATCCACACACAAAATACCTACAATTCATACACATGTGCATACACATATATACATACGTATAAACATTCACATATATGAGATGAAAAAAGATAGAAAAGAAAGAAGAGACAAGTGAGAGAAAAAAAGAGAGGAGTGAAAAATAATGAGAGGGGAGTACTCATACTTATAAAATTGCATAACTAGACAGACATGTATAAAACACATACAGACTTGTACACATCTAAACATATAAATGAGTGAGACTAGAAAAGGAGAGAGAGAGAGAGAGAAAAGAGAAAAAGAGCAAAGGAGAAAGAATGGATACACACATAAAGTACGTACTTACAAACATGCACTCATCCACATTGTTGACACATATATCCACACATAAATAAATACATGTATATGTACATGCAAGGCATACACATGCATATCCATGCATACACAACATGTGCATATATGTGATGGAAAAAGATAAGAGATATGAGAAATAAAAATCTAAGAAAGAAAAAAATATTTATGAGACCACACAAATAGACACACATATATTGAGTACACAAACACATATATACACACATACACATGTATATGTTCATATACATACAATACAACATATAGACCCAATAACGATGTTTAAAGCAACGAAATTATTCATGGAAAAAAGTACCCCCGTCATGGCTATTCGCGTTGCTATTAGCGACCCGATCGATTCATTGCTATTAGTGTTGCCATTTGCATCGCTATTAGCGTCTCTATTAGCGTCGTTAAATAGAGATGCTAATAGCGACACTAATAGAGACACTAATAGCGACGGTTGTAGAGTAAAATTCCAACGCAAATAGCGATGGTTACCGAGGGGAAAAAAACTAGGTGGCAGGGCATGCAGCCCTGCTACCCTTCTAGCTATATGCACTAAATTTTCTTGCATAATTCATTTGCCAGTGTCACCTACACCTAATGTCTAAAAATTTTGTATCAGATTTAAAAAAAAAACTGAATCCTTTGATTGCAAAAGCTAGATATAATCAATTCGAAAAGGTATTTTGCAAGGAGCTTTTTCATCACTTTCAGAATTCTTTTGCGCTTCTCTCCTCCTTCTTCTCCTTCACGGGTTCCCTCCTCTGTAGTTGTCCCCTCTCTTTTAGTGGATGCGGTGGCAATGGTAGTGGCAGTGGCTCTCTCTCTCTCTCTCTCTCTCTCTCTCTCTCTCTCTCTCTCTCTCTCTCAACTTCCCTTGTGTTGATCTGTCTCCCTTCTTCTCTCTATAAATCTTTTCATCAACAAAAAGAAAGAGAGAAGTAAAGAAAAGAGAAAAACAAAGAGAGAAGAGAGAATGCACTTACCTCAAAGCTTGAAGAAGAATCCTTTCGCGCTTCTCTCCTTCTTCTTCTCCTTCACGAGTTTCCTCCTTATTCTTTGGAGTTGTCCCCTCTCTTTTTGTGGTGGATTGGCGGTGGCAGCGGCCTCTCACTCTCTCTCTCTCAATCTCCCTTGCGCACGATCTCTCTCACTTCTTCTCTCTATATACTCTTCATCAACAAAAAGAAAGAGAGAAGTAAAGAAAAGAGAAAAGATAATGCACTTACCTCCAAGCTTGAAGAAGATATCAAGATTGTGAGAGAGAAGGAAGGATTCTCACTTGTAGCTTTCTTGCTTGCACAATGGGGGAATACACACAGAGGTGGAGGCTGAAAACAGTTTTCCTCTTCTTAGTTTGTGTAAGCCAAAAGAACTCTTATACAAAGAAATAGAAGAACCCTATATATGGGTCTCAAACCAAACTCAAATAACTAAGGTGGCATACTAACTGAGCCACGAACTAGAGTAGATAAGGATAGCTATCATCTAACTATTATTCATGGGCGGTGTACCAACCGCATCTGTAACTAACACATCAGTGATATAAATGCACAACGGTCACCCTGGCATATCACGAGTGGAGCTCGATATCTCAACACTCCCCCTCGAGCTCAATCCCAATTCCTACACACCAAGCAGGTCTCTGAACTTGCGCAGCTCCTCTGCGCCCAATGCCTTCGTGAATATGTCAGCTACCTGATCCTCTGTGCTGACATAAACTAGATCAATAAGACCTAGTAAAACCCTCTCCCGCACATAGTGATAATGCACCTCAATGTGCTTTGTTCTAGCATGATAGACTGGGTTATTTGCCAAGTGTATACTACTCATGTTGTCACAATAAATGACAACTGGCCCATTTGTAGGCTGATGCATATCATAAAGTAGCTTATGCAACCAAGCTACCTCACATGCAGCCATTGTTGCGCCCCTGTACTCAGCCTCTGTGCTGGATAAGGCAACTGTAGGCTGTTTCTTGTTGCTCCAAGTGACTGCAGCACTCCCAAAAGAGAACACATATCCACTGATAGATCATCTATCACAAATGCTACCAGCCCAATCAGCATCAGTGTATCCATGCAACTGTATCTGAACCCCTGTCTCATAAAATAGTCCATACTGCAATGTGGACTTTACATACCTGAGTATGCGTCTAGTCGCATCCAAATGCGGTTTCCTTGGAGCCTGCATAAAATGACTTACCAATCCAACAGCATAGCTCAAATCTTGCCTGGTAATAGTCATATAAATCAAGCTTCCTACTATGCGTATGTACATAGTAGGGTCTTCCATAAGCTCACCTGCATCTGCGCTCAGCTTCACATTCTGCTCCAAAGGAACTGAAATAGGCTTACAGCCTGTCATCCCATATTTGGACAGCATGTCCAATCCATACTGCCTCTGCAAGAGCTGTATCCCACTTGGTGATCTAATCACCTCAATGCCCAAGAAATAACGCAGCTCTCCCAAATCCTTCATCTCAAACTTTTGCTTCAATAGCATTTTTACATGAAGGATATCTTCATCACTGTCACCTGTCATAATCAAATCATCAACATAAATGACAAGTAGCATAATACCTTTCTCTGTTTTTCTCACATAAAGTGAGAAATCTGCCTTGGAAATCTGAAAGCCAATAGTGACAAGATACTGTCCTATCTTGTCAGACCATGCTCTAGGTGCTTCTTTCAAGCCATACAAAGCTTTCTTCAACCTGCAAATAAACTCAGGATGAACAGCATGCACATAACCTGGTGGCTGCTCCATGTAGACCTCTTCTTGCAAATCACCATGCAAAAAGGCATTCTTTACATCCATCTGATATAAAGACCATCCCTTTGATGCAGCCATAGCAATGACTGCTCTTACGGTTGCCATGCTTGCAACCGGACTGAATGTTTCTTCATAGTCAATGCCATATGTTTGTGTATACCCCTTGACTACTAATCTTGCCTTGTATCTGTTCACAGAACCATCTGCATTGTGCTTCACCTTATAAACCCACTTACAGCCAATTGCATTCTTACCTTTAGGCAAAGGTACCGATTCCCATGTAGCATTTGCTTCCAAGGCATCCATTTCTTCATCCATGGCTTTCTCCCATTTTTCTTTTCCCATGGCTTGCTTAAAAGAAATGCGTTCTGGTTCCTGTATCACTTTGACCATATATGCATAGTGAATGGCTGTAAATCCATCATATTTCATCCTATCCACAGGATACCTAGCTCTTGTAGACCTGCGCAAAGTGGGTTCACTCCCAGGTGCTCTCTGAACATCCCTGGTCTTCCTTACTCTAGGTGTAACAATAGAAGGAATACCCAACTCATCATCAATGCTCTGTTCTAAGCCACTGAATTCACCATCCACATAAGAGTGACCTGCATTCACATCAAACATGGGCTGATCTACCTTCTCTTTTCCTTTTCGTGATACCTGCATACCACTATCTGCATTGCTTTGAGAAGATTCTCCTGATCTCAATCTGCCTGTACATGGCGAAGAATGTGAACCACTGCTAGAGGATGCTCCAGATCCACTAATATTTTGTGACTGCTGCTGTGAATTCTGTGCAGCATTACCATTTTGTGCATCTACATCATCAATCACATTTACTGGTTTATACCAGCTACTCATCTCATAAAAAACAACATCTCTGCTCACTGTAAACTTACGAGTAGAAGGGTTATAGCATCTATACCCTTTTTGCTGTAGAGAGTAACCAATAAAGATGCACTTCTTAGCTTTTGGATCCAACTTGGATCTCAACTCATCTGGCACATGTACATAGGCAATGCAACCAAAAATTTTCAAATGAGAAATATCTGGTTTCCTACCAGTATACCTCTCCTCTGGAGTCATCCCATGTATTGCTGCAGTGGGAGTCCTATTCATTATGTAGACTGCTGTAGCAACTGCCTCAGCCCAATAAAAATCAGGCAGGTCTTTTTCATTGAGCATGGCACGAGATACCTCTCCAATATGCCTATTTTTTCTTTTTGTAATTCCATTTTGCTGTGGGGTATGACTACATGAATATTGCTGCTTTATGCCATGCTCCTGCAAGAACCTTGCAAACTCATTTGAGAGGTACTCTCCCCCTCCATCTGACCTTAGGCATTTTATTTGCAGGCCTATTTCTTTTTCAACCATAGCTTTAAGAGTTTTGAAATGCCCAAAAACTTCACTTTTCTTTTTCATAAAACACACCCAAACTTTTTTGCTATAGTCATCAATAAAAGTGACAAAATAATGACAGCCTCCAAGAGATGCAGCTTTAGTAGTCCACACATCAGAGTGGATTAATTCCAATGGCTTCTTACTCTCTTGAACATGTCTAGGAAATGGTTTCCTTGCCTGTTTTCCAACTTGGCTTGCTTTCTTGAGCTCCTTACCACGAACAAGGCTCTGATACCATGTCAAGATTGTGGGAGAGAAGGAAGGAGTCTCACTTGTAGCTTTCTTGCTTGCACAATGGGGGAATACACACAGAGGTGGAGGCTGAAAACAGTTTTCCTCTTCTTAGTTTGTGTAAGCCAAAAGAACTCTCATACAAAGAAATAGAAGAACCCTATATAAGGGTCTCAAACCAAACTCAAATAACTAAGGTGGCATACTAATTGAGCCACGAACTAGAGTAGATAAGGATAGCTATCATCTAGCTATTATTCATGGGCGGTGTACCAACCGCATCTGCAACTGACAAGTCGGTGACATAAATGCACAACGGTCACCCTGGCATATCACGAGTGGAGCTCGATATCTCAACAGAAGAACCCCTTTGTACTTCTCTCTTTTCTTTTCTCTTTCGCGAGTTCCTTCCTTCTCCTTTACACTTGTCTCCTCCCTCTTCATGGATGGCGGCGGCCTCTCTCTCTCTCTCTCTCTCTCTCTCTCTCTCTCTCTCTCTCTCTCTCTCTCTCTCTTGCTTGTTTACAAACTTGTAAAATGCCATGCTCGGGTTTTGACACTTTTTTATGAAGCCTCTCTCTCTCCTGTTTTTTATTTCTCTCCATCTCTCTCTTCCTTCCCCTCCCTTCTTCTCTCTATTTCTCTCCCTCCTTCCCTCCCCACTCTCAATCAACTCATCGCATTGCAAAGACAATCAAAGATAGAAAATAAAAAGCTTAAAAACAAAGATATTGAAAGAAATGTCACCCCATCTCTCTTTATCTCTCTCTCCCCTCTCTCCCTTTACTTTTCTCTCTTAACCTTCTCTCTCATTCTCTCATTGTTTTCCTATTTCTCTCTCCCTCTCTCTCGCGCTCTATTTTTTCTCTCTATCTCTCTTTCTCCCTCTCTCTCTCTTCTTTTCACTCTCCTTCCTCTCTTTATCTCACCCTTCTTTTCTATCTCCTTCTCCTCTCTTCCTTCCCTCTCACTCTCTCTATTTCTCTCCCCCTCTCTTTCTCTCTCTATTTCCCTTTCTTTGTTTCCTCTCTCTTTGTTTCTACCCCCCTCTCTATCTCATTGTTTATCTCACTCATCCTCCTCTCTCCCTCCCTTCATCTCTCATTTCTCTCTTCTCTTTCTCTTTTTTTCCTTTCTCTCTCTCTTCCTCTCCCTGCCTTCCTCCCTCCCTCTCTTTCCATGTATCTCTTTGCAAAGAAGAAAACAAGAGAATACAAAAATAAAGCGCAAAGAGGCAATGTACCTACCTCAAAGACCTGAAGATGAAACCCTTTGTACGTTCTCTTTGCACATTCCCTCCCTTCTCCCTTGCACACTTCTCTTTCTTCTTCGTGTGTAGCAGCAGCAGCGGTGACAATGGTAATGAGCTCCCTCTCTCTCTCTCTCTCTCTCTCCCTCTTCCTCTCTCTCTCTCTCCCTCTCAAAGCTTTAAGCTCTCTCGCTCTCTCTTTCATTCTTTCTCGCAAATGTTTTCTTGGCAAAGGTCACACTCGGGTTTTCGAAACTTTTTTCTCAGACCGGCGTCGCTATTAGTGTCACTATTAGCATCGCTATCAACGTCACTAATAGAATTGGCGACATAAATAGCATTGATTGGCGACGCTAATAGCAACACTAATAGTGATGCTTTTAGCAACACCACTTTTTTGCGTCACAAATGGCCATCGTTATTGCCCCATTCCCTCATAGTGATAGTTACATACATACACATGTATGAATATATTTGCATTTGTAACATACACATACACATATGCATATCATGTCCTTATTATAAGAAGGTTTTGGTGTGTCTTCAGACATTCTCTAATTACTCCCCAAAAAACATTCTCTTTTTTTCTAAATTTTTCTATTTTTTTCTAACATTTTTCCCTCTCTTCTCAATAAATAAGGAGAGGCTTTCTCCCTCTCTCCCTCTACTATTTTATCATTATAATGAATATTATTATATAAATTATACTTGATCTACAATTAATAAGTATAATGATGATGATGATGATATAGTTGTATGTTAATTCAATAATATAAGTGTTAATTATAGTTATTGAAAATGTAATATAATTTATTATATCTTAATATTAATATGTAATCATTAAATAATATTTTTCAATGATAAACTTATACATAATATTCATATTGAAAGTCAATATTCATATTATTTATTAATACTAACTATAATTAATTTATTATATATATTTATTACAATTATAACTATTACTATATATAATAATTAATCTCTATATATTAACTTATAAATATATGTATTATTATATATAATGATAGATCTTATATAATTATATGTTGCTTTAATAAGATACATATTACTTATAGTTATTAATAGATTAATATAGTTAATTATATATTAATTATTAATACGTAGTATAAGAATAAATTATTAATAAAAATAAATTATTATATAATTATAATTTATATTTTTATTATTTTAACTAAATTTGATTATATTTTGCATGTTATTTGTATTGATAATAATTGTAACATACATATTGTAATTATAAATATATGTTATTTAAAACTTTTCCTTGGGAAACCCGAAGCAACTAAATGGCTCCCAAGCATATATGGCACAAGGAGGAGAAGTTTGGTACTAAAAAAGTAAAGAATGTCTCTTCTTAAAGGGTGATTAGGGGTTATATTTATTTTATATCATCTCTCTCTCTCTCTCTCTCTCTCTCTCTCTCTCTCTCTCTCTCTCTCTCTCTCTCTCTCTCTCTCTCTCTCTCTCTCTCTCTTCTAATCTAGTGGCTACCGTAGTGCTAGGCCACTTATTTTGTTCACACACTAAGTTGGATTCAAATAATCCTTTTTCTATACCTATACTAAATGACCATGCATAATGTAGAAGTTGAACAGAGATCCGATATAATCACCATGCATTCAACTTAAGAAATTGAGCTACATTCTTTTGGTCCTATCATCTCTCCCTCCCTCCCTTCCCCCCCCTCTATATATATATATATATATACATACTAAATACACACACGCACTCTCTCTTGCTCTTTTTAATTAAACACAGAATAGGATCATGAAAAGGAAAAAGATGTGTATTTGAACATACATACATGCATACATACATACATACATACATACATATCTATATATATATATATATATAGAAAGAGAGAGAGAGAGAGAGAGAGAGAATTTTCTTTTGGAACTAGATATAAAATGTATAAACACACATGTATACATATATGCATGCATGCTACATGTAAACCTATAAAAATACACATTTACACACAAATACATGCAATGCATACACACATATACACATATATACACAAATTTATGTAATGAATACACATGTGCACACACATGCACACATATAAGGTGAAGAAAGGTGAGAGATAGGAGGAAAAAGGAAGAAGAGAAAATAAACATAATGAGGTGATGAGAGGGAGAGAGAGCTTAGAGGATAGCACACATTTACAAGACCACATAATTAGACACATCTAGTAAACATGCTATGCATACATGCTCACATACATAGATGCACACACATATAATATATACACATGTAAACATAGACATCCTTTTGTCGTGGCTTCCATTCAAGCAATTTTTAGAGAGAGAGACAACACACACACACACACACACACACACACATGCATTTTTAATATGCTTTGTGTTTTAATTACAAACTTATATTGCCACAAAATACTAGCTTTCTTACACACATACGCACACAAACACATGTATGCATGCACACATCTTTTCTTAGGCTCATGTCTCAATCACACACTTTTGATGTCACAACACACACATACATACACACTCACTCACACATGATGACAAAAAAGGTATCAAGTCGTGCCCCTCTTTTCACATTACCAGGCTTCTTTATCTGTAGTTATGGCTGTCATATAAAATGACATTAATGTATAACTTGTTTTAAAATATTTTTTGATTTGTACACCCTATGAATAAAAACCAATGCAATTGGGTAAGTCTTGGTTCAAATGACAATAGTTCTTTGTTTCGAAGGCAAAGTTTGTTGTATATTTTCAGCCTTGGTAGTAATACACACACACAAAATACTAATCCTTGACCACATACATTCAACATTCTTCTAGATTTTATGGCATTAACCAACATAACTCAAAGTATATATAGATGCCTATTTTCTAGACCAAATTCATTCACTTATCCACTGTGTACTGGGCATCTAAATTTTCTTTTTTATATAGTCATAATCACATGCACGATGGTAAGTCTAATCTACTCCCTTCCATAATAACACTCATATTTTAGGTAGTGATGTTTCCCTAGTATATGATAGCAAGAATATGGAATATTAGAGGTCTAGTGGCTTTATTTGGATACTACATTCGAATAGTATGAATAACCATACCTACATCATTACACAAGTGTACACACATACTAATTGCACTTACCCTCTTTCATTGCCCAAACAACAATGGTCTCTTTCAATGCAAGTACCTAGATATGAGATTTAGTGAGGTCTTTAATGGGATTGAAATGATGCCATATTTAAAAAGCCAAATCATGTATTTTAGTTGGCTAATCTATTTATTATATAGCATTGATGATTTATCACATGGATACATAAGGCAGGCCTACATCCATTTACCTTCTAGGCCAATTAATGCTTCATTCTTTGATCGGTCTAGGTAGGCGGAATCTACAACATTATACGCCGTGGAATTTTCCACAAACATAGGATGGAGTATTTAATGCTATTATCTCTCTTCTCCTTTTAGCACTTAACTATTGCTACTATCATAATTATTTTATCTCCCTCTTCTTCCTCTCTAAATTGTGAATGCGAAAACAAAGGTTGAATCCTAATGCAAGAATATGGCACCTTGTTGTTGGGAGCTTGATTTACAAGGCCTATTCTCAAATGATAATACAAACTTTGGGAACTTGATCTTTTAGAAAGATGGAAGGATTTGTGCAAGCAAGACATGAATGCCCATTGCTACAAACTTTGGGAAAGGAGGTATAAGGAAACATTTAGAAGATTTGTTTGTTCCAATAGCTTATGCAGTTGTAGTTGCAGTAGCATATGGGTTATAGATTGAAAAAAAGAAGCTAGAAGTGAAGAAGATAGAACTATGGTCCTCTAACAAGTAGTGTGTTTATAGGAAAGAGAAAGAATTGAGAAGACATGGCTGATTGCAAGATAATGGTGGGTTGTCATGTATAGATAGTGTTATAGAGAGGTTAGGCTAGTTTTTGCAAGTGTTATCCCTAGATATCTATGATGATATTGCGAATTCTGTACATAAAAAAGATTTGGATACTAAGTTTTCTTAGCAAAAAGAGTTGTCAATTGGTTTATTTAAGCAAAAAGAAACGATGGCTAAATTATTTGAGCCAAATGAGTTGTAGAGGGGGGTTGATGTATTTCAACCCCAAAAGGTTCAAAAGCTAATATAGTTCAGCGAAAGGAATTCAAGGTTTCTCTTAATACAATAAAAACGGAAGAATACTAAATTATTCCAACCAAATGTATTGTAGGGGGCTAGTTTACTTTAGTCAAAGGAGTTGAAGATTGATTCAGAATAGTGAAACGAATGGTCTACTCATTTCTTTCAACAAACATGGAAAAAAGCTATGGTTATGCAGTTAAAAGAGTTGAGTGTTGATTATTTGTAGCAAAAAGAGTTGTATTTGAAAACAAAGCTAATGGGAGATCCCCAATGAGAAAGAAGGACGGTTTTTTTGAGGAGAATATGCTAGCCACTAATGTTTTGTGTGAAGAGGCTGCTAAGCCTAGTGAGGAAAAGTGAAGAAAAGAATGAGAAGAGCAAAAGAATGAGTAGGAAGAGTCAAGAGAAGAATATGAAGAGAAAAAAGAGAAACAATAAGAGAAAGGGTAGATCACTTTGAAAGAGAATGCGGATCATACTTTGATTGAGGTTGTCATTTGTAGGATGTAGATGATACTTATGTCTTATCTGATACTTTACTAGCACAAGCAAAGATTATAGCAAACCAAGATGAAAAGTTGATGTAGGTGATAGAGAAGAGTGCAAAGAAGATATCAAGTAGACATCTCTACTGTAACGTGTCCACCTATTGTCTTCAGGACACGTCTTATCAGTCCATCGGAAAGGATGTCTAGAAAACTCCGCCCGACACTCCCATGGAATGTTACGGAGTTTGTGATCTAGGACTTTCTACGTCTACCACGTAGCAGAAGTATTCTGGTCGTTCCCACTTAGGACCGACTTGAATCAGGGTTTTTCCTATTGGTCATTTCCTAAACGACAACTAGCGTCGAACATGAGCAAACTACTTTACGGAGAAACGCCAGGTCCGAAGCGGATTCACGCTGCACTTGATTCAAGGAGAATGGGAAACAAGAGGGATGCAAGGCTCGACCTCTCTGCCATAAGGCATAGTCCCATTTCGTTCCCCCTAAAATAGCGTAAATCGGGATTATTGTAACTTAGATCTAGGTCAACGCTCTTGCTGTTCGTGTTCTTTGAACAATCTTCTTACTGTCCATCATGATTGAGAAAAGTTCCTGGCCAACCGAGACCACCCATCCGTAGGACGGACCCACATCCACGGCACTTTCCTCAGGTTTTTTTAGTTATTTAAGTACCTAACACATTTAGTTGGACATCTATCAATCAGCTTCCTTAATTAGCCCATTAGGCACTGGTTCCTTCACGTAATCATAGCACTTGACATAGAAAACCAATGTCAAACAATTTCCTTTTCAACGAGTTATCATATTTATCTTTGAAATATATAAAGTCCAGCCCGTAGGCTTATCCCTAATCCACCTGAAGACTATCCAGCAATCCACAGGGATTACTAATCCAAGATTCTGCCCGTAGACTAGTATGCGAGTCTCGAGATCCAATCCTGAGTCACGTTGGCCTCTTGTGCAAGGCCCGAAAGGCAAGGGATTTATGGCTAGAGCCCCCCTGGCACCCAAGCGTCCTCTTGCTCCAAGTAGCGCTCAATGGAGAGATCTCTCGCAGCGTGTTCGGTCCACCTTCCCTGTGCGGCTAACAACCCCCTT
Organism: Lygodium microphyllum; assembly: GCF_053477565.2. Taxonomy (NCBI): domain Eukaryota; kingdom Viridiplantae; phylum Streptophyta; class Polypodiopsida; order Schizaeales; family Lygodiaceae; genus Lygodium; species Lygodium microphyllum. The sequence goes on along the minus strand of NC_141148.1, from coordinate 123,098,271 downwards.
GGTTAGGGTCAGGCAGGCAGTCGGGGGTAACTGAAGTTGCCTCTCCCTTCAGGCCTTCAACCTGAAGCATTAGATATCTTTTTATCCTTTAATTCTTTGAGCAAACAAAGCAAAACAGTGCTCTCTAAAGTGTTATAAGCACAATCATTTCCAGCGGTCGTTATTTTTGGCCAACTACTAAGGAGTGAATCCTTCTTTTCGAATGCATCCAGTACTCGATCTGGGATCAATTGCGACTTGGCAAGATCCCCAAGAGTTTAACTGTTAACCCTTGTATCCTTGGGTTAGGGCTGTACCCTATTAACCCAACTTAACCAAAACATTAAGTGCTATTAGCAGTAAATATGTTATTTCAATTTACTGATTGGTCCTTTGCTTCCAAGCAAATATCTAATCCCTGTATCTTGGTCACTTTACCCAAGAAAGGTACTATATCAGGCGATTATTCATCCCCTTGCAAGATAACATGCGTAAAAATTTGCCAATCTCATTCCGAGGAATTGGCCATTCCCTTGTGATCAAATCAAAAGATCATGTGACTCCAGGTGTCGCACCTAATCCATGGTACTATTCTACCCATCAACAACGTCTTCTAATCACGGTATCATGATTATATATAACAATCCGTTCCTGATTGCATAAGGCCGAAATTGTCTGTCCTAGGTTTCCAAGTTAAAATCGAGTTTCATCTTTTTAGCGAGAGATTCTTAGGGTAAAAACCCTAGATCTTTTCTCGCAAGTATGTCCTACTCTCTCTACAGTCCATGAATGTTGGCAAGTCTTCAGGGTATAGGAGTTTCAGCTTTGGCAATACGAATGACTAGGTCACGTCCTCAATGTGTTAAATCCTAGTTAGATCTTTGGAATATGTTGCATTGAATTAACCCTTCCTAAATGAGTCTCTCACTGTTTTTAGGTGTTTTAGGTTTGAACCAATTTAACTTGTCTATTCTTGAAGATAATTACACTACCATTTCTGTAACCACATGACTCATTGTCTACGTGTAAGTTGATTTACAAACCCTAACTTTTCGGGTTAAGATCAAAGCATAGGTTAAGTTATAGCATAATTCCAATTTCATTCTATAACATGCAAACAAGATTCATGCAACTAAGCTTTAGGATTTTATGTTTAAACATGTAGCCTTTTTCTACTTCTTTTCTGAATGAAATTGTTGTATGTTGAACTTACACACCCTTTCATTGATTTAAGTTTTTAGGCTACTTGCATAGAGTTAAATCTTCTTCATACTGTCCTAGGGATTTCCTATGTTGCTAGCAACTTTCTATAACAAATCATTTCGAAGAAAAGATGTTTAATAATGTGATATGCGGTTTATTCCTTCCATGCTGAAGTCTACTATCATAATTTCATTTTGTAAAGATGGGCATTAATTAATCTAATTTAATGCATAAAACCCACTTGCTAGAAATGCATAGAAATCTTATGCTCACTTTATTTTGTTCGTTTTATTGAAAAATACTAATGACCGAATCCCTCAATTGTGAGCTATTAGCCAAAGTATTTTCAATCAAAAAAACATGCATCCTAATTCCTCAAATGATCCATGCATAATTGAATATTACGACGTTAATCAAATTTAGGAAGAAGAACCTGGACTTGTGGTGAAATGCCCACATGGATGTTAGGAGATGATCCTCCTGCGGTTGCGCCTTGTGCTTTCTTAGGAGCCATCGTGAATTCGGCCTTTCCGCTTTGGACGCAGGTTTATGATGTTGGCCGTCTCCTTTGTACGCGAAACTCCCTTTGTGATTCCACCGTCCTTCAGAATCGAACCTTAGAAATGGAACTTATGAGTTTTCCCTTCCTTTCATAAAAGCTTCGGGGGTGCAAATTGTCTTCACAGAAAGGGGGAAAAGAAAATAGCTTTGTGGTATGAAAAAGGGGGAAAAGAGGGTGTTTTGCGAAGGCCAATAGGAAGGGGGTTCTAAGGGACCCCGAGGTTAAGATGAACCTTTGAGGGACTTGCAATAAAAAAAAAGGGGCTTAAAGGACCCTAAAGTATTTTCGGGGGGGAAAAAAACCCACGGGGAGGGTTTTAAATCCCGAGAAGGAGGGTGGTTTAAAAATGCTCTTGGTGGAAAGAAAAGGGGCTTCTAGATAAAGCACGTGGCAGGGAGGAGAGATAAAGGGAGTTGCTGGTGGCTTGAACTACAGGCAGCGGTAGCTGGCGAATCTTCAGCGGCCTTCCTCCCTCTTTCATGGTGCACTTAAGCCCTCAGGCAGTAGCT